>NC_081758.1:28097861-28442027 GCF_963082965.1 Carassius carassius | reverse complement strand
AGCAGCAGATAATATTTCTAATATTAATAATAGTAATTATATAGAATTAAGAATATAAAATAAAACAGTTGAATACAATAAATTATCCCTTTCGTATGGTGTGTATGGTGTATAAATATTTAGTAGCTATTGTGACTGCCGTCTCATTCTCTCCAAGTATATAGAGTAGTTTCTCTGAGTCATTTAGAGACAAGAATGAAGGATTCAAAGCTTCAAACTGTGGGAAGAATGTTTCTCTTGTAGTGCTGAATTTGGGACAGACAAGAAGGAAGTGTTTCTCATCCTCTGTTTGATTCAGCTCACAGTGTTTGCAGTCTCTGTTCTCTCGGTAGCCAGGATCTTTTATGTCTACCAATCTCTATTTCCAAATCATGATCACTGAGTCGATATTTTGAAAGGATTTGTCTTTCTTTTAATTGCTTAAGTGATAAGTAATTTGCCAGTTTTGTGGTTCTGTTTAGGGCCGAATAACACTGGAGTTTGGTTTGGAGCTCAAATTCATTTTTTTCATTTTTCATCATAATTATACTTCAGATTTTTGTCAATTAGTTTCTGAATGTTGGGGTTGTGATTGGAGTCAGACTCAGTTTGGGTTTCCTTCATCAGGTGAAGCACGAGTGTGTTTCTCTCTCACTCTCTCTCTCTCTCTCTCTCTCACACACACACACACACACACACACACTCTCTCTCTCTCTCTCAGAGTACATCCGTAAGTCATTACCTCTATTACAAGGTATTGCACTTGCAAAATATAAGATTCGAGAGTCTTGTCTGCAAGCCGAGCACGATGTGGCCTATCCCACCATGTATGCGCCACCGGTATGCGCGCTCATAATGGAAGCAACGCTGTCGCGACTCGCACGCGGTGCGACACGCTCGACGCCTCAGGGGCGCAACTGCCCGAGCGCTTTGGAAACAATGAGAAAGCGGCGCGACTAGCGATTTCCACGCGTTTTTAGGCGCGAATTATTGACGACAAAAGCGATGACCCTCAGTACCCCTCAAGCTGAGATGTTGATGTGATGTGATATCTGATCTAAGTGGGCGTGGTCTGCGTAAGGTAGAGAGGGTATGACTGATGATGTCATGACATAACAACGCGATTCTCAGCCTGCGCTCCAGCTGAGTAATCAATTTTATTTTTTAAAAATAATTTATATATTTTATATTCAAACTGAAAACATAATGTGATTAACACTCAAGTCATTCAAGTCATCCTGTCTCAAGTCAAGTCAAGTCCCGAGTCTTTAACTTCCAAGTCCGAGTCAAGTCTCAAGTATTTTATTTTTTGTCAAGTCAAGTCACAAGTCATAAAAATAGCGACTCGAGTCGACTCGAGTCCAAGTCACAAGTCTCCATGTCTGTTTTTAAATCTAAAATTGTAAATCTAAATACAGTAAAAAAAAAAAAAAAAATGAGCCCGAAACCTGACCAATCACAGAAAAGCTTTTATTTCTGCTTGGAGAAAGAAGAAAAGGAAGACACACGCAGAAGAACCAGTCAGATGCTAAGGTGTGTACAAATATTCCTCCTTTTACTTCACATATATTATTCTTTGGTTTAATTAAAAAAAAAAAATTAAATGCTGCCACTTAACGGCGCGCAGTCACCTCACATTTATGCTGTGAAGAGAGCTAGAGAGAGTTGTGTTGAAACTGTGCAAACATTCACATTTCTCTCCTTTCTTTCCCTTTTCTGAACGTTTCACCGTCAAAATATGGACATTAACGGGTCTCTGCCTGGGGTTTGACCACGCCAGGAGCTGGTGAGTGTTGATGTGAACTGTTGGCCGAACAACAAAGCTTTCGTGGATTTAGTTTCAAGTCAGTCGGTTTTTTCCCGCTATTATCGCTTGACAACTGATTACCCCATATAAATGCACGTCATGCATATAGTGCTAGAGTAAAACACGCAATGTTCTTGTGCAAACACTGTGTCGTCTCTGTGGAGACATTATACGACTTTATTAATCATGTCCAGGGGCGTCACTAGGCCCTTTTTAGGGGTTAAACTTCTGCCCAGCCCCCTAAAAAAATATTTGATTAATACATTTTTTATCGCTTCAGTCCCCTTTAAAAAACTCATTTGAAACGGCGGCAAGCTGCGTCAAGTTTCGGCTCCTTCTCCTTATCTGAGTCTGCTTGGAGTTAGCGCATTTTTCAATCTTCAGTGGCGCTGAGCAGAGCGAACATCAGAGAGTAAGGTGTGTCGTGAGTGCATTTATTGATAGATTGCTATGATATTACATCTGCATCGGTGCAGTTCTTTGTCATAAATGCATTGCAGTTTACATAATGTAATGTTACTGGAGCATTTGGGAGCAACACGGGACGGTTCGGTTTCTCATCCAATACCAATACGTTTCGCTGCGTTCACCTTCAGCCCTATCACACAGTGTGATAGTTGTTTTTTATTCCTACAAAAATGAAGCGATTAACACCCATGAAAGCATACTTTAGAAAACGATCATGATTTATTTTATTTATTTACTTTTTAAACTTTAAAACATATTATTTTGTATTTTGGCATTACATTATGCTGCCATGCACATAAATGATTAAAGACACACATCATTATCTGAAAGCACTAGATGGCCCAGAGAGAGAACATCATTATTATTTTGGAGTTTTTTTGTTTTGTATTAATAAATACAGTTTTGTATTAAGTAATAATGAATCAGGAGGAGTGTACATACATATATTAGAGTAAGAGTAAAAGGGATTTGTGATTTTCTTTTAAGTACTTGATTTATAGAAGTGGCAAATTGATAATTCATGTTGTTATTTTTAATAAATAGAAATAAATATAGAACAGATTAATCATATTGCCAATAGACAGTTACATTAATACACGTTTAGCTGGTTAGTTAAATGATTTGAAATTAAATAGATTTTCACGGGGTGACTTGGTGAATAACCAACCGTATTGTTGATTACAAAGGCTAAAAAGCTTAAAAAATAAAATAATTTATATTTCATTGTTGATGGACTTAGTTACCTAGCTTTCCTGGTAGCTTTGTCTGAGAAAATGATTCATAAATCAACCTATCAGTTGACCCTATGTTTACTTTCTTCACTGACAGACAAAAATAAAAAGCCTATATCAGTCAAAGCTCAGCTTTACGAGGGAAAAGACAGAGCAAGATAAAAACCAAGAGAAAAAGAGTGTGATGCTGATGAGGTGAAAAATAAAACAGCTGCCCGCACATGGTTTTAAAGCTATTGTCATCCAATTTTTCTGGCCTTCAAAACATCTTAAAATGCACATATGTAGATCAGAGAAATCAAAATTTTCTCGGGGGAGCATGCTCCCGAACCGCCCTAAATACCTCACATTCGGTACCTCAGTGATTCTAAAACTGTGCCATATGCATGTTACTGGATGAATGAATGAAACTAGTTAATAATGAGCATTAGAGCATAAACTAATTTTTCTTTTTTTTTTTTTACATCATACCCTCATTGGGGGCTGAGCCCCCCTAAAATGAAAATCCTAGAATCGCCCCTTATCATGTCAAAGGGCATAAAAACACGGCGAACTTCAGGTTTTCGTGTGCAGTTCTTGAATGCCCATGCACTTTCCAAAGCCTCTCCACCCTTCAGTCTCACATTTACCGCAAACACCGAAAGTCAGCAAAAAACCCGAACAGATCAGAACAGCACGATCTGAATTCTAGATGCAGTGTTGAAGGCTGTGCATTCGTGTCGACCAAATTCGCCAGTCTTTGTGAACATCTAAAATGGCATATTCGAGATGGCAAAAAAAATTGAATGTCCAATTACTGGCTGTAAAAAATATTTTCGAGTGAACTCGTCATTTTCAGCACACCTCAGTAGAAAACATAAAAACGATTTAGAGAAATCTGTTTGTGCAGATATCACTGAGATTTCTGTTGCTGTGCCAGATTTGAATACTGAAGGCTTTGATGATGTGGAAATTTCAAGACAGTAGTTCCATTCAGCTTGACAAAGACAAATTTCTGACAAATTTGGCTTTGTTTTATTTGAGGATGCAGTCAAAAATGATTCTGCCAGCTACAACAATTCAGATTTTAATTGATGAGTTCATGGAGGTGCATACAAATAGTATGACACATACCTTGTCCAAAGTTAATGAAGAATTGACAAAGCTAAAAATTGACTGTCAAATAAATGAAATAATAAGTGGGTTATCTAAAGAAAACTTACTTAAGATGTACAATGAGGGATATTTTAAGTCAGATCAGACTCAGAAGTCCTTTTCAAAAAACATTTCAATTATGTGGCGCCTGTGCAGGGGTACCTAGGCTGTGATGCATCAGGGAAAGAGCGCTTTTGTCAGTACATACCAGTAAAAGACACTCTGAAGGCATTTCTGAACAATGGATCTGTTAAAGAGCAGTATGATAAGGCCTAGGAACAAACATCACAAAATCCCCATGTACTTGAGGATATAAGGGTTGGGAGAAATTTGAAAGAAAACAGTCTTTTTTTAAGAGTCTTCATCAGTAGTGTCTCTAATTTTTTATCAAGATGCATTCGAGGTAGTTAATCCGCTTGGCTCTGAAAGAAAAAAAAAAACTAGTTGCTGTGTACTTGACACTTTCAGAAATCTGTCCCCATAATAGATCATCTATTGATCCTATGCAATTGGTCATGCTTTGTAGAGAGGAAGATTTTAAGTTTTTTGGGCAGCATCAAGTTTTCACACGTCTTTTGAGTGATCTCAAGGACATGGAGGAATGTGGAATTGTACTGGAGAATGGAGAGACAGTGAGGGGAGCAGTGATTGCCATTGTTGGAGATAATTTGGGGTCACATAGCATCGGAGGGTTTACTGAGAATTTCAGTAAGAGTAGACATTTCTGCTGTTACTGTCTCACCAATACAAAGGAACCAAGTACCAGACATCAGTGGTTGTTGTGGTAGATCAAACTGATTATGTATACACATTCGGAAAAATTGAAATGATTCTGATACACTTCTCAAAATTATTCTTTGTTGTTGAAAAGTGTAAATAAGTGCCAGTTCTTGATCTGGGTTTACACTTTCTGCAACAAGAGTCAAGTCCCCATTATTTATGTGTAAATGCAGAGAATCTAGCTGACTATTACCCTCTGCCAATATACAAACGATTTGAATCTTATTTTGTTGTACTTCACTCTGTTTGTCTTAGGTGAGAAGCTAAAAGATGGAAGCCGTCATTAGAGGTGTTCTCCCAATGCTGGATGATGATCAATTTAACCACTTGATATCAGAATTGACTAGAATTGGTGTGAAAACAGAAGATGACCTCCAATATTTAACATCAGATGACCTCAAAGACTTCCTTTCAACAATATACTGCAGGAAATTAATTGATTTTTTCAAAATCCGAGGTTAGTCATTTGTATATAATATAATATACAATTGTAAAAAACTGTTTATGTGGGTTTTAAGCCATATTCATTATCAGTGAAGTAGAAATATGTATATTTGATAAATAATCAATTTACTGTTAGTAAATACTTTGTCATGTTTCTACACTACATCTGTTAAATTCATTAAATTTTTATGTTCAATATTTCATTTAGTTTTGTAATATACAGTAGTAAAAACAGCTTATGTGGGTTTTAAGCATGATCAATGAAGTAGAAATATATACATTTGTCAAATAATTAATTTACTGTTAGTGAATACTCATAATTTCACGTTTCTACACTACATCTGTTAAATTTGTTATGTTAAATTTTTTATGTTCAATATTTCATTTAGGCAATGAAAATATTCTAGCTACTCAGCCAAACAACCGTCCCAACTCTTCAACATTCCTTGTGCAGTGTCATGGATCCAGTCAAGTTTCAAATCAGAGTCCAACATCCACTCCAGTTCAAAGTGCAGCATGGGTGTCAGATTTTCAAATACCCTGGGGTAAGATGACCAAGGAAAGAGACTTGAAGCCTCAAATAGGAGACACATGGTTAGGGGGATTGTGGAATCAATCAGAGAGGTGTGTTAAAATCCAACCAAGCGGCAATGTTCAGAAGTTGCACAGTCAATCATCCATAAGTATCCAAACAGTTTCAGTGACAAAACAGAGGAAGGAGAGTTAATTGGTTGTGGTTATTACTCTTTGTTGTGTCAGTTGAAGACAAGGGTGGAACATCTTAACCGGAACAATACAATGGCTCGACTTAGAAAACCTAAACAAACAGGAGACGAAGTGGATGATAGCCAACCTTCAACATCTAAATCCGCTAAACTGGATAGCTATGGTTGTGTGAACTGGAACCCTACTGAACTTCCTGAAAGGGAAACCTTTGATTCTTTAGAGATAAAGAGACAGGAGATTCTTAGTCTATTTTCCCAAGAAGGACCTTGTGCAGCCGAGCGCAGCAAAGTCCAGGAATTAATGAAAATGACATACATTGCACAACATAACAGCATTAATGCCAGCCCTCCACCCAGTATCTCAGATCTTCAGGCAAGGTGGCCTTTTCTCTTTACAAAGAGATTCTTATGCGCTCATTTTAAGGAACTGACTGGGATTGATCCTGACATCAGATTTAAGGACTCCCTTTGTACCAAAGGGTAAAGGATTCTCTGCTTCTTCAAAAATCTTCAGTCCAGGTGGGGAAAAGAAGTTAGAGCCGTCCTTAAAGACATCGACAGAGAGGGCAGAAATGTTGACCCAGGCCTTGCAGCGGTTCTGTTAATGATGGCCCACTTCAAAGAAAAGGAGGAATCACTGTTCTTTTTAGCCGATGTGAGTATTTTCCATTTATATATTCAAAAATTTTTGTAACTGGCAGTTAGTAAAACTTTTGTGTTTGTGTGTGTGTGTGTAGGTCACAACAACCCCAACAGATGCAGAGACCAGGCTTTCACTTCCTTCTACTCCAAGGCTGATCATGCTTGGTAAGATCCTTTAAAACATGATTTAACAATGTTTAAGAGATGGTTTAGAGCTTCATAATTAATCATTAAAAGATTGTGATCGCGATTCAGACAAATAAATGTCAATGATTCGTCTGAGTCTATCAACCCTTTGACTAAAATCTTAACATTCAAATCGGCGTTTGCGCTGCCCCTGAAGTAGAGAAAGTAGTTGTCATTTAAGGTATGAAAAAGCTCCGCAGTCTTTTCAACCACACAATATCATTATTTCAGTCTTACAAATATTGTAATTATAAGTACTGGGATAAAAGTTTATAGATTATGATCAAAATAGAGCAAATCAGCTTTTTAATCTAAATTCACACTTAAAGTAAAGCATTTATGTTTTGCCACTAGGTGGGGACAAGTGACAGTGAAAAATTGTATTTTAAATTGAATCATACATTCAAAAAGATTGAACGATTCTTTGCTGATTCATCCAGTAAATTGATCAAGTGGTGTATTTATTAATCAGTCATTGAAGTATTCATTAAAACAGATTTCTTTTTTAAATAATTCGAATTAATTAAACATTTTAAATGGACTGCAGACTGCAGCAATAATATTTTGTCAGAACCTCTAGTAAATTATATATTATTTTTTTATTTTAGTTTTCGTTCAGAATCGTGAGAGAATAATATTTGAAACAAAAAAATCTCAATTTATCTAGAATCGTGCAGCTCTAGGATGGTTTTTAAAAACAAACATGTTGCTTTATTCATAGATTTCCATGTTTAACATTCTGCTTAAAGAGTTAGGTTAGTTCACCCAAAAATGTTAATTATTTAAATTAGTAATTACTTACCCTCATGTTGTTCAAAAACCTGTAAGACTTTTTTCATCTTCAGAACACAAATTAGGATATTTTTGATGAAATCCGAGAGCTTTCTGACCCCTCCATAGACAGCAGCGTCATTGCAGCTTTCAAGGCCCAGAAAGGTAGGAAGGTCAGAAAGCTCTTGTATTTCATCAAAAATAACCTCATTTGTGTTTTGAAGATGAACAAAGTCTTACGGGTGAGTAATTAATGACAGAATTTGTATTTTTGGGTGAACTAGCCTTTTAACATCTACTCAAATAAGTTTTAAATAACAAGGGAGACTAAATGATGATTGTAATTTTTGGGTAAACTATCCTTTTAAACTGATAAAATCAAATGTTTTTTAGGGGATTCAGTTCTACACAGCAAAAAATGGATGCTGTCAATTGAAGGCAAAGTCATCTTTCCTGAGACTGACCTACCAGATTTTTCCTCTGCGTTTGCTGTTCTCTTCAGGAACATTCAGGATTGCTGGACACATAAAACACTTAGTTTAATGGACTAATACAGTGAAATTAAAGACCAAACTCGCACATTATTGAGAAGGCTGTACTATATGACTATATGAAACTTAACGCGCAAAGTTTCATGCTAAGCGTTTCTCAGTGATATACTGGCTGTAAAGTTGGCTTGACATTGTACAATCGCACATTTAGCGACAGTCTCTAAAGTTACATACGACATTGGTATACATGTTTCTAACTTCTGTTTGACTTTTATATCATTTATTAGTCCGCTAAACTACGTTAAGTGTTTTATGTGTCCAGCAATCCTGAATTATTAAGGGGAATAGTACTGCAGCACATCTCTGCTATATAAAGTTAAGGAAACTAAACAACCAAGAGAGAAATCTTTCTACTTCAAATGTAAAAAAAAATTCTGTACATCAGCATCGGGAGAATAACATTATAATCTTGTTCACGTATAGAAAGATGCGGCTACACAGGGACTGTGAAGACACTGAATTAAACATAAAAACAACCCTCATAATAATCACAAATGCACTTACATTTCTATAAATCAGTTTTTATGAATGAATGGCTTGCTCTAACTGTTGCTCTGGTCTTCCTCAACAACACACGCTTGCACCCCCTGCGCGTGAGGTCGACAGCAGATGGGGATTATGCTCTGTAATCTACTGATTTCCTGAAGTTCCTGGATGTCAATGTTGAATCTACTGTCAAAATGTAACCACTGAATTGGTGGAAGCGAATTTGTAAAGCGAAATAAAATGGACTGAAAATTGCCAGTTGAATATTATAGGTTGTATTTTTAAACAGTTTGAATATTTTGGAAGTGAAATATGAAAGGTGAATATGGATTTTTGAATTTGTATTAATGAAAATGTGTGTTTTGAATTTAAATTTTCACCGCTTAAATACAACCATGTTGAATTGCAGCCCATAAAAATGCAAGCCTTAAAGAAACAATGCATTAAAATGCAAGTATGGTTAATGCAATGCAATTCAACCGGCTTTTTATTTCAAAAACATTTGGCATTATTTTACTTCCATATAACGGCAAATTATGAAAATATCTTCATCAGTTTTACAGCACGTGTTCTCAAAACACTCACAACACAACCAAATACATAGCACTGTAAAAGTTCACAGCACAAACAAATACAGAAATGCGCCGCAAATGGCACAGAACACAATGGAAATGTTTTCAGGGGACCCAGATAAGTGATGAACCCGGCTGTGTACTGTACAGTAAATGTATGATCATCGGCTCGTTTTCATTCACTGCTTCAAGTGAACTGTCTTAGTGGACTAAAGTAGAAATAAGTGATTGAGCGGTTTCAGATTTAGCCAACGTAATTTCCTAATTATTTTCACCTGGGATGTTCTCATGACAAAGCAGCATGGTGTCTATCAGCTGAATAGCTTTTCTTAGGACATAAATGTCTTATTATTGCTGATAACATAACTGTTGCAAATAAACACATTTTATACAAAAAAGTTTATATAAAATGCTTTATTTATCTGTGTGTGAGTGTCTCAACTTTAAAAATTGCTGTTTCATCTTTGGACCCTACATTAGCTAACATTTCTTACCTTCTGGACTTCAGGAGAAACCCCCCTGCACTCCCCCCACTCACCATCATGAACAGCACTGTGACTGCAGTGGAGTCATTCAGGTTCCTGGGCACCACTATCTCTCAGGACCTGAAGTGGGACATTCACATTGACTCCATTGTGAAAAAGGCCCAGCAGAGGTTGTACTTCCTTCGCCAGCTGAGGAAGTTTAACCTGCCACAGGATCTGCTGAAACAGTTCTACTCCACCATCATCGAATCCATCCTCTGCACTTCAGTAACTGTCTGGTTCAGCTCAGCTTCTAAATCGGACCTCAGAAGACTACAGAGGGTAGTCCGGACTGCTGAGCGAATTATCGGTACAACCCTCCCATCTATTCAAGAACTGTACTTATCCAGAGTGAGCAAAAGGGCTGTCAAAATCACTCTGGACCCCTCACCACATCCAGCACACTCCCTCTTTGAACTGTTGCCATCTGGTCGACGCTACAGAGCACTGAGCACCAGAACGACCAGACACAGGAACAGTTTCTTCCCTCAGGCAATCCATCTTATGAACAGCTGATAATAACTGTGGGACACACTACACTATTTATATTTATATACACTACACTTTTTATCCAACACACATACTTAGCGTACACGTAAATCTTTTGCACATAATATACATGTACATACATGGAACACACTACACTACTTATATTTATATTTATATACACATACACTTATTTATCCAACACACATACTTAGCGTACACGTAAATCTTTTGCACATAATATACATGTACATACATGGAACACACTATACTACTTATATTTATATTTATATACACATACACTTATTTATCCAACACACATACTTAGCGTACACGTAAATCTTTTGCACATAATATACATGTACATACATGGAACACACTATACTACTTATATTTATATTTATATACACATACACTTATTTATCCAAACACACATACTTAGCGTACAGTTAAAATTTTTCCACATAATATACATGTACATACATAAATGCTCATTTTAATATACCTGCCATACATTGTCAATTTGTATATTGTCAATCCTTACCCACCTATTTGTATTTTTTTGTATTTTTTATTCCTTATTGTGTTTTTTGTTCTGTCGCTGTTATGTTGCACTGCGGAGCTCTGTCACGAAAACAAATTCCTCGTATGTGTGAACATACCTGGCAATAAAGCTCATTCTGATTCTGATTCTGATTCTATGAAATTTATTTAAACATAACATTACAATTTTGTTTTTACAATGTTACTGATGTATAGATTAATATCTTACCCTCATGTTCTTTTTACATTTTGTATATTGTATACAAAGTTGTATGTCATAAACATGTCATCTCTGTATGTTTTGCAAGAAAAAAAAAGTAGACATTGAGCACTAAACATGCCCTATCCAGTTTCTTCACTTATTGGGGTCCCCTGGAAATATTCCCATTGTGTTCTGTGCCATTTGCAGTGCATTACTGTATTTGGTTGTGTTGTGAGTATTTGGTTGTATTGTTAGACATTTTTACACATCAAATGATCTAAAAAAAAATTCACAACAGCAAGTGCTCCTCAAAGTTCCAGGTCAGCCAAAGAATTGGGAAGATGGTGCAAAGGAAGAACTCTGGCCTGAACCCTCATGTATCCTCCTTCATTAAGGAGTTTCTAGATTTCAGCTGGCAAAACTATTAAGCTGCTAAGACCAAATACATACACAGGAGTTTTCTGAATTTGTAAATTTTTAAGATTGTTCTTATGACTGAATCTGTTCATGTCTGTTTTTTTTAAATGCTCTTAATATGAAACTTTTATGTATAAGTGAAATGTTTTCAAGGTTTTGGAAAACTGAAAGTATAATCTGCAAGAATTAAAATGTTATTTCAAGTATTACAATTGAAGAATTAAATCAATAAAAGAAGATAAACAGTCTTTTGTTTATTTTTATAGTTTTTACCACTGAGACCTGTTGAAATACAATAAATTGTACAGTTTTACAATAAATAAAAGTGGACAACAAGTTAAAGTAAATTTCACAAAGTAATATTTTTATTATATTAAAATATATAAATGGAGAATAGAACTTAACATTGTTTTACAGTAAAAATGTATTATACTGTAAATACATATACAGCAAGTTAAAAAGTACTGTTAATATGAATACAGTATTTTTACTGTAAGTATAATTTACAGTAAGTTACTGGCAAACTGCTGCCAGTAAGTTACTGTAATTTCTACAGGACATTTTTTAATGCAATACTGGCCTCCTGATCTCTAAGACCACTTACTGATAGTGACACATGTGTTTGTGCACAGTGACCTGTCACCACATCTTTGTAGTCTGTAGTAGCTAGATAGTTTTTTTTTCATTTAATATTCACTTACACTAGTCCATATCACAGTTTGATTAAATTGTACTGAATTGGTTTAGATTTATTCATTCAATATTTGACGAAATCCGTGACATTGCTCATTACACAGAAAACTTCTGTTGTGTAGCATTTTGAGTGTACGAAAAATAAAGGGTTTATTTAATTTTCATTGGAACGAAATATAGATTAATGTTTTTGCCTGCATCAGAAAAATTTAAATACACAACACAGAATTTATAAAAAAATAAGTTAATAAAATAAAAATGTACAATTAAATTTCATAGGGCCCTATTATTGTATACACCTGAATAAATTAAGTTGTTTTTATGAATTCAATTAATTATAGTTGTTTTAAATTAAACCATTAAAATGGAGTACAGAAAAAATTAAATGAAAAGCATTTGGACCCCAAGAATGTAATTTTTGTTAAACTTGTAACAGGCCTAAATTGCTGTTAAATTAAATAAGTTTCATGATTTAATTAATTAGACATGGATTTTTTTTTTTTGATACAATTTAATATAATCATCCAGAAAATATAAAACGGAAAAGAAAGTTTTTGGAAAAATTAAAACTTAGACTAATTTGGGCCCTCCACATATGATGCATCTGAAGCTTTAATTTAATACCAAGCAACAATGCATATTATTTAGGGCCTATTTTATTTTTATATATATATATTTTTTTTTAATTGCCCTCACTCGTTTTTGTGAAGGACCCAAGAAGGACCAGGCACACTTCATGTTTGGTTGAAATAATCCTTGTTAAAGTGTGTTAAATGTATAATTTACTTCAGTTTAATTTAAATGTGTACATAAAATAAATACAAAATGTACATTTTAAAGTTTAGAATTAGACAGCCTTGCCTTGTGTAGACAACTGCATAGTGAGCATGTGTATAGTGTCCAACCTACTCAAATACTATTATAACCTGTTTAAATGTGAACAAGGGGACAACACAGACAATTTATAAAAGGACTTTGGTCAACATCATTAAAGAAATCCTTTATTTATAACTTGTACATGAAAAATCTAAAAGATTGGATACAACTATGGGACATGGCTGTGCAGCAGCGAGCATCACAGCAGTGAAAGGAACCTTAAGGTTGTAAATGTGAGAAATTGTATAGGGCCCCATTCCTGTATTTTGCCTGGGGCCCCCAAATCAATAAAATCCACCCCTGCACTTACTTTACATATAAAGAAATGTCGAACCAAGACATCAAACTACATTTATTACTCTTTACTGTCACCTAGTGGATAAATAACACTACATAAACTCAAAAAACTTTTCAGTCATATTGCTGAAACTTTTGTCAACAATCTTGTTGGTGACTCAACGACAATGGAGTGCCCAGAATTTCGCAGGCAAAGACATTGCTTTTTGTTATAATTAATAAGTGTATGTGTTCGAGACGAGCGCGAATCCTCCGCCAATAAAAGTATTCCTAGAGCGCGCTCTCATCGCGGCCTCACAGAGCAGAGCGCATGCGCACACCGGATCAGAATGTTGAGTAAAACGGACTAGCGTTAGAGCAGAGACGGAAAAACGAGCAAGATAATTCAAACATATTTTCTCCTAAGTGAACGAGCTGTCGACCTAGAATATAACTTATAAAAACATGACGGAGCCCCAGTCAGCACTGTTACTCAGAAGACAGCTAGCAGGTAATTTTTCAAAGGCTGTTGGCAAAACCAGGCTAACGAACCGGTGAACATTTAGCCTGCCAGTGCAGTCGAGACTGAGGTGTTAGCCGTTAGCCGCTACTTTAGCTGCTAACGAGCGCTGTATTTGTCTTAAAGCATTCGTTAGCAGCTAAACTATCCGACGAAAGGCTAACTCTTGCTTTCTTTTGTTATTTTTAAATGCTGTTTTGGTACAACAAATGATTGAATATGAATCTGAGAGCAGTTAAGATGCAATTAAAAATAACATAATGCGTACATTTTTTTAAGTTTATTCAGTTAGTTGACGTAAATGTATAAATGTCAGGCAGTTTCGTCCGAATCACTCCAGCGGGGCCGTTCGCAGTCGGCTAGCCCGTGTTTTGACATCTGTGTCCGGACGAATGTACACCGGCGCACAAGCAGTCTCATTAACGCAGAGAAACTCTGTCATTGGCTCCGTTTGTGTTCACCATCTTATCGTGATACGTCAACCCAATTTTGTTCTCACAAGGCTCAAAGGTGGGATTTCGAAGCCGTGCATTGTGTGCCATGGACCCGCAGCGGGGTGATCAAATCCCTTTGTTTTTTCTAGGCTGGCTAACAGGCTAAGCTAACACATTGATGGCTGCTGTTTGAACACCAGCACACCGGTACAGCGAGAATGAGAGACCCCCAGTCCAACTATATTGTCTTAATACATGTATATACGCGTATGACACCAATCTCTCTCTCTCTTTATTTCTTGGTAGTATACGAAATATGCTGTTATTAGTTCGTGTCTCATTTCCTTTGTGCAGTACACACTGAGCAACATGATCCGTGAGTGCCAGCTTTACTCAGCTCAAGCCAGAGGATTTCTTCACTGGGCCCCATTTGCGCAGTGCAGCCAGTGAAGTGAATTGGTTGTAAAGGGGTCAAACTAAGCAGATTACGTGAGTTCTTGATTTAAACCTGATGTACATATCAGGCCCTGTTTAAAAATGGTTAGGTTTATGACAGCTGTCTGATTGCTAGACAACTCAAGCAACCCCATCCCCCCCAAATGACTCATTTTACACATGCATGGAGGCAACTCGCCTGTTTCTTTCCAAGGGTCGGTAGGGTGAGCGGCACCATGGGCCTGTCATGGCGTCAGGTTCTGAGGTGGCCTTGTGGCTGATTGACTGTTTCGAGGAATAAGCACTGTTTTGGTTGTGTCCTTTCTGCAGGACCAGCATGGTGAACTCATCTGCCTTGTTCTAAACTCAGTGAACCCTCTGAGGGAACAAAAGCATCACAACATCCATTATGCAGGATTGTAAAGATACGGTCCAGGGAAATGTGGGCACAACTTGTGAGATTTTAACTTAATGTGTTGGAAGTAAAGGCCTGTTCACAACAAGGACCATAACTACCAAGATAACTATATTGGTGTCCACAATAACGTTTTGTGTATTACTTGCCATCTCCTGCTTTACATGCTCAAGCTCTTTAAAGTCGGGTGGTTCCAGAACACAAAATGTTCTGGAAGTAATTTCAGTGATATTGTTTCTGTCGTTGTAGTTGTGGTGTGGACTTATTCTCTTAGAATTGCAATGTTTGTTAATGTTACAGTTATTTTCTTTGGTGTGAGCAGCCCATAAGAGTAACTGTTTGGTGTTTCTATGCAATGAAAACATGAATCAGTGCTATAACATCGAGATTAGGTTTGTTGTAAGTGTGATTTAAATTGAGTCATTTATTAAGAGTCAGACTGCATTGAAAAGTAAGAATACCAGACTGTCTTAGTGATTTAATGTGCTCATAAAAGTGACACATCTATCTATGTGACTGGATTACCCAACTGTCGGCTTGTTTTTGTCAACAAGGTGGTCCGGTGATTTTATTTTCCTCTCTCTAGTAAGAACACAGAAGTTAAGGCAGAGTGTATTAGTCTAGAGGCACAAATAGGCTGATGTTCTTTGGCTTCAGACTCAGTTGGTTTATTTATCTGATAACAAAAAAGGCAAATTGGTCATTTCTTGTCTAAAATGCTGCACAGATGTGAAAACAGTTTTGGTTTTGCAACCATGGTTGTAGGCATTCTGTCAACACCCATGTGAAATCACAAATGCCCCTTTTGACCTGACATGCCACATTTGCTTTTCTCTTTGTCATATAAAATGGCTAATCAGAATCTTCATGTCCTATTTTCCTGACAGAACTGAATAAAAATCCTGTGGAAGGTTTCTCAGCCGGTTTGATAGATGATAATGACCTCTACAGATGGGAAGTGCTAATAATCGGTCCTCCTGATACACTCTAGTAAGTCTTTTTGATGTCTTATTAAATGACATGTCACATAATTACTTGCTAAACTTATGTTGTTATGAGCCATCAGTAAAAGAATGTATTAAAGGAGTAGTTCACTTCCTGAATGTCATCATTTACTCAATCTGCACTTGTTCCAAACCTTTTAGTTTCTTTCTTCTGTAGAACACAAAATAAGATATTTTGAAAAATGCTAGTATTTCAAAAGGTGATGGGCATCACTGACTTCCATAGTAGTCAATGAAATACTATGGAAGTTAATGGTGCCCATCAACTGTTCGTATACTAACATTTTTCAAAATATCTTCGGTATTTTTGACAGTATTTTGCCCAATCCATTTTTTCAATTATATCCTGACAAGTGATCCAGTCCCTGCTGTAGAGAAACACCCCCATAACAGGATATTACCATCCGTATTATTGTTATTTGCTTAACCGCTTTAAAATGGCTTTTTGGTTGCTTTTAGTCAGAAAACAAAGAAAATGACACCCATACAGCAAGATAATATAACTTCACTTATCTTATCTTAAAAGTCTTTGTTAAAAGAGCCAACTGCTATAACATTAGCTTGTATTCAGCTTTGGTGCATTCTCCCTTTATTTTTAATTTGTGTATATATATATATATATATATATATATACTGTTTGAATGAAAGCTTGGTAAATCTATTGCCAATCAAATATTAAGTATTGCTACTCATAAGTACTTGGTACGTTATCAGCACAGTGGGAGATGTTCAAACTAATATCACATAATTTATGTCTCTATGATGATTGGTTGATGTATCAGAAAGGAGGCTAGCCTCTGCAAGGTTTTTCTCAACACTCCTCAGTGCTGAAAGTGAACACTCGATGCTGATTGGTAACGGAGAAAAGAGAGCTCAACTCTTGATGAGCCGCCACTGCTACCTGGCAACAGTAATTACACTACTAGCTAAATAACTTTCTCTTCACCTCCCACAGGAGTTGTAATTGTGTATCCTCCCTATAAAACTCTTCTAAAATGTCACCAACAATATATTTCTGCCTCACAATTTGACTAAAATCTACACTGGATCGCATTCAGAAGTTTTTACAAACACTCTGGTGATTGATAGTGACTTTTAAGTAAAATGAACCGTGCTCTCTTCCACCCTCAATACCCATGGCTGAAGTCCCCTTGAGCAAGGCACTGAACCCCCAGTTGCTCCCTGGGCGCTGGATATATAGCTGCCCACTGCTCCGGGTGTGTGTACACTGTGTGTTCACTTCTCACTGCTGTGTGTGTGCACTCGGATGGGTTAAATGCAGAGCACGATTCTGAGTATCGGTTACTATACTTGGCAAATGTCACGACTTTCAATAATATCAGTAAAATGTGTGTCCCTTTTTTCACTGAGAGAGACACTATATGACAAAGCAAGGAGAAGGAGAGTTTTGAGATATGTCCTGAACCAGGGAGGGTCTGTGTTGTACCAAATACCTTCCACTTCTTAATAATAGATTTCACTGTTCTTCTAGGGCAGTGATAAAGCTTTTTGAATTAAAATAATAATAATAATAATTGTATCCATCCACTTGTGCCTGACCACAACTTTATCCCAGAGTTCTTTTGACAGCTTTGCCACCCATAGTTGATTGTTTGCTTCAGTTGCACTACCAAAGACTGAAATGGTCTAGGAAAGCTCTTTTCATGCTGAGCTAATCAGAATGACCACAGCTGATCACAGTTGAAAGTCAGATGGCTTTGTGTACCAATGAAAAGGAGGGAGTGATCCTTTTTTGCTATATCTTTCTCTTGGATGTTATAAGTTGCACTGAGTAAATACAGCTTGATAAAACACAAACTGTGTCTGTCTTCTTTTCATGCTGCAAAGCAAAAAAAAAAAAGGATTATTTTAAAGGGATGTGATTCTTTTCTATACCAACTGTATATGCAAAACGTTTTAATACACTGTGTATAAAGAATTTACTGCCACAATATTGCTGCTGAATAATACTTTAAGCCTGCTATGTTTTTTCTGTTTATAGTGAGGGTGGTGTCTTTAAAGCCCATCTTACATTTCCCAAAGACTATCCTCTCAGGCCTCCTAAAATGAAGTTCATAACAGAAATATGGCATCCAAATGGTAAGTATTGGTTCATCCCACTGGGTCTTTTAAAAAAAAAAATTAGATCAGTATTCATCAACCAGGTTTGTAATAAAAATAAATAAATAACATTCTGTTAAAGCTTTTTTTTTTATAGATTTCCACAGAATTTAAACATCCATGATTCTAAGCTGAGCTCAGTAATGTTTCTGGAATTGATTAATGCAGCTCTCTTGGACTTACACCAACACCTAGCATTGTGAATTCAGCTTGTGTGTTATTGTTAGCCATTAATAGTGGTAATTTAATAATGCTTTCAGCCACCATATTTATAAATTATGGTGGTCTATTAAATTTAATAGAAAATGTGGTTTACTGTAAGGCTCTGAGATAACTGACATCAAATCTCATGTCTTCTTTGTATTGTTTGCAGTTGACAAGAATGGAGATGTTTGTATTTCGATATTACACGAACCAGGGGAGGATAAATATGGCTATGAGAAACCAGAAGAGCGCTGGCTCCCTATCCACACTGTAGAGACCATCATGATTAGCGTCATCTCTATGCTAGCTGACCCCAATGGAGATTCCCCTGCCAACGTTGATGCAGCAGTTAGTCTGATTCTCACTAGTTGAGCCTACTGAACTTGACAGACTGTAGATGTTTATTAATAAATATTTTAAGATGCATGTACTTTTCGACAGTTATAAATGAGATAAGTTACATTTCATCTAAAAAAATTTTTTATTTTTACCTGAATTTATTTTTATCCATTTAATATTTCAGAAAGAGTGGAGAGAAGACAGACATGGTGAATTCAAAAGAAAAGTTGCCCGCTGTGTAAGAAAGAGCCAAGAGACGGCCTTCGAGTGATATTCATCTAGCAGCTTGTAGCTTCACTATTTTCAGGGTAAGCAAGTGGACTTTTACCATTTCACTTTACTACTAAAGTCTTGTGACCATTTTTTTTCCCCAACTTGACTGATTGACTGACTGACTGTTTGATTGATTGACAACTCACAAGCACAGAGCCAGAAAATGCAAAGAACAGTTGTAAAGCTGCCCCTTAGCTGAATGGGGTTTTATCCTTGAGAAAGGCAGCTGTAGTCCACGTTCAGACTGGATGTGGGTAGAAGGCTTTTTATTAGCATGTTAATTTACACTTGACTGCTTTTTACCTGTGGTTTTTCATGTAGGTTTTTTTTTTTATATAAACTTACTAAGGTAAATTATGCATTTAAAATGTATCTCTGTGTGAACACACATCACATAGAAAGTCAGGAAAATATTACCTGCAAGTTATACAGGATTAAAATCACACAATTCCTCTATCGTCTCACCTTCTCATACAGGGCTGATCCCCTGCGAATAGAGCTTTTGTCTGTCTGAGTAGAGTTGTGTTTTAGTAATGTTGTGAGCAGGTTCTTGCGGCTTGTTAAAAATAGAGATTCAGTACGGGATTTTGTTAGGTAACAGTCTTAGGAAAGCCATAGACCCTATAGAACTCTCAGGGCCTATGAAGTGTTTGCACTGTTTACCTCTTATTTACACAGAGGCAGTTTCCTTTGATACGGTTGACATACAGTTTGGGTTTGGTGGGAAACCACCAATGTCTGTTATGCTCACCTAGGCTGCATTTATTTGATCAAAAATACATAAAATAATTCTAATCAGCCATTACTCCAGTCTTCAGTGTCATGTGATTGTTCGGAGATCATTCTATTATGCTGGTAGTAAAAAAAAAAACAGCAAAAAAAAAAAAAACATCATCATCATGGTTGAAAACAGTTTAACAAAACATTGTTAAACAGTATTAAAACTGATTTATTTTGGTGGAAAATGTGATTGTATTTTTTGTTTAATAGATACTTAAGTAAAAAATATTTTGAAACCTTATGTTTTAGTGTCACACTTGATCTACATAATGCATCCTTGCTGAAGTAGAGTATTAATTTTATTTTTTTAATACTGACATCAGTTTTTAAAATATTGAATTCGCTGATCTTTTTTTTTTTAACTTTTTCAACTTTTGAAGGCTTTGCATGTCTACGGGTCTAGTTAGTCTGGCATTTGGTTGATTATGTTCTGACATTGGTTGAAATATCTCTGATATCTCTGTCTGTGCCTTTCACAGGTCTCCAGTTGAGAAACAACATGGCACTGTTTTCTTGCACTCTACCACCCTATTGCTGGACTGGTTTTCATTGAATGTTGGCAGTAAGAGACTGGCATTAATAGGCTGCAATAGAACATAAGGCCATCACAGATGCTGACAGAACACGCCAAGCAAGTGCCAACAAAAAAAAGAGGAAAAAACTTAATTACTTTTTTTTTTCTTTCTCAAGTGTATGAACTCATACAACTTTTCAGGAAGAGATTGTAAAGATGTGTACATAGCACAGACATAAAAACCGGATAATATATAATAACTTGTTCCTATCCATCCAGCAAGACTTAGTACCAAATAAAATAGCAGTTCTGTAGTTAGAATGTGAAATCATGTAAAGTTTTTGAAGACTATAGTTCCTCTCCCGCCCTCCCCTTTCTGCTGCCTCACATCTAGTGTGCATCAGATCTGCTACAGGTGCAAGTGACCTCACATACCTGCTTGTCAGTTTGAACAAATGTCATCTTTGGCATTTCTCACTCAAACTCTATCCAGTTTTAGGTTGGGGAAGGCAGGGGTAAGCTATCATTAGGATCCAAAGCATGCCCGTCATGTTGGAAGGTTTTCTTAATTGGGACATTTCAGGTAAAATAGCTGTAAATGGCACGGTCATTTTCTTATTAATTAGGGGTCATGATGTTATTTCACTGACTTTCACTGACTGATTTTTAAATGGGGTGGGTGGGGGGGTGCTTTTATTTCAGATGAAACCATGACTGCTTTCTGAGTGTCAGGTTTTCATCTTTTCTCTTGTTTTGTCCATTTGCAGCAGGGAGACAATGGCAAGGAAACCCATCAGATGTGATTTTTCTTTTTTCTGCATGTTTTAAACTCTCTTTGGTTTTCAAAAGTGCCTCCAAATTAAATTGTTAGGCTTATTTGCCCCGCATCAAACCAGAGCTAAAGGAAGGAGCATGTTTAAGAACTGCTCAACATCCTCTCAAGCTTGTGTGAATGTGAGGTATTTTTCATAACCCTCGAAATACCAGCATTCTGAATTATTTTGGTGTAGCAATAACTCTGCTTTGCCCACATTATATGCGGACGTATTAAAATTGGATATTGCTATACGATTTCTAGTAAAGATTTTCCCTGGTATCAGAGCAGATTTTTTTTTCTCTTTTTTTTCGGTTTGACATCTGTTTTGTGTGGTTTCTTTGATAGGTTTCTTACCCATGCTTTAAATGTAGATTTCTTGCAAACAGTTTCTGGGATTTCAGATGAGGTGTGTGTGTGTGCATGCCTGTATCCCACTCTCTCTTCTCCAACGATCTTTAATTCTCTGGTTAATTTTATTCTGGCTCTGACAGACTACTACAGTTCTTTTGCCTAATGTACAAAGACAAAATACCGATGTATATTTTTCATGTTATGGAAGTTGTCACCTCTAGTGAATTCTTCTAAAATATAATTTTTTTTCCAATACTTGTTTGTGTGTGCTGTCTGTTCAGTTCAAAGTGTTGCCCAAAAGTTGAATGTCTTATGACACTCGTCCATTCATCAATTCCGCCAGAACTACAAATGTGCTTTTTAGTAGATTGTTCAAGACATGGCAATTTAACATTAACATTGGCTGAAAAGTTGTATTGTTTCTATTTTTCTATTCATTTCTATTCTATATATATATATATATATATATATATATATATATATATATATATATATATATATATATATATATATATATATATATATATATATATTTTTTTTTTTTTAAATTGCTTCTATAACTTTATATTTAATTCTAGTACCACACATTATGGAAAACAAAATCACAAGTGTTGTCTTGTAAGTCTTTATAATATTTAATTTCAACTTCAAATGTGCCATGTAGGTCTACTGAGACTTTTGTACTATAGAAACTATAGACTGGGCCCTATTTTTTTTTAGAGATGGTTTGATGTAAGCCAAAGAGGCCATTAACCTTATCCATAATTTCTCTGACTGGTCAAAATGAAACTTAAATGAAAGCGCATATTATAGACACCATGTACAATTGGTTTACTTGACAAACAGACATTACTTAATCTGTCATTTATAAAGCACTTTCTAAACGTAATATAATCTTCGACACGGACGCGCACGCGCTCCTCCCAAATCAAAACCTTCCTCCCGTGGTCTCTCGCGGTATTAGGCGACCAGCCACGGATCCAACATGGCGGAAGGTATGAGAATGGTTTCTTTCTTATTTTTCACGCCCTTGCTGTTTAACACATAAAGCGGTTGTATCTCTACACGATGTGCTGGCCTTATAATGCATTTAATTGGTATCACCACAGCCAGTTGGTAATAAAAATCGCGTAAGCCTGAAATGAACCACATTATTGCTTAGATATTTTTCCAGCTAACTGGTTGCAAGTCAGGTGGTGGGCTGGGCGGTGGTAGTGAGAATTTGAGGTCTTACGTAAAGAAATATCCAATAAATGCCTTTCTAAAATATGTCTTCAGTTGCATTTAGCACAGAACATAGTGTTATAATTTTGAAATGTAAATGGTTGATTTTCTTTGCATTGTCGTTACGTATTCTGATTTTGCGCTTGCTTTCAAGTCATTTCTGATCAGAATTTCCCCTTTCATTCTTTTATCCTGATCTTCGTAATCTTAAATGAGAAATTCACCTGGATATGCAAACTGGCTATTAAATATGTCAATGTATTGCACACGATGTATTTGAATATATAACATGACATGGATATAACAGTCAAATAAATGTATAGGCTAGTTCTGTCATGTTTATATGGATCATTTGCACATATCTTGCTTGCATACAGAGACATCGCAACTGGCGGTTGATATCTATGGTTGCAACCGTTACTTTTATCAGCTTATGTGTGACATCTCTCGTCTTTATCTTTCCTCAACATGCTGTAAAGTAAAAATGCATTGAAATGATGACATCTTCAAACAGCTTAAAAACGCTTTCACGATTTTATTCCACTTACTTTTAAAAGACGAGGATTCTAATAACAGGCTAGACCAGAGTGACAAGTGTTTGTTGAAACGATGATGAACTTTTAAGGGTGTATCCATTTCTAAATCTAAATTACTAGAAACAATTAATCGTATGCTAATTGCACAATATCCCGAAAGTCGAGAATGATTTATTCTTCATCTGAATTCATTGTGTAATTCAGTAGGTCTTGTAAATGCTTGTAGGTATTGCAAGCAGTTTATTGCCTCACAAGGTTTCCTGTCATCTGATTGGCTGATGAGCTTTTTAAATACTTTATGGGACCTATTTGGACAGCTCTGAGTTGTTGATTGCTTAGGACAGTGGATTCTTGAATCTAGGCTAAAGAAAAATGGCTCACATATTAAACTGAAAACATGCTAATCCTTCGCTTACACCACACAGTCTTAATGACTAGGTAGACTTTTCTTTTCACAAAAATTACAGCTTCTGTATAGTATATTACTCCCAGGTGCTGCATTCTGTTTTTAGGAACATTCAAAGATTTTCCTAGATGTCAAATGACACATTATTAGGCCAGCTTTCTCAGTACCTGAGCTAATGTGGTGCAATGGCAAAGTGTAGCCTCAGCATTCTGGAGAAACCAAAATAAATTCAAGGAAAGAGGAAGGAAGCGGCCTGTGTTGGAATGTAGGTTAAGCTGTGACATCCCCTAGTTACAGATCCAAGGCAATTCCCACATTGAGGATGGCGAGTGTAAAGTTGTTATTGTGAGTTTTGAGTGAAGTGAGATGGATTCTGAGGGTGTATATGAACTCTGGTGTTTGTTGTTAATGAATTAGACCATGTTGAATCAGTTTTTACTTGTCAGAATGCAGAAAGACAGTTCTGCTCACATATAATCGGTGGTCCACTTCTCTTCCCCTGAGCGTGGTTAGGAAGTCTGTCTGTGTCAGCAGTTTTCATGTGAAATCTGTTAAAAATCTGTGTTTTGTCCCTCTCCCTCTCTCTTCTTCATGGCATTTCCACTTCCCTTTTCTATTACCAATCACATGTCTTTTCACTTCATGGTTTATTCATCCATTTTTCCTTATTCTCTCCTTTACCCCATCTGCTTATTCCCTGTGTTCCACTCCTTGTCATCTCTCCTCTTCTTGCTCCTCATCTCTTCATCGTTTCCATCATGTCCGCAGAGGAGGTGCAGAAATTGCAGAAGCACCTTGCTCTGCTGAGGCAGGAGTATGTGAAGATGCAGCAGAAGCTGGTGGAGACGGAGAGGCGCTGCTCCGTGTTGGCTGCCCAGGCCTCTCTCCCCGGTTCCACCTCCCAGGCCAGTGACTCCTTCATCAGCCGCCTGCTGGCCATTGTGGCTGACCTTTATCAGCAGGAGCTGTACAGGTGAGCACTGGACATGAACCGACAGGTACTGTTAGTTGAGGTCATAATGAAGCTCAGGCAAAACAAAAATAAAAAGATGCACAAGTTAAATATGTTTTTGTCATTTTCTTTTCCATTTTTTTCCCACTGTATGTGAAAAAATTGCAATTATTTAAATCAGCATGGATTATAAATGTCAAATGATATATACTTGCAATACTTATCATGGTTTATAACATATGTATATGTGTGCATATATATTAAGGCTGTGTAATGTCAAGAATCTGACGATACGATATAGGGTTGCACGATATTGGGAAAAAATGACATTGCGATATTTTATTTTTCTGCGATATATATTGTGATATGAAATTAATCAAATTTTTTCTTACAAACAAAAATGGGGTGAGCACACTTACATTCTCATTTTAAATGATTTAAACATCAGAGTATTTAAATTAGAGTAAATTATTTGTTTGTAACTTTAGGATATGGTTTGAATTGTTAACATATTAACTAACATGAACTTACCACGAGCAATACTTTTGTTACTATATTTATTAATCTTTGTTTATCTTAGTTTATAAAAACACAGCTGTTCATTGTTTGGTAATGTTACTTCACGGTGCATGAACTATGATAACAAATACTGTACAACTTTTGATTTCAACAATGAATTTGATTAATATGCGTGAGGCAGAGAGAGCAAGACAGCGCTCGTGTTGTTTGAAGACGGTGAAGGTGAGCGCGCACGCACGTGGCCGGGGCTCTCTCGCTAACTCTCTCTCTGCTCGTTCTTATATACTTAAAAACACATGCAAATGATAAACTTTCACACTATGATGGTTAAGCTGAGCAATTAATCCGCGAATCACATTCGTCAACATACGGTTAATGAATAACGGATCAACTACGACAGCCTACATCGCACATCCTGCGATGTGACTTGTGGATTCGTACATCACGATATCGATGCTTAAATTACACATCGTGCAGCCCTAATACGATATGTATCACGATACAGGGGTTGCAATACGATATGTTGCAATACATTGCGATACTGTAAGCAAGCACTGTAAGCGATATATTGGGATATTTCTTATTTTAGTAATAGTATATATTGTAAGGAAAGCTGTCATTAAGAATGCACCACCATATGCAAACCTTAGCAATAAATTAAAAAAAAAAAAATTTTTGTGCAGTATGAGTAAAGGGGGATAAATTAAAGCGCTTGCAGGATCCTTTAGTTAAATGTGTAAATCGTATAAAATGTATTTTTATAAAAAGACCATATATATATATATATATATATATATTATATGCAAAATATTATTTTGTCTTTGTTTTTGTGAAATATGACCTAGAAATTTTTATTCAACTATGGTCAGTTTTTATAATATTCACACAGTTATTGAAAAATTTAAGTTTGTGACTTTGTCTTGATTTGAATATTTGCTACCAGTAAGGTAGTAAAGGTTTGGTTTGCAGTTTAATTTTGCTTCTAAGTGCTTTAAAGCTGGCTGAAAAGGGGTTTAATATGTCTGCTTGGTTTGTAAATTTAGGAAGCTGTATTACAGTTGTATTTCTTCAAATTGCACCATGTTCTTATGAGGTTACAAAATGATCCATCTGAGATTTGAGCCCAGACTGTTGTCTCAGATCTGACCTCTGAGACCGTTGCATAATGCATAATACATACTATGATATGGTAGATGATTTCTGCATATTTCACAGGAATGCTGTGTAAAGTCAGTATGACAAGATCAGTGTTTTTTGTTTTTTTTGTTCTCCTAGTGATCTGAAGGTGAAGATTGGAGAGCAGAGGCTCAGTGCTCATAAATTTGTGCTGGCTGCTCGGAGTGAAATCTGGAGCTTAGCCAACCTGGCCTCCACCACAGAACTGGACCTCTCAGGTAACAATGGCTTCTCTGTTTCCTTCAACCTGCACTTGCAATGGAGGATGTCAAGATTTTGTTTGTTTGGCTGGTTTCTTTCCTTATTGTTCTAATGCAGTATGCAACCACGTCAGATCCCTCAAAACTGAACCAGTTGTTGGATTGTCTCCTGTGCTTCCCCATGTGACTTCCTAGATGCCAAACCAGAGGTTGCCATTGCAATGCTGCGCTGGGCGTACACGGACGATCTGGAGTTGAGTGGAGGTGATGGCTTCCTCATCAACCTGATGAAGCTGGCCAACCGCTTCCAGCTCCATCTTCTGCGAGAAAGGTGGGAACGGTGTCTTTAGAATAACAGATACAATTGACTGGATAGATCTCATTGTGATTCAATAGCTAAAATTTCAACATGTAACTGCTGTTATCAATCACTCAACATTTAAGAGTATCAACTACAAGTATATAAAACACCACTCAGCATGGATTGATGTGAAGCACAAAGGCTTTTGGTGATGAATCACCAAATTAATTACACTTGATTAATGAAGCGTTTGCATATGCATCACGCCATCATTTTTTAGTCACTCTGGTCCATCACTGAGTCATACTCATTAAATTAAATAGAGGTCACCCTGAAAGCGTGTGCTCTTTTACCTGGCATTAAACTGAAAGAGACTTCTAGATAAACTGGAGAGTTGCAGTGATGCCCCCATCATCAAAGTGCCCTTGAATCAAGTACGTAATCCTCTCCCATCAATAGGTTTGCTTTAAGTCACTTTGGATTAAAGCAGTTGCTAAATGGCAAGCAAACAGCCTATATGTTTTGTGCTTTCATGCTTTTATTCTCTGCTACTGGGACTATAGAATAACTTTCTTTGATCCCAAACTTATCAATGTTAGCATATATATATATATATATATATATATATATATATATATATATATATATATAAAATATATATATATATATATATAAAATGTGAAAACCAGAAAATGGAAGGAGGACCTAGTATATTAACCTATATAAAATGGAATTGTTAGTGTTAAAGAATAAGCAGTGAGCTCTAAACACATAAATTGTTTTTCAAATGCAGATGTGAGAAAGGGGTGATGTCATCAGTGAACGTAAGGAACTGTATCAGATTCTACCAGACCGCTGAAGAGCTGGACGCCACAACACTGATGAACTATTGTGGAGAAATCATTGCCAGTCACTGGGTGAGTCATCATCCACGTCCTCCACAGACTCATCAGATGTGGAATTCTCTCTATAGATATGCATAGCTTTGTTCATTTCATAATACACTAAAGTTCTAGGCATCATTTTTATCAGTATTAATAAAATAAACATTGATTAATAACCTGACAGATTCACTATGGAAAATAGCCTTCCTCCATTTCAGTCTTTCCATTTAAAAGTCTTCTTGTTCTCCTTGATGTTTGTAGTCTCCCTTATGACTCCTTGTAAATCCCCACAAGGCGTAAAGATTGATTCTCAAGGTTATGTTTATGACCGGGATTATAAATGAAACCTCTCCTTAGAGTGAAACCAAACACATCAATATGGGTTTAACAGACCTTCATCTAGACCTTGACATAGAATTTGAACATTTGATTTTGTTCAGTTTAAATATTGAATTTGAGATTTGAATAATTATTAAAAGTCGTCACCTGCTGTTTTAAAGGAGGAAATCATTATGCAAGGAGTTTCTATTTTTATTATCATTTTTGAGTCTGTATCCATGTAAAATGGAGGGTTTCCTAACGAATAGATGCTTAAATGTTTAATATTTACTTCTTTACCCTCTGTAACAGGACGATCTTCGGAAAGAGGACTTCAGTACTATGGATGCTCAGCTGCTCTATAAGATGATCAAATCCAAGACCGAGTACCCCCTTCACAAAGCAATTAAAGTAGAACGAGAAGATGTGGTCTTCCTTTATCTGATAGAGATGGACGCCCAGGTAAAAAGCCAGCACTGAATCAAAGACGTGTTACTGCTATATATACAGTGATTGAAAACAAATCATATCAGGTGATGTTTTGGGATGGTTAATGTTTTCTTCAGCCTGGATAACTAGTGGTCACCCAACATGATATTTAAATTAAGTATAAAATAATTAGTAATATTACTAATTATATTTTGAATTACACGCGTAAGACCAACATGTGTGAAATTATTTTGTAAAATGTATCTATTATTTATATTTTTACAACATACTCTGCTGGATTTAGTCACATTTTCTCCACTAATAAATGTTTGATTCTCTACTAATAAGCTTGCATGGCAAATTTATTAGGACAAATGTATCTTGCCAGACTTTATTTTAATGTCCAATTCTCACTATTAACAAACTATTAACTATGACTTTTGCCTCAATAAACCCCTAATTTGCTGCTACTTATTAATAGTTAATAAGGTAGTTGTTAAAGTGTTAGTTCACCCAAAAATACAAATCAGGCTGCATTTTACTCATCCCTGAGGCATCCTAGGTGTGTATGACTCTAGGTGTGTATGACTTTCTTCTTTCAGACGGATCCAGTCGGAGTTATATTAAAAATTATCTTTGATCTTTCAAGCTCTTTTATTGCAGTGAGAGGGTGTTGCATTGATTCAGTCTAAAAGATGTGAAATAAAAAGTGTCTAACAGGGCTCTGTGGGTGAACAAAGGCCTCTTGTAGCGAATCGATACATTTTTGTAAGAAAAATATCCACATTCAAAACGTAATAATCACTTGAATCTGTTGTAAATGGAACCAGCTCCAGGGGAATGATGATATATGAGGTCAGCTTTGAGTACAAAACAAGTATTTGAAAAAAAAACTATGTCAGAGGATTTCGATATAAGGCAAGAGGAGACTGGTTTTCCTTTGCTAAAGTAAGGAAATGTTGCTTCCTTTGCTCCTGTTAAACAATCGTTGGTTTTCACAAGACTCACCAGCGCATGCGCAGCGCTGACCTCAGGTATGGACTTAGGTATGGAGTAGCATTAAGGGATCTAAAATATGGTCATGCAGAATAAGGCATAAATATGTGCTTTGCAAGTACTACCAAACAGCCAATATGCTAGTAATATGCATGCTAGGTAACAGTGATAATTAGTCCTTAAAATAAAGTGTTACCTTATTTCTTTTATCTCATTCACAAGTTACCTGGAAGGTTGAATGAGCTGGATAATAATGGAGACTTGGCGCTGGGTCTGGCTCTGTCCAAAAAGCTGGAGAGCATCGCCACCACACTGGTCAACAACAAAGCAGATGTAGACATGGTGGACCAGAGCGGCTGGAGTCTTCTACACAAGGCCATCCAGAGAGGTGAAGAGCGTTTGTATTTTGCCAGAGGGAAAAACTGAATGTGGCACATTTACCACGAATTTGAAGTTGACATAAAGCCACCTTCAGTTGCAAAAGACTGCTGCTGAAACTTTGAAATCCATCAAGAATCTTTTGAGAATTATGATTTCCTTTTGGTGGTCTAAGTACTCTCTCTGTCTTGTGGGTTTCTCTCTCCATGTCTTTAGGAGATGAGTTTGCCTCCACTTTTCTGATCCGTCACTCCGCACAGGTGAACGCTGCCACAGTGGGGGCAGTGGAGACGCCTCTGCACCTGGTCTGCTCTTTCAACCCTAAAAAACACAGTGGTGAAGTTATGGCTGGCATGGCCCACATCGCTGAGGCTTTGCTTAAAGCTGGTGCCAACCCAAACATGCAAAACAGCAAAGGACGGTGGGTAACAATTAATCAAGGGCTTCTTCTGCATAATTACTATGTTTATGGCACTAAAACTTATTCATTGTATTCATGACTCGGTTATTTTCATAGGACGCCACTACATGAGGCTGTGGTGTCAGGAAATGAGCCGGTCTTTAACCAGCTGCTGCAATGCAAACAGTAAGCTTAAACATGGATATCATTTTCTAAACGAATGATCCGAAATTATTTTTGTAGTTAATAAAATGGTATACTACTTGTACTGTTTCAGCAGCATGTGATATATATATATGTACTGTGTGGGATTATATATCCCATAATGCATTATATGACCTTCCGTTGTGATAAAGCAACGGGATGTAATATCAAAATGTGATTTCGTAATCTTTATCTTGATTTTGACTGCCAAGAGTTGGATTAAAAAAAACTATGTATTCTTCATGTGTCTGATAATAAATATACAGAGTATGAAAAAGTGTATACTGGTTAGTATGCTAGAATTTCGAACATAGAGGTAGTTGCCTCTACCCCTTAGTGTTACGGTGTCCTTTTCTTGTTTCCCTTGTGTAACACTGCAAATCCTCCCCTTCATGCGTAGTTTGGACCTGGAGCTGAAAGACCATGAAGGCAGCACTGCACTGTGGCTGGCTCTGCAGTACATCACTGTGGCCTCTGACCCCTCCGTCAACCCTTTTGACGATGAAGCTCCTGTTGTGAACGGAACCTCATTTGACGAGAACAGTTTCGCAGCACTGCTCATACAGAGAGGGAGCAATCCTGATGCACCAGATGCTAACGGTACCACACATCTTACACCCTATAAAAAGTTGATCTGTGTTTTTTTAGTCATTACTACTTTCATACCTGTTAATCACAACATCTTTTTCTCAGGTAACTGCCTCATGCAGAGAGCAGCTATCACAGGAAGTGAAGCGGCCGCTATCTTCCTGGCCACACATGGAGCTAAAGTTAATCACACTAACAAATGGGTGAGTCAGTCACGTTACAGAATAATAGTGTAGTCATCAAACCAATTTAAAAAAAAAAAATATATATATATATATATATTTAATGTATTATACATTACCTTTCAGAATTTTGAGCTCACGAAGAATTTTTTTTTCTTTTTTTTAAAGAAATTATTTTAATTAAGAAAAAAGAAATTTCAGCAAGGATGCACTAAATTGTTCAAAAAGTGACAGTAAAGACATTTGTAATGTTACAAAAGATTTCAAATTCAAATAAATGCTCTTATTTTGAGCTTCAGAATGTGCAACTGTTTTCAACATTGATAATCACAAGAAATGTTTCTTGAGCACCATGGATCGTGTGACATTGAAGAATGGACTAATGGCTGAAATTAGGGAATAAATTACATTTTATAATAGAAAAGTTATTTTAAATTGTAATTATATCTTACAATATAACTGTTTTTACTGTATTTTGATCAAATAAATGCAGCCTTGATGAGCATAAGGCTTGGTTTAAAAACATTTGAATGGTAATGTGTATATATACATTTAATATATATGAATGAACACGAGTAAAAGTATAGGGGTGGATTATTATAAATGTAATATTATTCATTTTATATATATATATATATATATATATATATATGATCAAATTTTCATTTTTAGGGTGAGACCCCCCTCCATACTGCTTGCCGATGTGGCTTGGCGGGGCTAACAGCAGAGTTGCTCCAGCAGGGGGCAAATCCTAACCTGCAGACTGACAGTGCCTTGCCTGATGGAGTCGAGAAAAGCCAAGGAGTCTCCTTGCAAAGTCCGCTCCACCTGGCCATCATTCACAATCACCCAGATGTGGTGTCTGTCATATTAGAGCAGAAAGGTAAGGAATGGAGGGATGTGCGAGGATGTTTGATTTGAGAGCTTATCTATGCAGCCGTGCCATCTCTTGTCACTCATAACTTCATTTTTGCTCCATCTGTCATAGCCAATGCACTACATGCCACCAACAATCTGCAGATCATCCCTGACTTCAGTTTGAAAGATTCGATGGATCAGACCGTTCTGGGTCTCGCACTCTGGACAGGTGGGTTCTGTTAAAAAAAACCCTCCTGTGGGTTCACTGCTTACGCAGATCATTCAGTTTTTCACGTTATTTTCTTATTTACATCACTAGGTATGCACACTATCGCCGCACAGCTGCTGGGTTCTGGAGCAGCCATTAATGACACCATGTCTGATGGACAGACACTACTGCACATGGCCATAAAGAGACAGGACAGCAAGAGCGCCCTCTTCCTGCTGGAACACCAGGCTGACATTAACGTCAGGTACTACACCTACCTGACAGTGCTTAAAAAACGATGGTTTGCATACATCCTCCAGACATGTTGAGCTGTGCTGTTAAATGGATAGTTCACCCAAAAATCTAAATTATGTCATTAATGACTCACCCTCATGTCGTTCCAAACCAGTAAGACCTCCATTTATCTTCGGAACACAGTTTAAGATATTTTAGATTTAGGCCCAATCCCAATTCTACCCTTTAGCCCTTCCCCTGTCTCGATTCTCTTTTGGTTGGAGGGGTAAGGGGAAGGGCCAGATAGCCCTTCAAACGAAGATTTCAGACTAAGATTTCAGATAGCCCTTCAGACGAAGGGGTATGAATTATCACGGCAACATGGCAGCTACAGCGAACAAAAAGACACATATGTAAGCTTTTCTGGCATAAATAAAGATTTTAACGAAAAGTAATCATTTGTTTTATTTTACATTCAATTGAGAGTTCATATTAATGGTCATGTTACTCAAAGAAATGTTTGCAAAAAATCGCTTATATTTGCTAACGTCATATCATTACCGACTGCATGATAGTGCCACAGCATATGTCTGATCAGGGCGATAACTGCCGTAGACTAATCCCCCAATAATTAGAAATCGCTAAACCATTTTCTCAAATATTGCCTATTCGAGAGAGAAAGAGAGAGAGAAAGGGAAATTGTGTGTATTCGCGTCTGTGCGTTTATTTTTTAGAGTGAGTTCACTTAAAAACAGCGATTGTATCCTCTCGTCACTGGAAAATATAATTAGGGGAAGGGGTATAAAATAGAATTGGGATTGGGCCTTAGTCCGAGAGCTCTCAGTCCCTCCATTGAAGCTGTGCGTATGGTCTACTGTCCATGTCCAGAAAGGTAAGAAAAACATCATCAAAATAGTCCATGTGACATCAGAGGGTCAGTTAGAATATTTTGAAGCATCGAAAATACATTTTGGTCGGAAAAAAATAGCAAAAACTATGACTTTATTCAGCATGGTCTTCTCTTCCGTGTCTGTTGTGAGAGAGAGTTCAAAACAAAGCAGTATGTCATATCCGGTTCGTGAACGAATCATTTGATGTAACCGGATCTTTTTGAACCAGTTCACCAATTCGAACTGAATCGTTTGAAACGGTTCGCGTCTCCAAAACGCATTAATCCACAAATGACTTAAGCTGTTAACTTTTTTAATGTGGCTGACACTCCATCTGAGTTAAAATAAACCAATATCCCAGAGTAATGCATGCACTCAAACAGTACACTGACTGAACTGCTGTGAAGAGAGAACTGAAGATGAACACCGAGCCGAGCCAGATAACGGACAAAAGATTGACTCGTTCACGAGTCAAGAACTGGTTGCATCGGTTTTCGATAAACTGGTTGAAGAAAACGGTTCACCAGTTCTTTTGCGCTCGACATAATGGCGTCATTGGCGATGATTGCCCTTCATTCAAGCCTTCGGTTTACCCGCGCTCATAACACTACCACAGAATCAGTTCAGAATCACTCACCAAAAGAATCAGTTCGGTTCAGACGTTCTGTGTGTCAGTCTGCTTCACGCTGAATCACACATGCGCAGTATAATCAGTTCATGGGTTCTCGAATCAGACGCGTCTGACAGAAACGGTTCTTGACTCGAAAACGAGTCAGTCTTTTGTTCGTTATCTGGCTCGGCTCGGTGTTCATCTTCAGTTCTCTCTTCACAGCAGTTCAGTCAAAAACTTGACACATGTAATAGCTATAAAAGCTAATTTTTTGAAAACAAATCCTCAAACTACAAATCATGCTTTATTCTAGGACACAGGAGGGGCAGACGGCTTTACAGTTGGCCATCAGTAACCAGCTTCCTTTAGTAGTGGACGCCATCTGCACAAGAGGAGCAGACATGTCAGTGGTGGATGAGAAGGGTGATCCTCCGCTCTGGCTGGCTCTAGAAAATGGTTTGGAGGACATAGCTTCCACATTGGTGAGAAAATTTTTCCATTTACCGTTTTCTATCGTTTTAACTTCATTTAATATATTGTTGATCTTAAACCATTTATTTTCCATATTTTGGTAAAAAAAATAATGCTTGTCTAATATGAGTTGATTTGACTTAATTTTTGGCTTAGGTCAGGCATGGGTGTGATGCAACCTGTTGGAGTTCAGGTCCTGGAGGATGTCATCAAACTCTTCTCCACAGAGCCATCGACGAGAACAACGAGATCACTGCCTGCTTCCTTATACGCAGGTTTGCAAAACCTCTCCTTATTTCATCTTGCTTCTGAGCAGAATTTGCATGGTAAAACATGAGCATGACAGGTCATCAATTTGACATTTTCAATGCAAAACACTAACTGATTGGTGGTACTTCATTAGATTCATTTCTAGAGCGTGCTACAGGATTACATTTTTGTAGGCCAAAATCCAGAAATAAGTTAGCATTTTAGCATTTCCGTTTCCATCATCCTGAAGTCAATTTTTGAAATTTATTTTTGGTGAAATGCCTAAAATATGTTCTGTGCTCAACACATATTTTCAGGTTTTATTCTACAACATAATACTCCCTTGTGAAGTGTCATAATAAAGGCCAAAAAAGTGGCTAAATGGGACTACATCTATTGCTGATTACCTTAAATATCATCTACTCACTTGTCTGCTTTCACGGCCTCGTTATATTTATAATTGCAAATTATTCTAACCCAAACTTTCAGGGGGAAGACGTTTTTAATAAAGACCAAAATAGTTGACTGATGCTTAATGGTTGTTGAAAGTGTGGTTTAGTTATATATCCTAGAGTTAGCGTTTAACTTCATTTAGACTTAAGAATCCATCCAATTTGTTCCTTTGTGAAGTCTCTGAACTTATTTTCTGCAATACTCCAAAAGTCAAAATGAAAATAGTCCTATAACAGAGATAATATCCTATAACAGAATTGTCAATAGTCAAGACTATAATCAGATTAATTGCATTTTATGCCGGTTAAATGGATCAAATGAATTCCAAATAATCATTTACATATATAAATGAACGTAACTTAATAATAACTGGACAGACATTCCAAAAAGTGACTAAGTAAAAGTTTAATTTCCATGTCACTGATCTCAACATGTGTTTTCAGTGGCTGTGATGTGAACAGCCCTAGGAGGCCTGGTCCTAACGGTGAGGGAGATGAGGAGGCGAGAGATGGGCAGAGCCCACTGCATCTGGCTGCGTCCTGGGGTCTGGAGGAGGTGGCCCAGTGCCTTTTGGAGTTCGGAGCCACTGTGAACGCACAGGTTCTTATAGATGACTCTATAGATGACATTCACTCTAGTTCTTCTCTCTTTTTCTGTAGATGACAAAACGCAATTTAACAGGGGCTTTATGCAGATATGTTCCATGTACATACAGGTTAAAATGCCCTGATAGCTGCAGTATCCATTTCTCTGTATGCAGGATTCAGAGGGTCGTGCTCCCATCCATGTTGCCATCAGCAACCAGCAAAACGTCATCATCCAGCTACTCATCTCCCACCCAGAAATCCGCTTGAATATTCGAGACAGACAAGGCATGACACCATTTGCCTGTGCCATGACCCATAAGAACAATAAGGCTGCCGAAGCCATCCTAAAGAGAGAGCCTGGCGCTGCTGAACAGGTGCGTGGGCCATATTATACTCACAGACAAAGATTACATTACTCCACATTGTTTTTATATATATGATGTCACAAGCCACTGGATAAACGTTCTCTCTCTTTGTCTAGGTGGACAACAAAGGTCGCAACTTCCTGCATGTTGCCGTGCAGAACTCCGACATAGAGAGTGTGCTCTTTCTCATTAGTGTACAGGCCAACGTGAACTCCAGAGTGCAGGACAGTGCCAAACTTTCTCCTCTACACCTGGCCGTACAGGCGGGATCAGAGATCATTGTCAGAAATCTGGTAAAGCAAAGATGATTCTTTTTTAGTTTTTTTTCTATTATATCCAAGTCAAGAACTGAAACACATATTTATGTTTTCTCTGATGTATGTCTGGATTGCAGCTTTTGGCTGGTGCTAAAGTAAACGAGTTGACCAAGCATCGTCAGACAGCGCTGCATCTCGCTGCACAACAGGATCTTTCCACAATCTGCTCTGTCCTGATCGAGAATGGCGTTGATTTCACTGCAGTAGATGAGAATGGAAACAATGGTAGACTATTGTGCTACACTTGCAGTAAAAGGGCTCAGTAGTCAGTGTAAATCAGTAAAATATTTGCGCAAAAAGTACATCTATTATAATATTCTTGTAGGAATAAATTCCATTTCTATCATTTCTTTGTATTTCCTTCTAATAGCACTTCATCTGGCCGTGATGCAGGGGCGTCTGAATAATGTGCGTGCTCTACTCACTGAGTCCAACATAGATGCAGAGGCCTATAATCTCAGGTTTGGCTCTGGATATCTTACTCCACAAATGTATAAAAAATTAGCAGTATTCATTGATGTTCACTCTAGCTTTAATAGTTTTGCCCTCTTTTCTTCTCTTTAGAGGTCAATCTCCCATGCATGTCCTTGGCCAGTATGGGAAAGAGAATGCAGCAGCCATTTTTGAGCTGTTTTTGGAATGCATGCCTGAGTATCCCCTGGATAAACCCGACAATGAAGGGAACACAGGTTGGTGAAGTACTACCAATTATACGCGATGTGCATTTTTAAATAGATAATTTTCCCTAATAATAATATAAAAAAAATTTCAATGATAGTTGATGTTTTTCTCCTTGCAGTGCTTCTGTTGGCATACATAAAAGGAAACGCTAACCTGTGTCGTGCCATTGTGAGGGCTGGAGCTCGACTTGGTGTTACTAACAACCAGGGCATCAACATCTTCAACTATCAGGTTGCCACTAAGCAGCTTCTGTTCCGTTTACTAGGTAAGTGATACAGGTTTAGTGTTTCTAAGACATTTACGATGCTGGCAGTAGTTATATATATAACGAGACTTGTGTATCACGTTTTAAACGGTTCAGATATGCTATCCAAAGAGCCCCCGTGGTGTGATGGTTCAAACTGCTTTGAATGTATGACCAAATTTGGAGTCACCACCAGGAAACATCACTGGTATGTAGGCAATGTTGTTTCAGTCTGTTTACCATTATAAAGACCTTTGTGATTCACCTTTCATTGTGAATACACCATTCTTTCTCTCCATTTATGATGTTTACTTTTTGTCATCATCCCTTGTCCTGTAACATAACTCATTCTTTTGTCTTTTTCTTTCTCTCTTAGCCGCCATTGTGGGCGTCTGCTCTGCCATAAGTGCTCTATAAAGGAGATCCCCATCATCAAATTTGACCTGAACAAACCTGTGCGTGTATGTGACATCTGCTTTGGTGTGCTGACATTGGGTGGTGTGTCCTAACACACTGGAGGAGCATGAAGGACGGGCACCAGCCGAGCGGACTTTGAACCTACGGGCTGGGCCTGGGAGGAAGAAGAAATGGAGGAAGACACAAAGAGAGGAGGAGCCCTTGAACAAAACCATTCCATTCTTGTCAAAGGAAAAAATGCAACCATAACAATGTGTTTGTTCTAGCAGTAGGCTTTAGAACCAAACTCTTATGTGTCGAGGATCCAGATTAAAACTTGTGGAATGCAGATGCAAATGAAGATTGTAGTTCTGAATTCAGCTTTTGGCAAGAACCAAGTGTGATATGAGAAGGGCAACTGTTATTTACTACTAAAAAAGAACCATAGGGGTTTTTGACAGGGCTAAATTTGCTATATGGAGACTATATGATTATTATTAGTACTTCATTTTTAATAAGTATGACAAGTCTAGTGCATGACTGAACATGCGATAATGCCATCAGTAGGCCTACTCGAATTGACTTTTTTTTTTTACAGATAACTCGAACCCAGTTTGAGGTAGATGCAGCATCTTGTGAACATTTCTAGGAAGTTTGTTTGGTGTGAAATGCTGCTGGATATGAAGGGATCTGTGAAAGGTAGCCATGTTTAAGTAGTGTGAAGCCTTAATCATACTGTGCAGGGTCTTTCGGTTGTTGTATTGAGGTTTTGAACACGTCTTAACCTCTGTGGAAGGACATTTCTCTTTCTCTGGAGTTCAAATCAAAAGAAAGAGATGGAGAAATATACCTTGCTTGGTTAATGTGGTTTTATTAGTAATATTAGTAAACCTAATCATGTATTATTCTGCATACTCGGTGTACTTTTATTTTAACCGATCCATTAGTTTACATTCTACTAAAATCTGAAAAACACTTCAGATGTGGAAGTGTTCTGATGTGGATTTCAAATCGTTTCTTTTGATTCTATTAAGCTAGACAGGTGCAGAAATACAAGTTCAGAATTCTGATATGCTTACTATTAGGGATGGGACGGTATGAAAATTTAATATCACGATTATAGTGACTAAAATTATCACGGTTATCAATATTATCACGGTTTTGTTGAAACGAGATGAAAGTGTTCAAAAATAGTTGATGCTCACACTGAAAACATTTCAGCAAGTTTTATATTTAATAATCAACAAACAACTAATAAAACAAGCAACTCTATGCACTTAATTTAAAGAAAGATTAAATTCTGTGGCATTTCCTTCCTTACAATGAAAAGTGTAGAAGCATAGAAAAGCATAGAAAAGTCACTGACTTTCGCCATTCCTTCTCGAAAAAAAAAAAAAAAAACATTGTGCGCTGCGCTTGCGTCAGACTGTTGCTGGCTGGACATGATTTAATAGTGAGTTATTAAAACCGCGATAATCAAACACGGTTTTAATGATAATTCATTTTTAAACGATATTACTAACCTTCAGCACATTTTATCACGGTTATCAATAAAACCGGTTATCGTCCCATCCCTACTTACTATGCATATGCATGACATCATTTGTAGCCCATCGTTAGTCACCGTTCCATCATGATCACACTTTTTTAATTTCTGATCACCAAAGGATACATTCCAGTTAACATTTTCCCTGCAAGCTAGCGCTGGGGGAGCCGCTCGCTTGATCGTTGTTTTCGAAAGTGTTTTTGGGGGCATAACGTGTCGCATTATGTTGACCTATCATTTTTAAATGCTTTTTCATGTCCATGCTTAACAGGTGCACTTTATCGTTTTTTTACATTTCTGGTCATATTTCAAAGGAGATTTGTTTTTGATTTGTTTGTGTGGGGGTGGTGGCCAAGTCCAAGTCCACAGTCTGTTATTGGTATTGTTAAATTGTACAGATAAATGTATGATATTTTTGACCACTACAACTGTTTTGTACTTAATGCAGTTTGTGCTTTTTTGTCCATGTGGCAAATGTATGATTTGGCCTCTGTTAAATCTTTCTGCAAATTGTATGGTATCTGTATGCTCAGATATTTAGCCTGTCGCCGCCTCTAGTATCCTTTTCAAGAAAGGGAGGACAACTTTGCATAAAGGACAATTGAAAAAAGAAATCTATAAAATTGTCTTATTTAATTAACAATCTTGATTTTATGGCATAATGTAATACACTTGAAAACTAAATCAGAAAAGCAGTTAAATTAGAAACATAGCTATATAAATAACAAGCAGCATCATTTACTTAGAATGTGCCTGCTACAATAAACTTAAACCCATCAAAAAAAAGAGAAAACATCTCTATGAACATTGTCTCACTGAAGAAAGTGATGAAGAGTCCTTCAAAACCAGATGAAATAAAGTGACTCTTGTAGTTTCATGAAGACATGTAGCTCAGTCTTTAGTGATATGGCAGGACTCTGCTTGAGGAGGACAGTGTGTACTCTAGTCTGAGGTTTCGGTTCTCAGCATGAACCGGATCTGACAGTCGGATACACACACATCGGGAGTGGCCAGACCCAGGGGAGAAAAGCATTTTGGGTACTCCAACCCAGTCTCTGTGAATGCCACTACTACAAAAAAAATAAATAAAATAGAAATTTGCGTTACATTTCTCCAGGTAATATAGCAAATGTTGTCCAAAGCATTGATAGATTATAAAGTCAAAGAATGATCTCATTATAGAGCACCATACACGTCCCCCACTGGCTTCGCTTTACTGATTTACAGGCTTGGTAAAGCTGCATCTCACTCTGAGCCTGGGCCTTTTTCTTCAACCCCTCAGTCAGGAAAGCCTCAACATGTAACAAAGCTTCAGTGGGCTGTCCGGTTTCTGTGTAGAACTGGCCAATCAGTTTACCTGCAGCACATGGGCCATGGAGAGGAGACCTTAAAGGCACAGTTTACCTTGAAATGAAAAATCTCATTTACTCAACTGTTCATGACTGTTTTTATTTATGGGTAAAATATTATAAATGTTATATATTTTTTTTATATAATAAGACTTAAAAGCGTAAAGAAATAAATTAATGTGCATTAAAGTGCATTACAATTATCACACCATAGAATAGTCAGTCTTACAAGCATTTTAAGTTCTTTAACTCAATTATAAATCTGAAAATAAAAGATTTTCTCTCAAATCTGTTTATGAATGCAGAATTCTGCAAGAAATAGAAGCTCGCTATGAAAATGGTCACCGAGCGTCATCTGGTACCCACCCACTGGAGTGTAGTCCCTCTGATAAAATGGCAGCCAGTCATATAGAGCCACAATCTGTGAGTCAGAGAAATCCGAGACATCACTAGTTAAGCCAGCCTCCGTGAATGTGTCTTTCCCTGCACAAACGTCACACAGATTTCAAGCAATCTCTATGCGCTAGCATTACTCCAAATATGGCCTGTAAATTACATATTGTACTAACCACTAAAGAAATGATAACCGCCGTCAGGCCCGTAATGTTTCATCCCCCTTTAACGTCAAAAACCTGTCCTAAGATACAATCCTTTACTGTTCTCTCCTCCGTTGTATGAAGACAGCTCATCTTCGGTCAGCATGCGAACCGGTGTTGTGCCCACTGATCTATATATATATATATATATATGACTATACTGCAGAGTTTTGAACTCTCTCACAACAGACACGGAAGAGAAGACAATGGTGAATAAAATCGTAGTTTTTGCTATTTTTGGACCAAAATGTATTTTCGATGCTTCAAAAAATTCTAACTGACCCTCTGATGTCACATGGACTACTTTGATGATGTTTTTCTTACCTTTCTGGACATGGACAGTAGACAGGAGGGTGAGTTATTAATGACATAATTTTGATTATTGGGTGAACTAACCCTTTAAGAATTAGCTTTCCAGATGACCTACAAATTGATATCATGACTGAACATCAACTTCAAATACGAGCACATATTTAATTATTTATTTCCTGTCCAACATTTTTTTAAATACATTATGTTACAAAATTTTATAATTTGAAACAATGATCCGCGAGTACTGGAGGTTGACGCTAGGGGGGAGTGTTTACAGCGCAGCAGTCGTCACTGAGCTCACGGAAGGACCAAAGATTTGCTGACAAACATGACGTCAGCTGGCAGTCAATGCGGTAGTGACAGCGGAGGAACGCGCTGACTGGAAAAGCACCCAGGACTAATCAACCCTGACAGTAAAACTTGGCTTGAAACCTGGGTTGAAGGCAATCGGAAGATAGCCCGAAGCCGCAGAACACCATGGGAAACGCGGAGGGAGGCTGTGGCACTGGGAGCGGCGACGAGGAGGACGTAGAAACGGAGAGTCCCGTGTTCGCTGAGGGCAGCCCGGCCTCTGCGGCCACAGGCAACAGGGCCGCCGCCGCCACCACCGGAGGTGAAGGAGTAGCGGCAGGCTCCGGTCCGGGGAGAAACGGAAGAAGCTCGGCGAACCCGCCGGCCCCGAGCTATGGACTCCCCACTCCTGCAGCTCTGCTGGAGCAGGTGAAGTTGCGAGAGGCAGCGGCCCGTATGAGCGACTCATGGGTCGCCATTTCAGAGTCGGTGCTGGCGCGCAACGAGAGCGCTCTGGTGCGCTGGCTGGAGGAGCGTCAGAGCCGCGGAGAAGAGTCCGTCACACTGGAGCAGTTCTGTGAGACGCTGGAGAGCAGAGACGCGCCCAGAGATGAGTGCGAGGAGGTGAACATGTCCCTCAGATAAACAATGACCTACTGTAAGGGTTCACGCCAAGTCACGGCTGGTGACTGAGAGTTTGTAGGTTCAAGACCAAAGAAGGGTGATGATGTATATAGTGCATTTAAGCGAAACGTCTCTGTCACCAACATTATTAATTCGTAAATAAGTATTATTTAGCTGTGGCAAACAGCTCAAAGTTGTGGAATTAACCACATAGATTGCTCTCTACTCTGAGTTGTTATATTGTGTAATCACTCACAGATTTGATAAAGGCTGTTATTTGGCTGTCCCCACCTAGTTCACATCCAATCTTGACAGCATTACAGCTCGTCATAGGGCTTATTAGATCTGCGTTGTGTTTCTTCTTGATTGGTAGCTACAGGGTTTGATTGTGTACTGCTATATCGACTGCTGAGTCAGACTCATCTAGTGCCAGTATAGAATAGTTTTTGCAGGGTTGTACTACTTGTCAATAAAAAGATTACAAGAAATGCTTTAGCAAATAAAATTTGCCAATAAAAAAATCTTTCTGTTAACAGATTTCTACAGTTGACATTCTGACTACTGATTACAAATTTGTATAAGTAAACTAAATGTTTTCCTATTTAGTTTACATATACAAATTGGCAGTAAAGAGTCAGGAACTCGGCTGTAGAAATCTAATTTAAAAATTAGATTTGTGATTGCCAAATATACAGTATTTAAACCATAGAGATTTTTAGTGGGCATCCATAATCACATAACCTGGGTTAATGCCCCTCCCCTCCCCCAACCCTGATTAAATTTAAAGTCTATATCCGGAGCAAATGATACTGGATAAATGTGTTATTCTGGGATTGGCTCATCACACACCTTCAGAATCGAAATGTATAGTTCAGTCTGTTTATAGTGTTAATAGTGTGGTGCTTTGATGTATATCTTGGTGCTGAATAATTTCTTTATTCATGAACTGTGTTATTTATGTGGAATTCTAGACCTATTCAAAAATGTTGCTGTACTATGGTACATTTTGTTAGAGCTTTCTGGAAGTGGCTATACTGATTTAAACATGAGTCACTTTCCTTTGCTTTACAAATGATTCCCATGCTGGCTCGAGTGCATTTATTATGTACAGTAGGTGAAATGAACAACTGATTCGAGAGAGCTAGAGAGACTAGTTGTTGTTGTCTTCCTTTTGTTTTCTGTTTGTCTTCTTCTTTGTGCGATACCTCACACAATACCTCAACCTAATATTTTTGTCACAGAATGTACAGACAAAAAAAAAAAGAAATTTCAAATGATCTCTTCCATTTGTGCTCTTTAGGCCTTTGGTCAGTTTGATGCTGAGGGTGATGGGATTGTTGATGTGGAGAACATGCTCACAGCACTAAAAAACTCAAATGGAGCCAACCTGCAGGGAGAACTCAGTCATGTGATCAGGCAGCTTCAGGCATGCTCTTTGACACCAGGTGGGGCAGCAGTCGTGAATGCTTATTTATTTGAATGCAGTGGTGACAGGTGGTCAAATATCCAAAGTTGACCATGCCAGGTGGCTATGCAAATGATTCTCAATGTTTGACTCAGTTGTTGGCCTCTTTTACCCTTCATGCTCATCCAGGATTTGTGGATATCTTCTCCAAGTCCAAGGACCGTCTCAAAGCACATGCCTCCAAAATCTTGAAATTCTTGCACCGGAATCGCATCCCCAGCAGCTCCATCCCATTCCCTGTGCTGGATGGCTACAACAGCATCTGCACCATGAGGTCTTCTGTAGTGCAGGACTTCCTGGATTACCTGTTACAGAAGGAGAAAGGTAAATGGCGGATGGAGGGTGGAGTGGTAACAACAATTATTGTTTAGGGCTGCAGGGATGACATTTTTTTGTAGGCCAACTCAGAAGTGAGCGTGGTTCCACCCAATAGGGATTTTCATTGGCTTTTTGGATTATTGCAGAAAATTAGCTCTGTGAGCAACAAAAGTTAAAGATTTTTACATGTTTTGTTCATCAAGATAATCTTCACAAATGAACACAGCTTTCATTATTTTTTAAAGTGACAGTCTTGTCATGTCTTAACGTGATGTGTGGCCAAGTACGGTGTCCCATACTTAGAAATGTGTGCTATGCATTTATCCCATTTAATGTCCTCATTGACCTCTGTAGTACCATCTAGCCACTTATTAGCAACTCAAAATGCATAAAGGCATAAAAAAAATCAGGTGTAATGATGTTAATTTATACAGTAAAACTTGAAAATATATTAAGGTTGTGTTCATCACAGACCTTATTTCCAACATTAATCAAAATCCCATTCAAAACACTCACTTTCGGACAATGGAACCAATATGTTTTTTGCTAGTTATAGGGCCCATATTCCTGCAGCACTCAATTGGAAAGGATAATTAAATAAAAATCAGTTTCCATTTTGTGCTGCTAGAGGTGAAGTTTACTGTGGATAATATGTGAGACAATGTCCTCCATCTCCTTTGTTCTTCATATTCATATTCTGCTGACTGTCCTCTCAGATCTAGACATCCAGTACAGAGTGGAGCTCAATCATGACCCAGATGTGGATAAAGTTAAGGTGGTCACCCAGTGCTACAGCTTCATCGAAGCTTCATCCAATAGTGCAGATATCAACAAGATGACCAATGGTGAGACCGTGTCTTTCTGGCAGTCGGACGGTAGTGCTCGCTCACACTGGATAAGGCAAGTTGTCCATTTCATTGGTGCATCTACATGGAATTAAACTGTAGTCGATGATGCAATACATTCCATTACCTTCACTAAGTAATTAATTGAATACTACCACGTCCTCTGACCCACCACTTTCACAGGTTAAAACTGAAGCCAGACATAGTTTTGAGACGGCTGGCCATTGCGGTAGCATCTAATGACCACAGCTACATGCCACAGCTGGTGTCTATAGCTGTAGGAAAGAACCGGCGCTCCCTGCAGGAGATCAGAGATGTGAGGATCCCCAGTAACGTCACGGGTTACATACCGCTACTGGATAACGCCAACATCAGCCATCCTTGTGAGTACACACTTGTACAGCAGAATTTTCAGTTTGAAGCTTTAATTTGTACACTACTATTCAAAAGTTTGGGGATTTTGAAAGAAGCCTTTTATGTTCACCAAGGCTGCATTTATTTGATCAAAAATACAGTAAAACCGGTAATGTAAAATATCATGTGATTGGAAAGTTGATTTTCAGCAGCCATCACGCTACAGTCGTCAGTGTCACATGATCCTTCAGAAATCATTATAATATGCTGATTTGTTGCTCAACAAACATTTCTTATTTTTATCAATGTTGAAATGTTGTTCTGCTTAATATTTTTGTGGAAACTGCATTACATTTCTTTCAAGATTCTTTATGAAAAGCAGATTAAAAAGAAACACATTTATTTGAAATAGAAATCTTTTGACACTTTTGATCAATTTAATGCATCCTTACTGAATACAAGTATTGACATCTTTAATAAAAATTTTTTTTTACTATTCCCCAAACTTTTGAACGATAGATATACACAGAATTTGCATACTCTGAGTGGTATGTAAAGAGTGACTGTATTTTCTGATTATTTCTAGTATACTAGTCAGAAAGCTCTTGTAAACTTTCCTTTTGTCTCTCAGACATTCAGATAAACATTAAGCGCTGCCTCAGTGATGGCTGTGACACACGTATTCATGGTCTGAAGACGATGGGCTACCAGATCACCAAGAGTAAAGAGGTTTCGGTATCTGATGCCTCGGCTATATGGTATCTGTCTCTCCTCACATCTCTCGTCACCGCTTCCATGGAAACCAATCCTGTGCTTGCGCAGACCGTCCTACAGAGCACACAGTAAGTCAAGAGAAATGACTAATGAATATTGCTTCTCACAAAAGCATGGTAGTAATAGCACTAAATTTGTTGTTTTATAGTCATGTGCTGCACACTGATATTGTGATTGTATAGTGTCCTGGATGGTAGCTTTATTTTTGATTTCTCTATGGTGCCTAGTGCATTTTGATTTTAAAATCTGATTTGCATTTGTTGAGACGTGTACACTGCCATGCAAATGTTTGCGGTCAGTAAGATAGAAAAAATGCTTTTGTTAATCAGTGATGCACTAAATTGATCAAAAGTGACAGTAAATACTTGTATAATGTGCCAAAAACTTTCAGTTGATCTAAGGAACCTGAAAAACTTGATCATGGTTTCCACAAAAATAAGCAGTACAAGTGTTTTCAACATATTATAGAATGGTTTCTAAAGGATCATGTGACGCTAAATACTGAAGTAATGGCTGCTTAAAAAAAATAATAATAATATCGAACAGTTTATTTTACTGTTTTTTTTTATGCTTTTTCTTTTCTTTTCTAGGAAAGCCTTACAGCACATGCCACCCCTGTCCTTAACGGCATGTTCAATGGAGTTTCCCAAATTCCTCTCTCCAAACATTCTGGAAGAGGTAGATGGCTTTTTACTGCGCATAGCAGGGTAAGAATCAAGCTCTACTAGCACAAGCTCAGTTCAGCATGTATAATTCTGTTATTAATAGGTCAAAACAATTCTGACACGGAGGGCAGCAGTGGCAAACCCCTTATGGTTTTAATATTACAATACAAGTCAGCCTGATAATAATGGAAAACTGTTTTCTATCAGTGAATAATTACAGCGAACAGTGACCTGATCATAATTGGTCACTCTGCTCTTCTCTGCGGAGAAAGCTCATCAGAAGTGCTTTGCTTTTAAACATCCTGTCTCTCTCTAGCTGCTGTGTGTCCCCTGAGGCTGAGCTGACTCTGTTAGCATTTGCTCTGGCTCGAGGCAGCGTGGCTAAAGTCCTCATCTCTCTGTCTGGTATCTGTGAGCATCTGGATTCAGAGTACAGAGCTTCCGCACTGCTGGCTTCAATGGCGACGGTCCGGTTAAGACTACTCTACCGTAATGGTAATGCACATTCGATTTTCAGTATTTTTGATGCAATCAACCCCCACATGATGATCCTAATGACTGTTTATGAAAGTGAACTGCAGGAAAAGATGGACTGTATTAAGATAAGTTTTATTTTATTTTTTTAGTACTTACAGAGTGTGTCTGCCTCCCGAAAAATGTTAGGTAGATTATTCCAAAGTTTGGGCGCTAAATGGGAAAAGGATCTTCTGCCCACAGTTGATTTTGATATTCTAGGTATTATCAAAATGCCAGTGTATTGAGAGTGCAGTGGATGTGGAGGACTATAGTGCAATAAGCGCTCATTCAAATACTGAGGTGCTTAACCATTCAAGGCTTTATAAGTAATAAGCAAGATTTTAAAATCTATACGATGTTTGATAGGGAGCCAGTGCAGTGTTGACAGAACCGAGCTAATATAGTCATACTTCCTGGTTTTAGTAAGAACTCTAGCTGCTGCATTTTAAACCATCTAGAGTTTGTTTATTAAGCATGCAGAGCAACCACCCAATAAAGCATTACAATAATCTAACCTTGAGGTCATGAACGCATTAATTAACGTTTCTGAATTTCACATTGAGAGCATAGGTCATAATTGAGATATATTTTTGAGATTGAAAAATGCAGTTTTACAAATGCTAGAAATGTGATTTTCTAAGGAAAGATTGCTATCAAGTAGCAAACCTAGGTCCTATAATTAACACCTCTGTTTTTTCAGAATTTAGCAGTAAGAAATATCTCCTCAAACAGGTTTTTATATTGACTATGAATTCCATTAATTTTTTTAATTAGTTCGTTTTTCCAGGCCGCAAAGAAATATATAGAGCTGAGTATCATCAGCATAACGGTGAAAGCTAACACTGTGCTTCTTGATGATATCTCTTAAGGGTAACATGTAAAGCTTGTAAAGTAACGCCTCTAGTACTGAGCCTTGAGGTACTCCATACTGCACTCCATACTGATCGATATGATACCTCTTCATTCACTGCAACAAATTGATGGTGGTCATATGAGTACGATTTAAACCATGCTAATGGTTCAAATGGCTAATGGCTAATGGAACCATTTCCATTAATGCCAGCAAAGTTTTCTAGTCTATTCAAGAGAATGTTGTGGTCAATAGTGTCGAATGCAGCACTAAGATCCAATAGCACCAATAGAGAGATACAGCCACGGTCAGATGATAAAAGCAAATAATTTGTAACTCTGAGGAGAGCACTCTCAGTGCTATCAATGGTCTAAATCCTGACTGGAATTCCTCTCAGATACCATTTTTCTCTAAGAAGGAATATAATTGTGAGGATACTACCTTTTCTAGTATCTTGGACAGAAAAGGGAGATTTGAGATCGGTCTGTAATTAACTAGTTCTTTCAGGCCTAGTTGTGTTTTGTTGATGAGAGGCTTTAATAACTGCCAGTTTGAAGGTTTTGGGATATCCTAATGACAATGGTGAATTAATATGACAATGGTGAATTAATAATAATCAAAAGAGGATCTATGACTTCTGGAAGCACCTCTTTTAGGAGCTTAGATGGTATAGGGTCTAACATACATGTTGTTGGTTTAGATGATTTAACAAGTTTATACAATTCTTCCTCTCCTATAGTAGAGAATGAGTGGAACTGTTCCTCAGGGGGTCTATAGTGCACTGTCTGATGCGATACTGTAGCTGACGGCTGCATGGTTACACTTTTATCTCTAATAGTATCGATCTTGGAAGTAAAGTAGTTCAAAAAGTCATTACTGCCATGCTGTTGTGAAATGTCAACACCTGTTGATGCTTTATTTTTCATTCATTTAGCCACTGTGTTGAATAAATACCTGCGGTTATGTTTGTTATCTCCTAAATGAGATGAAAAATAATCAGATCTAGCAGTTTTTAATACTTTTCTGTAGGATAGCGTACTTTGTATTTATGTGTATATATATATATATATATATATATATATATATATATATATATATATATATATATACATACACAGAGAGAGAGAGCACTTATTTTAGAGAGGTGTACATTTTAATTTGTTTACAAATTAAAGGGTTAGCTGCATTTGCAATTTGTGCTACAGCTTTGTGATAGTTGTGTGTGTGTATGTGTGTGTGTGTGTGTGTGTGTAGGTAAACCCATCCAGCTCCATCTGCAGGCATGTGATGTAAAGAGTAAAGAGGAGAAGTCTGGCCCAGAAAACATGCTGACGGAGCCAAATACTGGAGATGGTACGCAAATCATGCATAACATTTCACCCAGTCCTGGTTTTATTTGGATTAGAGATGGGTACTCCATCTTTATCTTCACAGATAAATCACAGAGGTGCTGGGGTGAATAGGAATGCCTTTTAAAACCGCTTTGTGCTCATGCAAAGTTGGCACTCTCAAAGAGATGCTTCATTTGTACCTGCAGGTTTTCTGACAGAGAATGGAAAGAGGAAAGCCAGTGTGATTCTGTCCACTGAAAACCAGAGCTGCTTCCAGGTCACACAGATCAAGATAAAAGTGAGAGAAGCTTTAGTACACACTTGAGCATTTGTGCTTCGTACTAATTAAATATGAAATTAGAGTATGTTCTGTCATTATGGTAGTCAAATAAATGTCAGTTGGAAACATTCAAACTGATTTGATCTACACATCCTAGTTTTAAAGCACTGCTGTGTTCCTACACTTCAGGTGCGTAAAGGAGCTATTGGTGCTAAATGTGGCTTGATGTTTGCCTACAATGACAGCGAGGCATTTGATGCAGATAAACACTTCAAAAGATTCAAGAAGTACGACAGCTGGGACTACAAAGACTATAAAGAATTTGTCCAAGACAGGTATGTCACATTCTTATTCTGTAACATGATTAGTTGTTGTTTTATTTATATGGATTTAATTTAACATTTTTGCTCGTAAGAGACAAAAATGATCACATGAACTTTAAATGGTGCTTGTTTTGGAATGTGTGAGAGAGTGCAGGCTGTGTGAGTGTGAAGTATAGCGTGAGAATTCATTGTCTTGCCTGTTGCATGTGAGAGTGTTTTTTGGTCTTTACACATGTGCACAAGGCCTAGGTGGCTGTAAACTATAGTTGACCTCTTATCTGACCTGTTATCTGCCTCTGTACCCCACATATGTGTATCACACTCACACACAAACACCCACTCCAGCACAAGGATGTCAGAGACCAGTGAGGATGAGCCCATTGGCTGGTTTGAGGTGGAAGAGGACTGGAACGACGTGGAGATCAAGCTGCAACAATGCAGAGTGTCAAAAGTATGGATTCTTTCTTTCTTTCTTTCTTTGATAGTTTGCTCTTGACACTGCCACAAAAAAAATGTAGAAAAAACCTTTTATTTTTTATTTTTTTAAAGCAACAATTTTGGTTATGGTAACGCACATTGTACAGTAAGCAATGAAATGCAGACTGTTTAAACACTGACGTGAGACAATCTTTTAACTTTTGTTTGTCATAAGAAAATAGCGCAGTAGCTTTCCCACAGTAAGTGCAAAGATAACAGAATGGCAAGTGATGTAAATGTGCGAATAAACCTAAACAGATAGCAATTAACAGTATGTTATTAACCCTATTTTTTTTGGGGGGGGGGGGGGGGGGGTCGTAACACTTAATTAACATCCACTCTTTCTGTCTTTCTGTGTGTAGTTTTTGATGGTGAAGTTCCTGTGTGCAAGGCAAGACACAGCAGAGCGGTTGGGGGTTCAGCAGATGAGTTTCAGTGGTTATTTATGTCCAGACTCAGAGCGGATGGAAGATGTGGAGGATCTGAGTGCTCAGGCCGAGGGGAGCATTTCAGGCCTGGTTACGGGTCTCACACTCGTGAAGAAAACCCTTTATTTCATCCAGCAGCTCACAAGAGAAATGGTACACCCACCAAATGTCCTCTTGCAAGTGATCTAATATATTTTTAACACAACTCTGAAATTCAAAATGCATTTTTACAGTGAACTTTGCAATTTGCATGCATCTCTAAAGAGAGCCTATGTTACAGGATGTGTCTCTGTCCAAGCAGAAGTCTCTGCTGGACTTCAGCGACCTCAGCATGCAGCTGTTCTGGGACTTCTACCGCAAACTCAGATCTATGTGAGTAAAGCTGTAATGTGAATTGATGTTTATATGTGCATGAATTGTAGTTTAAATGGTTTATAAATGGGATGTCATTTTTAATTCTCATACAGTGGGGTTACAAAGAGTATATGTTTAAAATCTGTTTCAGTATTCAGTTTCAGTTCCAATATTAATTTTACATTAATGTACTAATGCAGTAATGATGGCAAAAAGTGTTTAAAAATTATTTTTCTAATGTCTCCTTTGTTTGTGTGTATGCGCACATACACTTTCAGTGAGGGAGAGGAGGCCGTAAAGACAAGAGTTCTCCTGCTTCAGCTGTTCCAGAACTGCTTCCCAATGCTACCCAGCCTGACAGAGTCCCAGTCATCAGACATCACAGCCTCAGCTTCAGCCTCAGCATCACCCTCAGCCAGCACAGACGTGGACCCTACAGAAACTGTCGGAGAGCTCTACAGTCACTTGTGTCAAGGTAAGAGTCACATGCTGCTTTGTATGACTGTGCTGAGACTAGGGCTGCACGATAAATCGCATGCGATATGCAATAATAAATCCAGTTCTGTAATCGGCGGTAAATCTCCATCACGATCATATTTTGTGCATGTTTTGCGCAGCTTGACCGTGAACAATGGTTCTGTGTAGTTAATGCTGAACCATGTCTAAGCGCGCAGGTGATGGAGATTATTTAATATTTTTGAAATTGTGATTTTGAAAAAAAATTTTTAGAATTCGTTGAATAGAAAGTTATGTTATATGTTTATTATATATTTATAAGTATAAATGTTTTGTTACATTATACATTTCTTGCTGTCACTTGATCAATTAAATGTCTTTTCTAAATAAAAAAAATTAAAAATAAAAACACAACATAAAAACTCCAAACTGAAGAGTAGTGTATTTTCTAGTTTCCAGAAAATATCAGTGAAAATTGATGGCTGAAAACGCTAGTTACGTATGTAACTGTGGTTCTGTAAATTCAGGATGACCGCCAGAGGCAGTGCTAAGCACTAGTGGATAATCGCTGCGCCAGCTAAAACATGATTGTTCAGCTAAGAAAGAAGGTCGCATCTGATGGGAAGCTGCCACGGCTCGCCCTGTAACAGGCTCCGAAGTAGAGGACACCATGGCCTGACTGGCCAACGAGGTGCCAATAAAAGCACCCTGTGTTTGGACAGGAATATTTAGTGTAGGGTCTCCCATAGAAGTGGAAAAGGAGAGAACATGTACAATAGGTAGTTTGGACACTCGTGAGCTAACGCATTCTGTCCCAACGGACTGGAAGCCTCAGTCCTTGCAAAACACCAACGCCAATGTGTAACTTTGAAGCAAATAGATTGACCTCTGTCCTGCAGAAACGTTGCCAAAGCAGCTGTACCATATCCGGGTGAAGCCTCCATTCGCCCAGAAACAGTAGATCTCTGGACAGAGCATCTGCCACTTGATTGTCCGATCCTGGGAGATAAACTGCCTTTAATGAAGTCAGTCAGCCCTGAGACCATCTGAGGATCTTCCGAGTAAGTTGTAAAGACACAAGAGTCCTGGTGCTGACTTGGTGATACAAATGAAAGACTGTTGACGTGTTATTGGACTGAACAAGCACATGGTGGCCTGACAGATTTGTTAGGAAGTGTTGTAGTGAGCAGTATTCCTATGAATGTTATGGTCTGCTCTGAAACCAAGTGTCTTTTTGTGTCGTTCACAGTGGGGTCCAGCTTCTGTATATGCTCCAGAACAATGTTGGTGTCACGTAGAGAATGCAATCTTTTTGTAGCACAGGGCAGCCAATCGTCTAAATAGGGCAGAATCTTCATGCCCTTGTACCACAGAGGAGACAGGTGCACTCATGCATTTCATAAAAACATGAGGTGCCAGAGATAGCCCAATTTGCAGGACTCTGAACTTATAGACCTGACCTTAAAACGGAATCTTAGGAACTTCCTGTAGTGGGGAGCAATGGGAACATAGACGTAAGCATCTCTCAAGTCTACACTCACAAACCAGTCTCCTCACAGATCGAAGAACGTCAACTGTGTGCAACAACCTCAGAAAGGGAAGACCCTTTATTAACACATCGAGGCGTCGCAGATCGAGATTGGACGAAAACCACCATCCTTTTTTGGAATGAGGAAAATACGTTGAGTAAAAACCATCCCTCTGGGCCATTCAACTGGTTGCATCTTTGACGACTGTCGAAAGAATTCCTGAAAACTTAGGAAGCCGGTGTCAGAACTGCAAGTTGTATCACCTGTTCAGAGTCGACAGAACCCAGGGATCGTATGTTGATTTTTCACAGTAATGTAGATGTTGTGCAGTGAAACGGCCGACTGCCAACTCAGGAAATTTGGACCTATGGGGTGTGTGCTGACTTAGCCCCCCCTTAATGGTGGCGGGGAAAAGGTGGTGTGATTGAATCACTTCGGCCACTCTATGTTGCTGTGGTGTTTGGAGCTGAGGACTGCTGTGGTGATGCAACTGCTGTTCTGAGCTTGACATCCATCCTGTTGTGTGGCCTCTGATCAATTATTTATTTTTTCTAACAGTTCAGAAATGCCAGGCCAAAAAGATGTCCAGGTACAATAAGAAGTTCCCTCTCGTCTTCTCATAATCTTCAGGCAAACTTGACTGAGCAAGCCATACCTGACATCGTGCTGTTAGAAGGGTCACCAAAAGTGTCCCAAGTTCATTAGTCACATGACCTAGCGTCAACAGTGCAGTCTGTAAGGACTGAGGTACAGAGGGGTCAGTATTCCCGGACTCTAATTGTGGTGTTACAGGCAAGCAGCAGCTGGCAAATAGTATTCTAAGCTTGGGTTGTGTAGGCTACAGACTCGTATGCTTTTATTCAGTAATGTGTCAGTATGACCACCTTGCGCACTTGGGCGGCATACATTGCCTCTTAAGTGCTTCATCTGGTGATACCAGCAATGCTGCTACTAGCTGTTCAATTTCAGGTGCCCAACCTACCCTAATAGATTCAGCCTCAACCATTGAGGCAAGAGTGCGGGCTGTCTTCAACCTCCTCTTAGGCACTAGCCTGAATTCAACCGCAAAGTCCTTGCATGGTGGCATGGTAAATGTACTATCTGCATTTTGCCTGAAAAAGACATTAATCTTAACAGGCTGAACAGATTTAACGACCCAAATGAGCCACTGCCTTCCGCAGAATTGAAAGAATGTCATCAGGAGAAGATTGGCCTGCACTAGATGAATGTACAGACCCACCGCTTGAACCACCAGCAGCAGACTGGCTGGAGAGAGCATCCTGTGGGGGACCAGGCTGCATTGCAGGTTCCACCAACTCTTCATCAAGGAAATGTGAATTAGATGCAATCATGGGATGCAACTTGTCCACGGTAGCACTGTAGGAATGCAAAAAAAACTAAATATTTATAAAGTGAGAAGAATCACACGTGGATTATCAAAAATGCCTCTGGATAGAACCGTGGGGCATGTGACAGATTGCATGAGGGTAAATAAGTGAAAAGCTCAATGATAAATAGGTTAGTGAAGAGATGTACCTAAGTGCGGTCGAAGCACAGCGTATTGCCGACATAACAATCAAATATAACAATGTGTACTCATGGTCCAACCCCCTTGTGTAAATAAAAGAGATATTGCAACCCTATAACTACAATAGGAATCGGAGATCCTCAAATCAGATTCTGCTATTTGTTCCACGTTCTAGATTGAGGACAAAAGGAGACTGTGCCTTTGAAGTAGTTGCTCCCAAGCTGTGGAATGCTCTTCCTCTGAAACTGAGATCTGTGGACATTTTTTAAAAGCAGCTGCAAATGCTTGTTTAAACTTTAAACTTTCATCTAATCTGTTCTTTTAATTGATATGTCTAAACTTGCTTTTGTCTAATCTGGTCTTTTAACTCTCATGTCTATTTTTAATATTTTTGTTTACAATTTTGATGTAAAGCACTTTGTGACACTTGCTCTTGAAAGTTGCTATAGAAATAACCATGACTTACTTACTAGTTCTTAGCACTGCCTCTTCTGGTCAGGAGGAATGAAAATGAACACTCTGTGACATCTTTAAAACATTCACTTAAAATGTTTAATTAAGGGAATTAAGTGACTAAGTAATTTATAGCCATGTAATTATGCCATTGTATTTTGATGGTGGTTGAGAGAATAACCCATAGTTTTGTGCTGTCCAGTGGTGGATGGCCCTAAAGGAGAGACTGCAGTGGAGAAAGCTCTGACAAAAGAAGCTGTAAAAGCCATCCTCAATGGAGCCGCTATTTTCTTTCCTGACAAACAGAGCCAGAGGGACAAACTCTTTTACATGATGGTAAGACTGTGAGGGTCTACTTGCCTTTTCTGAATATTATTATTGAGTTGCTTTTTATGAACTTGTTGTTGTTGCTGCTTTTCTCAGAAAAACATAACTGAGGAAAATCAGCCAGAATCTGTGAAACTGACATTCGAGTCTCTCTGCAGTTACTTCAGGTATCAAACTCCTCCCTTTATGCTAGTATTCTTTTCTATCGCTGTCATGTCCTGTAAAACTATACAGCCTACTTTCTGCTCTCACACATAGTCTCTCAATAATCTCTGTTTGCAGTGATCAAGACCCGAAAGGTCTCCTCTTGCTGCCTCCTAAAGGAGCCCCATCTGACTTTGACATGTCACCTGTCCTGACCGTCATGGACACGCTGCTCATTGTGGCCACTAGAGAAGTATGTCTGCCCCGTGCTGGCAGCCGCCGACCTCATCTAGTCACCACTGGACACATATATAAGCTCTTGCAAATAGCTGACACATTCTTTAGATGTTTACATAGTGCATTAACATTTGTTAGCTGAAACATCATACTGTAATGCATTTCACTAATAGTTTTACCTTCTCTAGCTTTATAAAGAGCGCTGTGATGGTGATACATTTAACATTCCCCTCTCCCTTTCTTCAGTGTGAGGTGTTGATGTTGGATTCCAAAGGGGGTTCCATTTGGAGAGTCCTGCTGTCTCTGTTCTGGGCTTTACAGGGCAGCCTGCTGTCCTGGTGCTTCCTGCAGCTCAAAGGAGGAACTGCCACCTCTGCTGATCTGGCTAGGGAAATCCTCATTAAATGTTAGTGTGATTTTATTTATTTTTTCTTTCCAGTCTGCTTTTATAGGCAGGGGTGCACATAAGTGGTCCGCAGTTCCGCATGCCTGACCAAAATAAAGAATGCGTTATATACATATGTTCTGACAGTGCATTTGCGTACCGACATGGTTAACATCTGTTAATACACAATTACCATTTTAGATCACAAACTGTACTATATAAGTTTTATTTTCAACCTGAAAGCATAAATCTAGGCTAAGCCATGTCGTTTTCAAAGCACAATGCAAAACTGTGACATACATCCACTGACGCTCTTTAATCAGCAGCAGCGCTAAATCCGGAAGCGCGTATACTTACTTGCTGGCAACCTGCCAAAATAAAAGCCTGCTGATTTTAAGTTTGAATATGATGATGAAAATGCTTTTATTTATTTATTTTTAGACAAGACATAGATTTTTATCAAAAGCGACTTAAAATTGGGGAATACTGTACATAAAGTGATTCTTCTTAAAGAGGCAAACAAAAAAATAAAAGGCTAATGTTTAGTACTTCTTTCTAAGTTTACTATAAAATAAATTTATATGTATTTAATACTAGGACTGCCTTTTATTTTTAATAATATTATCACACACTATTATTTAGTTTATTTACTATTATTTTATAATAATAAAAAACTATTATATAATGCAATAATATTATAACTATTATTAATTCATTTTTTATAGTTATATTTAATGGGTCACGCTATATGCAGTGTGAAGACCAAACCAAATCTCCAGGTTCTCTTATGAGAACCAGGCTGAAAAAATTATGTGCACCCTTGTTTATAGGGCCCCTCAAAATACAGTAGGGTTAAAAATCCGAGATCTCTGTGGTAAAGGTATATGTTAAATATGTATATTTAAAAAGTCATTTTTATTGCAAATTATATTATGAACATAAGTTCAAAAGCTGAATAGAAGAATTAACATTCAGTGCTCAAGTGGCATGTTTGTGTAAAATCTGATGATGAGAATATTTGAAAGTGCGTCATAGAGGAGTTAAGTTTAAATTTGGATTTCTAGTTTTTCAGTGGTCTCTGTCCTTAAGCAGCACAACTATTTTCAAAAATAATATTGATCAGAAATGTTACATGAGCACCAAAGCAGCATATTAGAATCATTTCAGAAGGATCATGTGACACTGAAAATCACAGCTGAAAATTCAGCTTTGCCATCACAGGAGTAAATTACATTTAAAAAAAATATTAAAATAAATGTTTTTTGTGATATTTGACTGTTACTCTTTTTACTGTTTATCAAATAAATGCAGCCTTACCTTAAAAAGAAATTACAAACCCAAACTTTTGAACGGTAGTGATTATTTGCAGTAGTCTGACACAGTGTGAATACATCTGTGTTGTTTCTCTTGGAAATTAGATGTGGAACAGTTCCTGTCAGGTACCAGAGACATTCTGAGTCGTCTTATCAAGCGCTTCTCTGGGGCTGACATCATGGAGAAACTCAGTGGATCCATCCTCGCCATGGCAACAAGACAGCTGGTAGCAGACCGATTTATCCCACTATATCTTTAATTTAGTCTTTGTTTATTTTTTGTTCATTTATTCATGCTTCTGTTTGTACAGTATATATATAATGTGGATTGTGTGCTGTTGTAGACAATCTTCCTTCTGGAGCTGTGCGCTTTGGATATTCCTCACTGTGTGCTGCTCAAGAGATTCTACCCCCTGGCAGACCTCCTCAAGAAGCTGTCTGGAGACACAGAGGACATCTTCTCTAAGGTCAGTTCACTCTGTGTCTTAACACATTTAATTTCAAATAAACAGAATTAAAATGACTGAAAATTTATGTAAAAGAATATTTCACTTGGGTTATTCACTTGTCATTTAAAAAGCAAGATAACCAAGCAATTCAAGTTTATTTGTATAGCGCTTTTTACAATACAAATCGTTCAAGGCTTCATCTCATTTCTAGTTTTACTTGATCTTAGGTCTGCGTTCGACACCATAGATCATGACATACTCCTAGATCGATTACAAAACTAAACAGGTATTCAAGGGCAGGCTCTAAGATGGTTTAGATCCTACCTGTCCGGTCGCTACCATTTTGTTTACTTAAATGGGGAGTCATCTCATTTATCATCAGTAGAATATGGAGTGCCACAAGGATCTGTCCTAGGTCCCCTTCTATTTTCAATATACATGTTGCCCCTTGGTAATATTATTAGAAAATACGGAATTAGCTTCCACTGTTATGCTGATGATACTCAGCTATATATCTCAACGAGACCAGATGAAACTTCTAAATTATCTAAGCAACTAATAAATTAACCATGGTGTGAATAATGCATTTATCAGCGTGTGTTTATAGGTTGATATGGAGGGCTGTCAGCAGACTCAGCAGCCTGTTGTATTAAGGACATGGCATATGGAGTCGCCTCATAACTATGAGAACAGCAGACATGAGACCACCGTCTTCGTCTGTCCTGGCGCCTCGTCCTTTGAGGTGGAGTTTGATGAACGTTGTGAAACCGAGAAAAGGTGTGAAGGGCTTATGCCACCTTCTGGTGAAAACAGGAATCAAACTCACACTTTACCTGTTACTGATACCATTGTGGCTTGAGTTCAAGTGCGCATTATATTTACACTAATTGAGTGTTTTTTGTTTTTGTTTTGTAGGTACGACTATCTGGAATTCACTGATGCTAGGGGAGGAAAAGTGCGATATGATATGAAGGTCGGCACAGAGAAATGGCCAAAGGTACAAAAACGGCTTTATTATGTTTATGTAATGAATTATATAAAAAATAATTCGTTAAAATGAATGCAATTAATTATACCCCTTGCTTGAACGTAATTCCATTCTTTTATTTACTCTGAGATCTTGAAGAAGAACAAACTGAGCAAACAAAGTTTTTAGTCATTAGTCAAAAAATGTATGTACTGTTATGTTTTCAGAAAGTGACGTTTAAAGCGGGTCCCCAGCTGCAGTTTCTGTTCCACTCAGACAGTAGTAATAATGAATGGGGTTACAAGTTCACCGTGACAGCATATGGTCTGCCAGACATCAGCGTGTCCTGGACCTCTGACCTGCAGCTCCTTGTGTCCAGGCTAATGGGCCGTCTGGCCTCCCGCACCATGGCTTTGAAATCACCTTATGGTGGGATAATTGATTATTTTTGTTTATTTCTCTGTTAAATTATTTTAAAAAGGCTAACTTTATTCCTTGTGTCTAATTAAACAAAAAATTTTCCACATAAATGTATATAAATTGCAGATAGTTGTAAAAGTGTGGAAGCATAATGACTTACGTTTTGTTATGTCTGCCTTCCCCTTGAAGAGATCCGTGGTGTAAAAGAGTTACCTGCAGGCTTAATGAACCATGTCCTGTCCTGTCCTCTATGGAAGCCTATGTTCAGACATGGTTTGAGTGGACTTCCTGGAGAAATAAAGTTGGACAGCTCTGACACCAACCAGGTGAGAATACTTGGATTATGACTTTATCTGGGTGTTTCAGTCTAAAAAAGGTCTAATCATGTTTGTGCATCTTTTTTGTTCTGCAGGAAGAGCCAGATCCTTTGGGAGATGAATTTGTGAAATTCCTTAAGGACTTTGCTTGCTGGGATACTTTGCAGGATTCTTCTGATGGCAGGACAGAGCTCATGAGGGCCCTTTTTTTGACCTGCAAGAAGCAACCAGTCAGGAACGAGATTGCTGCAGGTTCAAAAGTGGACCAGGCTGTGAACGCCACCTGGGCGGCCATGGTGTATCACACACCAGCACTTCACCACAGTCTTAAGAGCTTTGGTAATTAAAGACATTTTGAGAGTTTATGTATATGTGTGTATATATATATATATATATATATATATATATATACACGCGTGTGTGTGTGTGTGTGTGTGTGTGTGTATATATATATATATATATATATATATATATATATATATATATATATATATATATATATATATATATATATATATATATTAGTATGTGTGTGTATAGGCTAATAAAAACAGAACGTAAAATAAACAGTATTTGCAGTATTTGGTCAGTGCCACAAATTTGATCAATGACTTGAAAACAGAATCTTATATTTCTTGTTGATTTTACTTTATAATGTTTCATAATGTCAAAATTCTAAAACTCCGGGGTCAAGTTAAACCATCAAAGACTTGGTTCCTTGGTGCAGACAGTTTTTGATATCTCTTTCTGTAAGTTGTTTGTAGGAACAGGACAATTTGGTGGTCCTACATGTCAGTCCCAGTGTCCTTTTGATCATATTTCCTCTCTTTTTCCCTCTGCATTAGTTGCTAAAAATGGCCAGAGCAGTCTTAGTGAGGACCTTCTGCAGGTCTACACCCTTGCCGATGGCACCAGAACATGGATGGTTAGTATGGCTTATGATTTTTGGTTTTAAAATAACATTATTAGTATTATTATTATATTATTTCGCCCTTTTGATCTGTTTTGGTAGTTGGAAATGAAACAGCGCTACCTTATGGGTAAAATGAATGGAGTAGAGGAAAAAGAAGATGGACCGAATGAGGTCACAGTGGAGTCACTTGGTAAATATTGATGCTATAAATACGCCTTTGATGCTCAGTTTCTTAAACTAATACTGCTGTCTCTTTTTCACTCTTAACAGCTGAACGTTGCATCAGTAGAAGTTTGTTCCTCTTCCGATTCAGCCCGAGTGGAGGAACCTTTGCACTTCCAGAACAAGACTCTTCCAGACCAGAAGATGGCGCCTGTGCTGCTCCTCTTCTTCTTCGATCTGTTTCCACCTCAGAGGGAGACTTCCAGGCCAGCCCCTCAGCTTCCTCCATTTCCCAGCCTCCCGAGGGAGCAGAAGCAGCGATGACCCCAGGGGCCAGTCATCGTGACCAGACATTCGCCGCACCAGTTGATGCTGGACCTTCTAGCAACATCAGTTCTCAGGGTGCCACTGGCTCCTCAGAAAGTCTTCAGTCCCAAACAGGAGAGCCTCTGTCCCCGTCTATCTTCCCACGTAAAGCACCTTTCAGTCGGGGACGCCTGAGGCTCCTTTCCTTACGATCTATGGAGGAGCCTCGCATGGCACCACCTGTTAAAGAGCGCTTCCCAATCCTCAAACACATCCTCTGCTTTATGAAAGACATGGTCATTAATGAGAGCAGGTATTTTCACCTCATTATGTAAATGGCTAGATGTGTATGATGCTATGATTCAACAGATTTTGATGCATAAACTAAAAGGGATAGTTCCACCTTATATTGTTCAAGACTTGTATGAATTTTTGTCTTCTGCTGACTTAAGAGAAGATAGTTTGAAGAATGTTGGTAACCAAACCATTGCTGGTCGCCCTTGACGTCCATAGTGTTTTTCCTCCCTTACTATGGAAGTTTTTTGTTTCATAATGTTTCTTTGTTTCGTTAAAAAAAACTCAAAACCTTCAGTATATTTCCAGGTTTATTTGTTTATTTCTGACTTTTCTGTGTGTTCAGTGTTGTTCATACTCTGGCTCTGAAGAAGGCCCAGGCTCTGAGTGTGTGTGAGGTGCTGGAGCTCGTGCAGCAGTGTATACTCACCCTGGGGAAACCGCACCTCTTCCAGGCACCCTGCATTTTGTTTCTCCAGGAACTCTTGGCGTGTCAGAAAGATTTCACCAAGTTTGTTACTTAAAAAACCATTGACATTTATAATATTACTAATTATCATTATTTTAACTTGATCTGTCTGTCTTTCTCAGTTACTTTTCTCAGTTGATGGGCAGTGGGCAGGAGATGAGGGAGCTGGTCAGGCATTCGTATCATCGGCTTGTTCTAATGCTTGTAGAAGCCCTGCAGGGCTTTAATGCACTGAACGAGAAGTGGGTTTTTAAATATTGAATTAGAATTTTGAAAGCATTGTGTTTTTTGGAAGTAGCTAATAATAAATATAATACACAAGGATTCTCATTACATTCTTGATGAATCAAGACAACCGCAGTAGTCCTTGGACAACCATTTTTTTTCTATATGTCCTTTATGTCTTATGTCCGCTATGTCTTTATGTCCTTAGGGTCCTGCTGCCCGCCCTGTCATGTGTGCAGACATGTCTGCTGCATTTGCTGGATATGAGCTGGGAAGCAGAAGATTTGTCACTGTTTCTGGACATCAAACTGCCTGATCTTCTGCTCACCATGTCCCAAGAAAACATCAGTGTGCATGATATTGCCATCAGGTATGAGACTGGGATCAGAACACGTGCTGTACTAGGGATGTAGAGACTTGAGCCTTTATGTGGCCATTCAGCCAAAAATAAAAAATATATATATATCAAACCTCTGGTTGAGAAACACTGATTTAGAGTTCACATTATTATTAAAACGGGATGTTCTTTAAAAAAAACACATGAAGTGGGCTACTTACTACTGTGCCTCTTGAGATCAATGGAGTGATCTTTTGCCCATGCAGCTCTTATATATATCGGTTTTCTATCGGCTGTCGCCCCGTACTTTCCAAGATATCGGTATCGGCTGTCAAAAAAACCAATGTCGGTCCACCACTAATAACGATTTTTGTAAATAAGGTTGCTATGATGTCTACATTTTAGAAACATTTATAGACATTTCACAATTCTCAATACCACAGCAGAATCCTAGGGTAACTACTATTAGTTTAAAAAAAGTCCTAAAAAATTATTGAAATTAATTAAACAGTCAGTAATTAAAATAGCAAACTAAAAAATTCAATAGAAAAATTATACAAATGGAACAAACAGTTTTTTATGCATGTCTAAAGTATTCAACAGCCTATTACAGAAATTGAATGATAAAAAGGCATATTCTTCACTGTAAGAATTAAACTTCCTTTGTTTCTTACTAAAGCTACAAAAGTCCTTCAGTCAAGAGCAGTGAGTGATTTTAAATGTCTTTTGTTGTTTGATTAATATTAAGCACAAAGTCAGCAGGAGGAATATAGCCTGCTGTAACTTTAAGAGCAGCACAGATCCAATTTACAGTTACACACATATTTTCCTTCTCAATTGTTGTCGTTCATATATTACATAACCTACGAGGGATTATGTGAATAATCACCAAGCGACGTGTATTTAGGTGCGGACCTTAAGCTAAAAGTTGACTTAACATGTTTGTGTTCTGTTGCGTCTTTGAGCACGTGCACAGAAAGCCTCCTGAGCAACAGCGCAAGTTCTCTTTTGTGCTTTTAAAACATGAATAAATCTAACAAACTTTGATAAACCAATCACGTCCCATTTTGCATGTCACGTTACATGATTTTACTGATTTGCATGTGAAATTGTGGTTTTATGGAGGAGCAAAAGCACACCAATGGAAAGGGGTCTGAAAGGGGTGCAATTATCGTTTTATCTCGATTATTGTATTTTCATAATCGTTGGAGGTCGAAATTGAAATTATATTGTAAAGTTGTTGAAGACATCTCGAGGGCACACTTGGTGAACTGCTTTGTCATGAGTTTTGTTTTTTTGACACTGTTAATCTTCACTTAGTCCTCATCTCACAATCTAGGCTTAAATGTATCCTATGTTTTATTTGGCTTCTAATTTTTCCTTTTCTCCATTTGACATGATGGTGTAGTCAGTGGACGGAGGAGGATGAGATCGTTGACTACGAGAGGAACTGTGAATGGATGGATGAGTGTTTGGATGGCATGTTTGAGAAATGGTTTGACAAGATCAGCCAGGCGTCAGTGGAGGACAAGAGAAAGGTACAGATATCAAATCAAATAAATGTTTTTCTGTGCAATAAAACTGTAGCTCACAAAAGACTAATTACATTTTTATCACTAATGGAGACAAATAAGAAGACAGCTGAATGAACACAAAATCTAACCTTTGGGTGGAAGTAAAGCATTATTATTTATGCATGTAATGTTTATTGAATGTATTCCTGCAAAGCTTTTAACGTCATGACTCATGACTCAACATTTAATCTTTGCAAACACAAGCAAATGTCAGCAGCACCCATCAAAGCCTAATCATATGACACTCACCTTATTCAAGAAGAACAAATATTTGGATTAAGTTTAGTTTACTTAGTCTTTTTCAGTCAGTCTAATTTAACTGAAGTGTATTTTGCTCTCTGCAAACGCACAGACTAATTTGACATTTAGACAAGTTAAGTTGCAAATTGCCATAAAAATAATATTATTTACAAAGAACCTCATATGAAACTAAACATATTGTGCATTTTTGGTGCTCTTCACTGACTTTTGACCTTTGCAGATGCACATGTTCATTGCACGCTACTGCGACCTGCTGAATGTGGAGATTTCATGTGATGGCTGCGAGCGGATCGCACCATGGCATCGCTACCGGTGCTTGCAGTGCACAGATATGGACTTGTGCAAGACCTGCTTCCTCAGTGAGTCACACCATCACAGTCCGCAGCAATGGCTTATACTGTAATGAAGGAAAAACTAAATGTTAATGAAACATTATTTCCTTTTATTTATTGCATTCACATTAAGTTAGACACTACACAAATAATTTATTGCAGCAGTATATTTCTTGCACACTTGATCAGTTGGAGTGTGGGTATTGAAGAACTCCGTTCTCCTTGTTCAGGTGGTGCTAAACCAGAAGGCCATGAGGATGATCATGAGATGGTAAACATGGAGTATGCGTGTGACCACTGCCAGGGCCTTATCGTGGGCAGCAGGATTAACTGTAATGTTTGTGAGGACTTTGATCTCTGCTTTGGCTGTTACAATGCCAAAAAATACCCAGACAGGTAATAGACATCCCACATAAGTGTGAGAAGAACACTGAAGGCAACTAAACAATGAACATGAAAATATAAAAGATTTGCAAACAATTTTTTACATCAAAACTATCCACATCGAGTCAGATACAAAACGTAAATCAATTTATGGCAAGAAGAATTGGATACCTCAAATGAATGAATGAATTTCACATCTGGTTATTTAGAGATGCAAATCTTTTTTCATACCTTTGTTGTTTTATATGTTTATTTAGGATTTTAATGTATTTTTATTTTGTATTTTTTACAATACATTTTAGTTTCATAATTTGGCAGTTCAGTGGGAAACGTTGTTATTAAGATATTAAAAAATATATATTATATTTGTTCATTATTATTATTATTATTATTATTATTATTATTATTACTACTGTTTTTCCCCCTTCTCTCTCCAGCCATCTGCCCACCCACCGTATCACAGTGTACCCTATGGTCACCATCCGCATCAGTGACCGTCACAGACTCATTCAGCCCTATATACATAACTACTCTTGGCTTCTTTTTGCTGCACTCGCCCTGTTTACATCTGAGCTGGTGAGTGAGAGAACGCAGGATGGAGATCCTCTGGATGATGTCACCCTTGGTTATGCCAGGGCTCTGCAGACCCACTGCTCTGACATCATCAATGAGTGTCTGCTGAAGGGACAGACTGGGAAAGGTAATCAATATATCTGAATGTTCATGATCTATTAAGAATGAAGTTGTGTGTGTGTGTGTTAATTAGAAATGGAAGTCTTGGTTGACGTGGCTGTATGTGCTGTTGTTTCCTGTAGGTTTGCGAGCCTCTCCCCTGCTGTCCCTGCTTTCTTCAAATGAATCGGCCACAGAGAGTGAACTGTGTCCTGTGACAGCTGGCTCTTTTCAGGACATCAGCAGCACAGACACCTCCTCACTTCCCAGCAGCACTACAGCTATCTGCTCCCCACCGCTACCTAAAGACAAAGTCAGTCACTGCACATACTACATTTCTGAAGCTTTTGGTCTTTTTATTTTTCAAGTCTTGTGACAAAAATTGCCAGGATATTGCTAACAACAATGTGATTGACCTTAAATGCTCAAACATTACTGTTTAACTTTTTTCTCATAAATGTCTTGTTTTTTTTTCCTCTTTACAAGAAACCACAAAAGCAGGGTCTGGATACAGAAGGAGATGAGAGGAGGAGGAAACTCATCTCTCAGGATACATCAGACTCGTCCAGTACAAGTCAGACACCCTCTGTGTCTAGTGAAGACACTCTGTCACCTGTAGTCAGAGGTGAGCCTTTGGGGGGGTTTGTTGTCTCTGATTCCCCTTTTCCACAAAGGCAGTTTGAGTGTTGGTTCGGAACCAAAACATTGCTGGTATGGCTGCATGATTAATCGCATGCGAATATCATGCATGTCTCGGCAGTAAAGCTGGTTCTGTGATTAGTAGCAAATGTCTATGACCTGCTTTCAAATGGAGCGGCATTTACTACACAGAGCCGCAGAACACTTCGACAGTGTTCTAGATTATTACATGCAGAGTTTTTAGGTCCTATAATTAACACCTCTGTTTTTTCAGAATTTAGCAGTAAGAAAGTACTCATCATCTAGGTATTTATATGGGCTATGCATTCCATTAGTTTTTCAAATTGGTATGTTTCTCCCAGCCCTGAAGATATATCGAGCTGAGTGTCATCAGCATAACAGTGAAAGCTAACACTGTGCTTCCTGATGATATCTCCTAAGGGTAATATGTAAAGCAAGAAAAATAACGTCCCTAGTACTGAGCCTTGAGGTACTCCATATAGCACTCCATACTGATCGATATGATACCACTTCATTCACTGCAACGAATTGATGGCAGTCAGATAAGTACGACTTGAACCATGCTAATGCACTTCCTTTAATGCCAGCAAAGTTTTTAGTCTATTCAAGAGAATGTTGTTGTCAATGGGTGTCGAATGCAGCACTAAGATCCAATAGCACTAATAGAGAGATACAACCACGATCAGATGATAAGAGCAGGTCATTTGTAAATCTAAGGAGAGCACTCTCAGTGCTATCAATGGTCTAAATCCTGACTGGAATTCCTCACAGATACCATTTTTTCTCTAAGAAGGAATATAATTGTGAGGATACTACCTTTTCTAGTATCTTGGACAGAAAAGGGAGATTCGAGATCGGTCTGTAATTAACTAGTTCTTTGGGGTCAAGTTGTGGTTTTTTGATGAGAGGCTTGTTAATAACAGCCAGTTTGTAAGTTTTAAGGGACATATCCTAATGACAGTGGTGAATTAATAATAGTCAAAAGAGGATCTATGACTTGTGGAAGCACTTCTTTTAGGAGGTTAAGACTGAATAGGGTCTAACATACATGTTGTTGGTTTAGATGATTTAAGTTTATACTATTCTTCCTCTCCTATAGTAGAGAATGAGTGGAACTGTTCCTCAGGGGGTCTATAGTGCACTGTCTGATGCGATACTGTAGCTGACGGCTGCATGGTTACAATTTTATCTTGGAAGTAAAGTAGTTCAGAAAGTCATTACTGCCATGCTGTTGTGAAATGTCAACACCTGTTGATGCTTTATTTTTCATTAATTTAGCCACTGTATTGAATAAATACCTGGGGTTATGTTTGTTATCTTCTAAATTAGATGAAAAATAATCAGATCTAGCAGTTTTTAATGCTTTTCTGTAGGATAGGGTACTTCCCTGCCAAGCAAATGTAAATAAGTGTGCTTGGCCTTAAAGCTCAAACATACCATTTATTTTTTCTCATCACTCAATCTTGTGTTTTTATTCCTCTTCACCTCTCCAAGAAATATGTATGTACAGTATATTAAGACAATTTTTTTTTTTTTTTAAGTTTCAGACTCAAATGGAGACACTGTCACATCTGCTACCTCAGAGAACATGGACGCATATAAAGACCAGGAGGAAAAGACAGCCCGGGGACCAATACAGGAACATGTGTTTGCTGAATGCTCCAGAGAGAGAATTCTGGGATTGTTGGCAGCCATGTTGCCTGCAACCAAACAGGTAACAACAACGATTCCAGTTTAATTTGTCATTTTAGGCTTTGGTTTCAGAAATTACTTGGAAGTTGTTCCTGAAATGAAGCCATTTCAAATACCTAATTTTTGTCTCACCTTTACATCCAAGAAACACAGAATATGAACATGTACACATTTAATCTTCTATAGGGCAGCTCGCTATCTTTGTCCAGCCTGAGTCCCATCCTGCCACTGCTGTTCAGAGTGGTCATCTCGAACGCCGGCTGTCTGAATGAAACATACCACCTAACACTAGGCCTTCTGGGACAGCTTCTCTTAAGGATCTCTCCTGCAGAGGCTGATGCAGCTGTGGCAGAGGCACTGACAGACAAATTTGAGTTACTTACCCTCAGAGATGGAGCAGCACTTGATGTTCCTGGCTGGAAGACCACTCAGTTGCTCTTCAGTCTGGGAGCAGTGTGTCTGGACAGGTACTTTGATTGAATGTGTTAAATATGGTTAAATATAATGTGTATTAGAGGCCATTTTAAATAATCATTATTGATGTACAAAGTCATATACACTATCATTCAAAAGTTTGTTATACATTCTCTCTCTCTCTCTATAAAAATAAATTAATGCTTTAATTTAACAAGCCTGCATTACATTTTTCAAAAGTGACATTAAAGAAATGTATGTAATTGTACAATTATTTGTCAAACATTTAGCTGAACTCTACCTTCACAGCTTTAACTTTGTTGGAAGTTTTTGTATTTTTAATGAACACATTTTCAGTTATTGTCACATAACATTGAGTCTGTGTCCATCACCTGTGTTTGCATTACAACAGTCGCATCGGTCTGGATTGGGCGTGCTCTGTGGCGGACATCTTGCGAAATCTGAACGTTTCTTCTCAGTGGTGTGCTGTTGTGGCAGCTTTCACTGATCACTGCATCCAGCAGTTTCCACAGCAACTCAAGAGAACCAACCTCTTCACTTTACTGGTGCTCGTCGGATTTCCTGAGGTATGAACCAAGATGTCACATGTGCGTGCTAACACAAATAATATGGGCCTGTATGAAGTTATGACATGCCGTCTGTATACTCGTTTGAAAATGCAAAAGCCCTTAGGAGATTTTGAAAGAGCGGTTTCATGATAAATGTGTCTGTTTATATCAGGTGCTGTGTATGGGGACTCAGGCTGTCTTCATTGACAACGCCAATGAAAAACACAACATGATTCTGCTCAAACACTTCACAGAGAAGAACCGAGCTGCTGTGGTGGACGTCAAGACTCGTAAGAGGAGAACAGGTGAGGGAAGAGCTGTCAGTGGGTTCTTCACACTGCTCACACTCATCTTTCAAATGTTCTCTGCTGTAAAAATAATACTGCTGACAGTTCAGAGCTGCAAAGTCTAAAGTCACAGACTGTCATTGACATTTAAACACACCTTAATTTGCAAAGGGTGTGTCAGCTTTACTTCCTTGTTGGTTCAGGTTTAACAGACTGTTCTTGTATGAAGGTACGTCTTGAGTAAACCTACTGGCTTCTAAAGCATTAATGATAACAGAGCAAATATTTGATGATCACTATGCTTATTTCTCAGCAGTAAAACAATCATATGCGAACAAAAAATTATATTGTAAGTATTTGTTGTGATCAAACTGGCTTTTTCAATTTCAGTTCTTTCAGTCAACCATCAAAAATATGTATGATTGAGGTTTAATGGGTAGCCCCTCGCTACTACCTTCAGAAATTAAACTGATGAAAACATTTCAGTTAATAGGATGATATGTTAACATTCAGTTGGGACCTTATAGCCTCAGCTAATGGCTGCTTAGAGGAAACATCGTTGGACACTCCCAATAGTAAAATAAATAAAGTGCATTAATGCATCTCTACTTTCTAAACATCTTCTTTTCCTTTCAGTGAAAGACTACCAGTTAGTCCAGGCACATGAGAGCAGTAGCAGGAATGATGCGGAGTCTCATGAGGGACGAGCTGTGTCCTCGACCTCCGCTCACCTGAGCCGCTACCTGAAGAACTTCACCTCCATTGTGAGTCACCTGCTGCAGGTTGAGGTGGAGAGCAGTGCCCAAGATGCTGTGGAGGCCACCTGGGTGCTCTCTCTTGCTCTTAAAGGACTCTACAACACTCTAAAGGTATTCCCCACACATCCTGGTATAACAAAAAAGTTTCAAGCCACAGAAACAAATACAGTGATCACAAAATTGTAATTTCATTGTTATGCAAGTGTGTGTGTATATGTATTTATGCATTTTTTTTTCAAGGGATTGATATTTTTATTCAGGAAGGTCACATTAAATAGCTTTTCTGCTCCTTAAATAACCCTGATAAAAAAATCCATCACGGTTTTCACAAAAATATAATAAGATGGTTCTTGAGCACCAAATCAACATATTAGAATGATTTATGAAGGATTATTTGACATTCTCGAGTAATTAATAATAATTATTATTATGAATGAATGAATGAATACAAATGTATACACATTGTCATGTTTAAGTCATATTTGTGTGTACATATGTGACCCTGGACCCCAAAACCAGTCTTAAGTCGTTGGGGTAGATTTTTAACAATAGCCAACAAAACATTGTATGGGTAAAAAAAATTCTATTTTTCTTTTATGCCAAAAATCATTAGGATATTAAGTATAGATCATGTTCCCTGAAGATATTTTGTATAATTCCTACTGTAAATATATCAAAACTTGATTTGTTATTAATAATATGCATGGCTAAGAATTAATTTGGATAAGTTCACAAGTTCAATTTTCTCAGTATTTTTTTTATTTATTTTTTTCACCCTCAGATTCCAGATTTTCAAATAGTTGTTTCTCGGGCCAAATATTAACCATACATCAATTGAAAGCTTATTTATTCAGCTTTCAGATAATAAATCTACTTTTAAAATAAATCAGCTTTTTTTAAGGTTTTGTGGTCCAGGATCATATATATGTATTTTGTTTGTTCTTTACTTCTTTTTGTGGCATGTTTTGATATTATCTTATGCAATGGCATTTTTATGTCTTCAGTTATGACATTAGTTTCCAGAATGTTTTAGGTCCATTAAATACTCAACTTGAAGTCATGAGTGTATTGATTTTTCTCTATTTCTTGTAGAAGCATGGGGTGGATCAGGCCCAGGAGGTCATCCATGGCTCTGGCCTGATGCAGCTCCTGGTCCGTAAGTGCAGCAAGGGCACAGGCTTCAGCAAGATGTGGCTTTTGCGAGACCTAGAGATCCTCTCGATCATGCTTTATTCCTCCAAGCGAGAGATCCACTCCATGGCAGAGGATACAGACACAGAGACAGATGGAGAGAAGGAAAGAGAGAAAGAGCATGACTCTGATCACTCCAGCTGCTGTGCTGATGATGCTGATCCAAACAGACCGGATCCACTCGAAGGACTGGATGAAGAGACAAAGATCTGCTTCCAGGTCAGGCTTCAGACACTCATTTTCTGTCAATTGTGGTCCAGTTCTCTCTTCCAGCACTTTAATATAGAATGGTCAGATTGATTGAGTGCTGTAATTTCTCCTCACCAGTTAGGAACTGTAGAATGGTCAGATAATTCACACTACTGGAATGTAGGGACGAGTGTGTAGAAGAACAGTTGTTAGAGCTGCGATATTTGTCTTGCTCTTAGATTACCCATGATGCTCTTAATGCACCACTGCACATCCTGAGAGCTATGTATGAGCTCCAGATGAAGAGGACAGATTCTTTCTTCCTTGAGGTGCAGAAGAGGTGAGCTACACTTTGAATTAGCTCTTTACATATAACACTACAAGGTTTAGAATGCATTTGAATCCATGTACATACCCCTTGCAGAATCAGACATTATATTAAAAAAAAGAGAGACATACATTTTTTTTGTTTTTGATTTGGACTGCATTGAGGAAGCTCATATAAGATGTTTACATATATTCCAAAATTACTGAAATGAGACTGATCCTTTGGTTCATAAAATCATATGTTGCCTAATGCACCTGTTTTTTTAATTTAAATAAAATCTAATATTATTTAGTAAAGTAATATAAAATTATATAATACACGATTAATATTGATTGCTCTGTGATTTATTATTATTGTTCCCCTTTTGTAAATTGCTTTGGATAAGAGCGTGTGCTTAATGCATAAATGTTCATTGCAAATTATTATTATTCAGTTTCGTTAAAATCTTAAGATAGCAACATTAATTTTAAGTTATCCCTCTTATTGTCTACAAAGTGCTGAAGAGCTTGCATATTCTGTGTAAACTTATAAGCAGAATTGTAAATTAATCTGTTGTACATCTCAGATGTATAAAATGAATTCAGACTTTCTCATATCATCTTTTTTTTTTAACATCTATCTCAGGTTTGACGGTGACGCTATAAAAACTGATGAGACTATTCGTACACTGGCACAGAAGTGGCAACCATCTAAAAGACCTCATTCTGAGGAAAGGAGCACCAAGGCTGTAGACACTGATATGATCATTGTGCCCTGTGTGGTAAGACTAAGTTTAAGATGAAACCTCGTCCATATTGTGATCTGAAGTACGTTAATTCATTTTTTTTCCTTTTGACCCTCAGTCTAAACCCACCCGCTGTGACCGAGTCACGGAAGAAACAAATGTTGTCACGCAGAAACTCATCACCAACACCGAGAGTGACCTCCAGCTGAGTTATGCCAAACAGCGGCGCACCAAAAGCTCTGCTCTGTTGCATAAAGAGCTGGATGCTCGCAGTAACAAAGCAGTGCGACAGTACCTTTTCAAAGTGAACGAGGCCATTGCGATTCTGTACGCACGTCACGTGTTGGCCACACTGCTGGCCGACTGGCCCTCTGACACTCCCATCAGAGAGGAAGACCTGGAGCTGAGTGGAGCCTCTCACATGGCCTACATACTGGACATGCTCATGCAACTAGAGGAGAGACCACTGTGGGAGAAGGTGAGAAGTGTTAGGTGTGTGTGGATTTGTAATTAGGATCTAAAATGAGCTTTTGCCAAACCAGATGAGGAAATTTACAAGCCAGAAGCATTTCATTCTGGCCATGAATCTGTACTTTGCATTTATTTATATATATAATAAATACTGTAATTTTTATGTACTGTATAGTAAATATTTATGAGTATAGAAATAAATCAATAAGCCATTAAATTACATAAAATCAGATTGTTCGTATGCATATAATTCTTCGTCTTACTGGATCTCAGATCTTGCAGAAGGTTCTGAGGGGCTGCAGCCAAAGCATGCTGGGTAATCTGTCGCTGACAGCATGTCAGTTTATGGAGGAGCCGGGAATGGCCGTGCAGGTCCGAGAATCCAAGCACCCTTACGACAACAACACTAACTTTGAGGTACGAATTCCATTTTCTTTTTCTCCGAATCGCTGGATCACGGTTGTTTCCCTCGTCCACTTAATGTCATAGTTTGTGTTGTCTCAGGATAAGGTGCACATCCCTGGAGCGATCTTCCTGTCTGTGAAGTTTGACTCTCGCTGTCACACAGAGGAAGGATGTGATGAGCTCCTTATGGCCAGCAGTAATGACTTCCTGCAGGACCTGCACACTTTCAGTGGTTCTCACCAGAAATGGACCGACTTTGAGATTCCAGGTGAGATTTTGAGAAAGTGGCACGTCTAAATGTCATTTGTTTATAAATAAATCATAACAGACTTAAGGTTGCTTCGTTTAGATTTATAGAATTGATCTGAATTGGTCATTAAATTCTTCACATTTTTAACTAAGTCACATAAAAAGGCAAGAGGCATCTTCAGGTCCTGTAGCCACAGTTGCAGGAAATGATGAAGAGCAGTTATTAAATCCAGTACTTCCAAAATTAATGAATTGACTTTTTTTTGTATAATTAATATATTGTCTTTAAAATATTGACTAATGTTAAGATTGAAAGCTTATTGTTTTTCTACCCATTATTATAAATCTGAAGAGGACCGTTTTCAGGTAGATTCAAATGTTCTTACACACTTTCTTAAACACTTCATCTTTGACAGCCAGAAATGTATTTTGTCAAACATTTTTTTCTTTTCTCTCATATTTTTACTCCTTTTGTGGCTCTCCCCATTAAGGGTCCGTAGACCCCAGTGTGAAAACCTCTGGATCTGTTTGTCTGTTGTTGTGACAGATCAGATCTAATTTCATGGCCAGTTTATGTACAAATGTGTTTCTACACATTTGTACATCTGCTCATGTACATAGATTTTCACTTTGGTTACAATGATAAATGTACAGAATGTAAGGGTTGTTTTTTTCTCTTTCTCCTCTAGGGGACACCCTCTACTACAGGTTTATATCAGATATGAGCAACACAGAATGGGGCTACAAGTTCACTGTGACTGGAGGCCATCGAGGGCGCTTCCAGACTGGTACGCAATCTGTGCTCATTTAATTATTGTCCCTTGATGTCTCTTTTGATGTCTATCACTAATATCCTCTAGCCACTGTTAGACTTCAGTCTGTACTGTCATCATCTTCCTGTCTGGTTACTGTCCTCTACAATCATGCCCTCTAATGAGCCATGAAACAGAAATGTCCATCTCATTTAGAGCCCATCACAGCAGTATCGTCTTTTCATGCGAGACTCACATTCCTACAGTCTTTTAGGGATGTAATATTGGCGTCCCACTACCTGATTTTCAGTGGGAAGCTTCATTTACACAGCTGTTTGAGAATCAGAGGGAGTCGATGTGTACGGCTGTGTTTCTCAGCATGTGGGGGCACTAACAGGCACAGAAACTCAACTTCCTGCTGAGCCCTGCTGACCCTCCAATCATATCTTACATATTTGAAATTAAGGCAGTCAGTGGAGTGGGGTGGTTTTAGCAGTGACCAGCCACAAAATCATTAACACTGACTGTTAAACCATGATGATTGCATGCCTCAGTATTTGTGTAAATATAAAAAATAAATAAAACACTACATTTAGGCATCTCAAAATTATATTGTACAGTATAAAATACTAAAAACTTAACATTATTAAAAAAAAAATTTAGTATTCAAAATTATAAAGTACAAAAATTACTGTAAAACTTAAATAAAATGCATTGCAGTTAAATAGAATTTAGTATTTTGTGTTTTCATTTAAATTTGTTTAAAAAGGTTTTGTCATTTTAATATGTATACAGTTTTAATTAGGTTTTTATTATGTTATTTCAGTGTTTAATTATATAAATGTTAGTTTCAAGTAATTTAGTTAACGATAATAAAGTGTTAGATGACAGCAAAGGTGATCTAAATGTAAACACGCAAAATAAGCATGAATAATTATACATCGACTGACACTGATAAATTAACCATGAATAACTGTTATGGTTCTGATATATTGTGCATCTCTACTGTAAAGTTTATCCATTACAGAATTCTCATCCATAACCCAGTTGCTGTCATTAGGCCGTTCTCACACAAGCATTTATTAACCCCAGAAAAGCAATGGAAAAGCAGTACAATGCTAAAATATATTCACTGTGGACAGGCCCTTAAGTCTGTAAACTTCTGAGCATATGATTGATCATGTCTGTCAGTTCTGGGTCACAAGTAGCTTTGAACTCCTCTCCTGTCTCATCGAAGAATCAATAGACTTGTGCACCTTCTGCTCTGTTTCTGATGTTGTTATTCTGTAATGGAATATCACATGGGTTTCTCAGCCATGGAAGCAGAGTCTCATTTATGGGGTCTGCCAGCTCATTAGCGTTTTCACAGATGAGGCTTAAGAAGGTAAACAAGAGAAAGAAAGCAGCCCCACATAGGAATTTATATTCTTCTTGCTTTTATATTCATTTCAGTTTGCAAGTCGCCTAATGAATTCTCTTTTATGTTTTGAACCCAAACAGGTTTTGAGATCCTGAAGCAGATGCTCGCAGATAAGCAGGCGCTATCTCACCTCCCGCTGGCTGACATCTGGGAGTGGCAGGTGGGCGTGGCCTGTCGGCAAACAGGAAGCCAGCGGCTGAAAGCTATTCACCTGCTGCTGCGGCTCTTGCAGTGTCCCTCTCAATGGTGTGTCCCTTCTTACCTTTATGATCTATTTAAAAGTTTTGACAGCATCTATTCTACCGAACAAAAGATAGTCAATTCATCCTGCAGTGCTTTAAAGCCACCCCACTATTCTAAAGAGATGAGGCAGCACCTTCCTTTCAGAGCCTGGTTCTGTCAGCTCAGATCTACAGTCTGTGGACGGCAGGTGCAACTTGGCCCAGTTTAACAAGCCTAAAGCACGCTTATCTTCCTTCCGCCCTGCAACTTCGTTCTTGTTTCTGAACAGCGTTGGGTTGAAATCCTTGCAAAGCCTGAATCAAGTGGACATGATTGTGCATCATCTCACTGGCGGTTTTCCCCTAAACCACTTCTTGAATGGTTTATATTAACTTCTGCTCATTCGTTTGTGTGTTTTGTATTGGTGGGCATTCAGATTTACACACGTTTGCATAATGCATCTGACTATGGCTTTCTGCCTTGATTGTTCCCGTGGAAACAAGGTCACATGTCAGGGGGATTTGCATGATTTCCATGGCGTTCGGACACAATTACATCATCAGCAGCAGACAGAGCGTGTATGGGAGAAATAGAGGCCTGGACCTGTGGTATCAGATGAGTTAGTGAGGTTGAGGAATAGCCCGTGCAAATGGCCACCTAGCTAACTCAAGGGGAACATTAACAACGTGAATTAAACAAGCATGTAGTTCAAATACGAGTCAAATAATGATCATTTAGAGTGAAATGACCTCACGGTTTGATTGTTGTGTGTATTAACACAGGGCTTGTGACCTCACACTTCTGCGGCCGCTGTGGCAGCTCTTCACTACTATGGAGAGTGGTTTGATTCAGGACCCCACCAGCATCACGGTCCTCCTTCCTCTCCATCGCGCTCTCACTGAGCTCTTTTTCGTCGCTGAAGCCAAGGCTATGGTGAGTGACCATCATCTTCCTGCTTTCTTAAGCATCTCTTTTAAGAACATTCATCAGCACAACCATTTTCAACATTGATAATAATAAGAAATCTTTATTGTGCAGCAGATCAGCACATTAGAATGATTTCTGAAGGATCATGTGACACTGAAGACTGGAGTAATGACTGCTGGAAATTCAGATTTGCACCACATGACGTTTTAAAATATATTAAAATAAAAGAAAAATTCAAGCATCATGCTTAATCTTTATTTGATCATTTATTTTAGTATGCGTTAAAGGTTATGCATATGCCTGGGTAACAGATGTGAATTGCTCTGTCCTTCAGACAGTGATGATTAAACACTACCAATCATTTTAGATGCATTTACTAGGGGTGCTCCGATCACGATCGGCCGATCATTAATGCGCATCTCGCCAGTAAAGCCGGTTCTCTAATCAGCGGTTAACTCCATCAGGTGCGTGATTTCACATAGAGCCGCTGTTACTACACGGAGCCGTTGTTAACTGAGAAGATGCGCAAATAAACGCTGAAAATGAATGTGGATTTGCGCATCTTTTCAGTTAACAACGGCTCTGTGTAGTAACAGCTGCTCTATGTGAAATCACGCACCTGATGGAATTTACCGCTGATTAGAGAACCGGCTTTACTGACGAGATGCGCATAACGATCGGCCGACCGTGATCGGAGCAGCCCTAGCATTTACTATGGATAAATTGGCAAATGTGTCTGCGTAAAGTTATTTATCCTGGCACCGGCTCTGTCTCGCATCCTGTGGCAGCCCTGTATTCATAAGAATCATTTTGTTCTCAGAATCATCCATCAGCATCTCTAAGTGGGAACATTTATTTTGAGCCCAGAATTCTGGGAGGCATGCAGCTGACGTACTATAATTTAGTGCAGTCACGTAACTAAGGAAATAGCAATGTGAATTGCTAATGTATTATGTGAAAAACTGGACTGGAGGGCATTAAGGTTTTTATTGTCTTGTTTAAAGTCAGACTTAATTCAGTCTGAATCAACTCTGTGTGTGCGAGTCCCTATCAGGGGAACGCCGTTAAAGTAAGTCTTCCACTCATACCCATATGATGTGTATCTTATACCCACCTGCACAGCTGTCTGTTGAGTGTGTAGTGTCTGAACGCCAGAGTTTGTGTGTTTGTATTCTACACTCCCATTCTAAAATAATAGAAACACCTACCTTTAATCGTACAGGCATGACATTATCCCTAAGGACCATGTTTACATGCTTTAGCATACAACTCCACAGTCTTTATGAGTATCTGTTTGTAATGCTGGTGCTGTTTACCAATGGAGGATCCTCAGCTTAAACTAAGTTTAACTGGATCCCCTAGATAATCCATATGCATGAGCCTGTCCAGAAATCTAAAATTCACTTTATGATTCATGGTGATATGGTGCTCTTAAACAATGTTTGAAAGAACATAGACAGAGTCTTCTATATTAGTCTTTCTGTGGATGTGTGTAGTCAGTTGCTCTGAAGTTCACACAAGCATCATAGCAGAGTAACCACAGGTGTGCCACACAAAGTGGCACAAACATTTTTGGGTGGGGGAAAGGTATCACTTAGAAAGTGTTTTTTGCTATATTTTCCTTTATTTTCCGAACACTTTATAATTGTTTGGTAGAGAATAATCGTCCACTAGGGGGCACGAACACACCTCCTTGAATTCAAAGTAGGCCACAATATTCTTAAAGCAAATGGTATAGCAGCACACAGAGTTCAGAGAAACAAACACATAATGACAACCTGAGGTGTATTTATATAAACATCTATGCCATGTAAAGCCTCTACTCTACTATCATGCCTGAGTGAATGGCTCTTTCTTTGAGCCCTTGAATGGGAGGAAAGTTTTATGACAATACTCTTTTATCCTTGAGCTGTAATCCTTTAACAGGCAAGTTGGACACAAATATGAAGTGGTTTATGTGTGTGTTTGAATGGGAAATGTTTAAGTGAGCATTAGCCTCAAGGACTGACTGGCAAATGGATGAAATGAGTGTTTTGTGAGTGTTGAGTGGTTACACCAGTAGATGCTCGAAACCGTTTGGCCTCATTATGAAGAGCCTTATCTCTCCCACAGCCACTGCACTTCTCAGAACTGACTATAAAGATTGCAAACCTCTCAGCAGCCAGATGGTCATGACTGAGCCATTGTTTATTTTCAGTATGGCAACACTAGAAAACGGGATCAGAACACTTAACTAATGGGAGATTGTCGGCTTACATTTGCCAGAGAGTTTCAGCATGTCTTTGCTCCGTTTTTGCACCGTTTGAGTCGGAAATGAGACGGAAAGAAGAAAACAACAGATAAGAAGTTCAGACTCGTTCTGTCTTCCTCTGCTGTAGTGTAGTACACTCTGCGGGACGATAAAAGCCCCTCCTTCACAGAGGAAGTGGTTTCGAATGTGTTCTGACACGACTAAAGCTGCAACCTCTCCACAGTCTACAGACTTTTCTGTCAAGAAGTATTTTGAGATTTGCAGATGCAGTTCGTTTTGGTGTAGAAGAATACATAACTCCTCCCACTAAAGTCATTAAACTGAGCTGTCTGCAAGGAGGTTATTTGACAAGATTAAGGAGATATTGGCATAGTGTTTTGTTTTTAAGTAGAAAAACACTTTTCTTAAATGTGTCATTTTTGAATTGTCACTTTCTCCCATCCGTTCTTAATGAATAGAGAAAGCAAGTTGTAGGTTCTGGTTACACAGACACACACATACTGTATATACATGTTTGTGCATGAAATAACAGTATTATAATACAATATTGTAAAATATCATTACAATTTCTATTATATTTAAAAATTCAATTCTTGCCTGTGATGGCAAAACTGTATTTTCAGCAATAACTCCAGTCTTCAGTGTCGCGTGGTCCTTCAGAAATCATTCTAACATGTTGAATTTGTTGTCAGTGCTGAAAACAGCTGTGCTGCTTAATATTTTTGTGGAAACCATTTCAACCAGTCAAAATATACAAACTAACTATATAAACAATATTAGGAAGGACAGTAAAATAAAAACCTCAGTGAACAAAATAATATTAGGAAGGACAGTAAAATAAAAACCTCAGTGAACAAAATAATATTAGGAAGGACAGTAAAATAAAAACCTCAGTGAACAGCGACATCTGTGCACAAACTTCCTTTTAAATGTTTAACATCAGTTACATCTTTTGTGCTCTACTTGGTCAGTTTCTCTTTTGTCATTAGCATCTGCTTTACTTGCCTAGTGTGCCATCTGGAGTTCATGAACAGATTTCAACGGTGTATAGCTAATTCTTGCCAGTCTGTGCATGAAGATGCATTAGCCTTGTCAACCTTGTTGTGTGCGGTTTATACTGTACATATTGTCAATATAGAAGTTTACCTTGCTATGAACATATTCCCTGATTTTTCAAGTTTTAACACAACACAGTACTTCTTTTTAAACAATGTACTTAAGTATTGTATTATGCACATAACATGTTTATGGGTTCTTCCACCATATTCCCTCAAAGGTTCCCCAGAGATCGTATAACAGCCTCTACATAACACAGAAATACTTATTTATAGACTCTAGGCTTTGATCAATGTGAAATACCTGGAACAGTGCAAATACTCCTACCTCAGGAAATGAGATCGCAGAGGCAGGGCTGATTTAGACGCTGTCTGGTTTGATTCAGAGTTATGTCATCGACAGCATGGTGCTATTCCAAACTCCAGATTAACAGCCCCTGCTGAGTTACAGGAGTGTGGGCCAGTATATGGTGAATAACTCTGTAGTCTAACTGGCCTTGAATTGAACTGGCCTCTCGTCAAATTGATTTCCTGGCAGGTGCTATAGAATAAATGCAGCATTTTTTGCAGCTTGTTTTACATATATCGATGAACTTTAAAGGTGCTAAATGTGGTTATTTGCGTTTAAATATTAAAGCTGTGTTACGTGTCTTTTCATTTGTCCATCAGGAGCAGGACGTCCTGCAGGAGTATCTTCTTGCTCTCACTACCAATGAACAGCTAGTAGTGCGCACTGCTCAGGTAAGACTGCCACAGTTCCTGTAGTGTTCATATACATTTTAATTTATTTTAGCAATTAACAGTCATGAACATGTCCGAGAAGGTATGCCATGAACACCGTATTTGTAACATTGAAAATAGAGAAGTAAAAAGGTTGTATTATTTAAGGTTTGTGTAAATAAACCTTGAAAATAAAAATGGATTATCCATTTAACTTGTTAATTACATTATAAAAAAAAAACAGTTGCATAAATCCAGATTTTTATTTATTTTATGGAATTAGATTTCATCAGCATATAATTTTGTAGTCATATTTGTTATCCATATATACAGATTAATAATTTGAGATAAAAGAAAAAAGTACAGTAGACTTTGGAATACAATCTATAGTTAGTAAGTGTTGTTGAAGATGGCACTTAACTGATGCAGCCATATTTAAATGAGTGCACGTATATAACAGGAACCACACAGGGTTTTCAGTGGTCTTGGTTGCCAGCTTAAAAATAAGATTTTGCAGAGCCTAGTGCATTAACTCGTGCCACAGAGCTGGAAGGACAGGAAACCACAGCACAGTGGAAAGAAAGGTGAATGTTTGTCTAGTGTCCCACCATATGCTGCTGAATAATAATGATCCTGTGATGTCTAATAGTGTGTAAAGCTTGTTTTATCAGCAATCCTTGATGACAGACATGCATTGTACAGTATGAATACTTGATGCAAAATTAATGAGTGGATTTTATTATTACTATACAGTAGCAATCCCATTTGTTTTTGTTTGATATTGTTTCTCTTGCAGTAACATTCATAGTAGAACAGATTAATAAATGAAATTTGAGAAAATAGCCTACTTCTCTAAACCTTTTTTTTTATTTCTCGAGTTGAGTAAGAGCATTTGTGCTTTGTTCACATAGACTGATAAGAGCATTAGTGAAATAAATATTTGCGCTCCTCATCCCGTGACGGCTCTAAACAAATATTATGCTTAAACAGCTGAACATCAGAAAGGATATTGATAAAAAACACCTGTGTCGATTCTCGCACGAGGCATGAGGCATACCCATCATCCTTATCCAGCAGTACATGTGTGTTAGAGTGTGTTTTTGTGTGGGCTGTAGGCAACTCTATTGCATTTAGTCATTAAGCCCATTATGGTGTTTGGTGTGGCGCAGCCTCATCTCCGGCACAGGGGCGGCTGAAGGAACACATTGTGTTGTGTAGGACGGGATTAATGCTCTGTATTTATCTTATCCCAAGCACCGTTTTAGCTCAAATAAAAACATGCTGGAAATATTCATGAAAGCCAAACGAGTGGTTTGATGTTGTTAACAGAACATAGTTTTTAAGTTTTTAAATGGGCCAAACAGCGATATATTTGAAGTGTGATAATTGTGTGTGGGTGTTTTTGCTGAGCTTTGAGGGCCACAGGTGTGTGAAACGGCTTGATGAATTACCCACTATGTTTTGCTTAATGGTTTTTCTCTCTTACTCCTCCCCCTCTCTGACTTTTTCTGCCATTGACCCCCCACCCCACCCCTTCTTTCTCCTCCTGTACTCATTCACTCATTTCTCATTTCTTTGTCCTTCTCTCCCGTTTTATTGCACAGGCGCTGAAGAACATCGCAGCCATCAGCCTGGCCATTAATTACCCAAATAAATCCACTAAGCTGCTCAACCTGTCCCCCTGAAAGAGGGATGAAAGAGAGATCGAGATGAGAGAAGGGAAGCTTGGCAGAGGCCCATGGAAATGGCCTTCTGCACTCGACGGCTGCGGCAGGAGCGGGCCACATATCGTCTTCCGGAAAAACCCACCTCTTCGTTGTTTACTCAGAAAGTGGGGGTCACCGTGATCTCGCACCTCTTCATTATCGATGTTTCTCATCTCGTTTGAAAAAGTTTCCTCTTGAGTTTAGGGCGAAGGTGTTTTCTTTTCTTTCTTTTTTTCCACCTTGCCCATTTTACCTCTGCTTTAACAATGAGGGTTTAGTGGGCTGTGCCAAATTAGTTTCTCACCCATAAGCACATGTTTCTTTCTCTGTTCCTTCGTTTTCTTTTTCGGAAAAAAACACCGTGGGCAAGACAATCGATCAAAGTGAAAGCAGGTCACCTTTCCCTGCCTCACACACTCTCTCTGGACACGTTGCCTAAAAATACAAAGCTGCCGACGCAGTCTCATCCTTCAAAGTGGCCCGAGATGACATAAACAACTCGCACTATATCAATACCTGTCCGAAACCTTGGGGCCTTCTCTCTCTTCACCCTCGGTGAAGCCTGGCGAGCTGATGCTTGTTCAATACTAGCAGCTAGCAGTTACACTCGAAAACCACATGCTTCTAGACAAATGTCAGCTGATGTTTGTGAGTAAATAAAAATAAAAAAAAGAAACTAAGTTTGACGTGCCATGTGAGTCCAGAAGGCACCGTTTGCCTTAAGAATGCAGCTCAAAGTGATTGTGGGTCAGTTAACAAAGATATATAACGTGTCCCAGTAAGAGGAATGTCAGCGCTTGTGTCTTACATTGTCATGTCCCAGATTCTAAACTCACTCATAATTCTGCATATCACCAGGAAATGTCGAGCACTATGTACGTCCATGAAATATCACTTTATGTTGCGCTGCATGCATCACTGGACTAAACCATATTGTCCATTACTGTTAGCGACGTATTGGTTGGTGTTTTATAGATTAATTCTGTAATATTACCGAGGTTGGAGACGTTCTGAACTGTTTGATCGGTTTGGTTCGTAGATAATCATAAACTTCATCCACCGGAGTGGTTCCCTTTATACTGTATATAACGATTGAGACTTACCGCTATTTTAACTGTGGTGACATGGATATGGTTATGGAAGCTTTGTTGCTTTTAAAAAGTATAGATATTATTATTATTATTATTGTCATTACAGGGACATTATTGGATGAATCTTGAGTAAATCATTTAATTGGCAAATAGAGAGATTTGTAGCTGCTTTGCAGGTCAGGTAAAGGCTGTTTTGAGTTCTAACCAATGTTTATCTAAAGAATTGTTTTATTGTTTGTTTGTTTGTTTTTTTTGCCCTGAGGCCAAATGTTTCTCCCTTTTTTTATTTTATTAAATCTCATAGTAGTCATTGAAGATTTGTTGTGTTCTTGACAGGGGTATTCAGGTCTGTGATGATTTTTATTTCAGTTTGATGTTATTTTAGTCAGAAAGGAATTGAAATAGAGGGTTATTTATGCCAAAGAATTATTATTGTATGAAAGACAAGCATCTAACGCAAAGAAATGTATATTTATCATCCGGAAGGAGGGTCTTTTGTTGGAGTGGTTGGTGGTGGTGTTATAATAGAAGTGTTTCTGTTTACTTGTGTCCTAGCATGGAGCACTGGCTATGTTTGATGCTGCTGCTCAGCCTCAGTTCAGGTGGGTTTCAAAACGTCTGCCAGGAAATCTTCCTGTCACTATTAAGCCTCAGATATTAACAAACAATGTGCCTATGTTTAAAATGAAGCAATCTTAATTTAATCTTCATATCCTTGTAAAAGTGCTCTCTTTTTAAAGAAAGTGATGGTTTAATTTGGAGCATTTTCTATAAGATTTTTTTTTATGAATGTCTTTTTTTGTCACGGCTTCAATTGCTTTGAATTTGACATGAATGTATGTGGTTGTGAATATGGATAATTGCATAATTGACGTGTAAATGATTTTTCTGTCAAGCCCCCCCCCCCCTCCCACATTAAAGAAATGTCAGAATAATGTACTAAATTATTGTAAGTTTACACTTGATCCTTTTGAATTTATTTGCTATGTCACACAAAAAAGAAACCACAAAACTGCTTTCGGTTGATTGCTCTTTTGTTTTTAATTAAAAAAGCAAGATTTGCAAATTCGTGTGCCTGGAGGTTTCCTTCTCTTTTCTGGAAAGTCATTTCGAAGTCAAAACTTGAGCATGTTTTGGTTTATTTTAGATGACAATTCAGTCTTTTGGCAAATGTTTGTGCGCTGTAAAGGTTTCGAGTTTTATTATACACCATGTATCAAAACCTAAAGTGAAAATTCATTCATATCTATTTTTATTTAGTTATTACTGTTTTACAATAAAAGTTTTTTTCCAGGTAATGCTAGGTTTTATTTTAATTAACAAAAATTCGTATTCGTGTTTTTGTTTATGGTAATAACGCTCCATTGAGCAGAAAGAAGAATGTGCTATGTAGAATTAACTTCAGTTTATTTTGCTGCTGTAAACTTTACTATGTACCCGTTTCAATTTAAAAATCTGATTTCAAATTTGAAATCACCAAATTTCCCATGAATCTTCCATTTATGCTTAATTTTTAAGACATATTTCTAATTTCTACATAATCCTCAAGGTTTTGGTCCCAAAATCTTTTCCATACAAAATTCCACATCTTTTTTGCAGCTGGTAAACAAAAGCCATCACGTTTCATATGTAACTGCATAGGTATTAATTTCTCACTTAATTTTTCCTGTGCTGAAAGAACCCATTCATCTCCAACTGCCTTATATTTGGAGCCTGAAGCTTTGAATGTGGTGTCCCACTCAAAGTTATACTAAATTACACATAATCCAGCTTTTGTAAAACTAGACTCTAACTTCAAAATAAATTATAAGTCCATTAAAACGTCCAGCCAATAGTTGTTCAACCCTCCTTTCCCATTCCTATTTGAATTTTGACACCATCCCTAGCGTCCTGTTTAAATTATGTACAGACAGCAGAGGGGTCACGTCTAATGTTTGTGTTTTGACTTGGCAAACACATGGACCCTCCCTTTAGTACGACAAATAGTCCCTCCTATGTCAGCATTTTCTTCCCTCCTACAATGTAAACCATCTGCTGTTTTATTATAACCGTTCGCCTAAATATAGTCTGTCGCTTTCAAACAAACACGTATGCAAGGTCGCCCCATGACAGAGCCATGCCCTGGCTTTTGAGTTAGTTCAACTCATCTTTCTGAATAAACATGGCCCACTTTACCTCACAGTACCACCAGCGTTTCTCTCTGCCTCCGTCTTTCTCTCCATTCACAGAAACACTGAATGACAGACGTGTCATTGATGGAGAAGACTGTGATGATTCAGAGGCGCTTTGAGCTGTAGCATCCCCCTCATTCCCTGTGAGTCAGCTCTCCTCACACCCCCCACCCACCTTCCCATGAGCTGGATACCGGCGGTAAGACCCTACAGCAGCGACCGCAGAGGGGGGAGATGCTGATGATGATGTCATCCGGTGGGGATGTGAGGCAGTGGGATTAAAGAAGTATAAATAGGCTGTGACAATGGCATGGTGTGAAACGCGCTCTTCACACCTACATCTCAGATATGGGAAAAGGGTGAAGGAGAAAAGAGAGAGTGAAGGGGAGAAAGGGGGGAAAAGGAGGAAAGTGTCAAACGGAGTAACTGATAATTTGCAGATGTTATGGTTTTTCAAGAAGGGGCGGGAGGCTTGAATTCAGGCTCTGCTGAAATCCCAGTTGTTTCACAGCAGATGATTTGTGTTTTGGCTTGGTGTCATGTTATGCGGGAATAAGGGCTTCCACTGCATGAATGCTGTAGTACGGAATGCTTGTTATGAAAGTGAGCTGTTTGGTTTATAGCACTAATACTTGAAAGGGAATTAGCATTTTCTAGCCAAGGGTTTTCCCTGGAATTTCCTATGGATTTTTAGAATTATAATTTTTGATTTGGGTAATGGTTTGGATATGGTTTTTGTTCAAGGTCAGTTTTTGTGATTTACGCATTTTGTTTCCATGAAAACCTTTAACATCTATGGAACTTTTTCAATGCACACACTTTTTTTTTCACTAAAATGTTCTTTTAAGAACTGTGGCCATGTAGGTCTGTTGTGGCAGAGCATTCGGGGTTGACTGAAATCACTTTCCAGGGGTATTATTAGTTCCCTGTCAGTTGAAATCTCTCCCCTTAGGGAGGCCAACTTCATTCTATGGTTAATTTTGGGGGAGCAATGGACCAACAGTTGGATATTGTGCTAAGCTTTAGATCACTTCTTGCTACCATAATCATGGATGCCTAAATTTGTCACAGTTAGGAGCGAACTGTTGCATTGCTTAATTGTATCTCATGATTGTGTCCTGTCCAATGCCAATGGTTTTGAAATGAAATGCTCATGAGTAAGTACTATTGACCATGTGTATTTAGAACATTATATGTTTGACCAAGGAAATGTGGACATTTAGCTATAGATTAACATGTATTTGCAAAGGTTTACCAATGTACATTGTGACTGTATGTTCAAAATGATCTTTAAACAGCTCATGATCACTTAGAAACAAGTTGTACTGAAATACTCCTCTTGTTTATCAACTGACACTATTTTTTTCTTTTTTTTCACGTTTCAGGCACTATCCTGGTATGTGTTTTTAATGTCCAGTTATGAAATGAAACTGAGGCGAGAAGCTGTGAAAATGAATCTCATTGCTTTGAGTGTGCTCTAGAGAATGCAATGATCTGCTCTCTGACTTATGTCAAACGCTGCAGGTTCGATTTCTTTGTATGTGAGAAAGAGGCAGAGAGAAAAGGCTTGTTTTGTGTGTGTTTGGGGAGAGAATATTTGCATTTGTTTTCAATCCTCTGATGTCAAGCTCCATTGCTATGCCTATTGGCAGTGCAGGGCTGGGCTGAGATGATCTGAGAGTGAGTTCTGCTTCACTGGAGTCAGCTGCCCTCAGCGGCTCGTCTCCTGAGACACTCGAGAAGAACTAAACACACACACACACACACACACACACACACACACACACGCACACACACACCCATCGTGGTGAATGGAGAAATCCTTCCGTCAATACAATGTGGCTAACGTCAGTTTTTTCTACTTATTTTGCCTTAAGGCAAAGATAAAAGACGTCATTGTGAATATCTTTCTCTTTGTGTCTGCATTGTTGTAATATGAGAGTTTTAGACACATTTTTTTCCTGTTTCTCTGTCTATGGCTTTGTTCAGAATGAAATACTGCACACTACCCAGTATTTACCCCATTTGTATACATTATTGTGAATTCAGCAAATGGCATTCAAATAACATCTCTGGAAAAAAAAAGTGTTGATATTGTTTCTTGTTCATTCAGAAATACACTGTAATATTGAGCATGATGCTTTGTGGGATAAAGTACTCCTTGTGTGTGGTTATATAGTGCACATTTGCATAGGTAATCCAGTAATTCTATGCATCCAGAGCTTTTGCATACTGTGCACAATAGGCATATTGAATAAATAGTACGAGTAGTTTGGCAGCATGTTGTTGTGAACTATTTTTAGTAGTACCTCTGAATATGGAGGACTTCATGGCTATTTACCACCTTTCTTCCGTCCTAGGAGTGATGTCTTCACAGAGTTTGTCCTTCAACAGTACATTGCAGTGAGGTTACTACAGCTTTTTCATTCAGCAGTCCTGTGTCGTGCAGTAATTTCTTTATACTTTATTTTTATGTAAGGATATAGTTAACAGCAATATTTTAGGTTACAGTAATGTCTTCACAAACAGAATGAGATGCATTCACCCACGTTAACTCAAGCTGTGCTCAGATCCCAACTCTAAACCCAGTTTCACATGCAGCATCCCAGATCTGCTTCTTTTTCAGAGAATCAAACGCATCATTCCACCACAGCAGAAACGACATCACATCAGATGTCACAGACATCTGAGAGCTTCATTAAAGGAATGCCCCATCGCAATACTAATGAGACCTACTTCCTGTTTCCCAAGTGTCACTTCTTCAGAGACCTGCCTGCTAATTGGCTTGGTTTAATAACCCATGAGAGCGAGACCCCACTCTGCCTTTTAACCCCGGATTTAATGACATCACAGAGGGACACGTCTGATTGCTCTGAGAGACACATGAGACTATTTTAGATTTGATTTCTCCTTTAGCATATTCTTAACAAGGGCTTTGGTTTCTAACATGGGGGCCTTGTTGTCATAATCCATTTCGTCCCTCTCCTTTATTATCAAGGAAACAAACCCTCACGAGCCCTGGCCAATAGCTGAAGGTATTATGACCACAACACAGGTTTCCATTTAGTCTGTTCAGGGTCCATGCTGTTAAAAACGAAACCAAAAAACCCAACCGCCTCAAACCATTCACTATCACTTTACTGGCCATCTGATGTGTATTGAACACAAATTTTTCGGTTCTCCACCTACAAACAGTGTCTTGTTTACAAGACCACAAACTAAGCCAGATAGCAACTCGCTCTCAAAGCAGTCAGTAATAATTCATACAACATGGCGAAACGTATCGTTATGTGCGTCATATGTAAACATACAACAGGTTTTTTCCTATTACAATCCTTGTCAGGTTTTGATTTGCAAGTTTTTTGTGAGCCTCAACTCATACAAGTTTATGATTCTGCCATCTTGTACAAATTATTAAGTCTTATCGTGAGAGTGGGTTGGGCAATAAACAAATGACATTTAGAAATCTTTCTTACGAGATGGCGAAAATGTATCATACCACTACTGGCACAGAAACAGAAAACGTTCATATATTCATGATTGAAACATGTTTCAGTTTGATTCATATGTTTGTGTACGACTCAACTAATATAGATTATTATGACTTCTCTTAAGACCAGGCTGGCCGATAATCAAAAGTCTCACTGAGAGATTGAATCATGTGAAAGTACATGGGTTATGAATATCTGGTGACACAAACAGACCCCCATGATTTTAAAAGTAGTGTGGAAAGTTGCTAGATTATTCCATAGACTTATCTGTTAATTATTTTTTTCTTTATCATTTCTCCCTCTCATTTCCTCTCTCCATCCCTTTTTCCATAAGAATGAAGTGTAGTCGGAGGGGAGGATTCTCTCAGCAGATGGAGAGAATATGTAGATTAGTGGATGAGAGAAATGGAAAAGAGGTTAATGAAAGAGAAAGACCCATTAAGAAAAGCCCTAAACATTTCTTGACCTTTTCTTCTCATCCACTCACAAATGTCTATCCACTCAAGGTAAAACTGGGGATGGAGACCTTCTCAGAGAGCTCTAGTTCTTCTTTCAGCATTACATGTTCTCTCACTTTTCTTTAGTTTGTGTTGCGTAATGCCACCTACTTCCCTGAACTTAAAACACTTGAGGGCTATACTGCATGAGCTTGATTCTTAACCGCAGACAAATTCATATAATACAAAAGGAAAAGACATCATTTTTTGAATGCTTCATAGGTTTGTATCTACTATAGTCTGTTTAAAGAATCTCTGTGCTTTCAGAAACGATGATATCCGTTGTTGCTATTAAGGAGGCTGTGGTGGAGTTCTGCAATTCTTGCAAATCTCTTCAGTGAGCTGGCTATCGCTGTTGACTTCACCCACTCACTGGTTTACTGTGACACAATTTCAGTAGAAAGTGCAATTTCTCATTTACTTTGCCAAAGTTGGAATAGTTTACCAAAAAATTTAAAATGATGTCACTTACTAACCCTTAAGATCTGAACACAAAAGGAGAAGTCTCCAAGAGAATGGAAAATGTCCAAGCTGCTCAGACCTTCTGCAAAAAAATATATATATATAAATAAAAGGAAATTTTACTGTAAATTCTATATGTATTTGATCTTTGTCTGCTCCTCTTACACATTTATGAAATCATTCCTTATGGCATTTTGTCTGTAAAGTATCATTGTGAACAAATGTCATTATGATGCCTCTATTTGATATCTAGATATGAAACTAAGCGCTCTGACAGTGGTACAAGGTGTCATTTAAAAAAAAAAAGGATGATGGTTCAGTGATACTAAAATTAGGCTCATGTTAATGCCTGGAGCAGGAGCTTGGATGTGTAATTGTGAATGTGATGTTCACATGAGATAGTTTTGCAGCACTGCAGTCTCTGCCGTGGGGCGGTAACCTCAAAACATCAGGATTACAGAAATGTAGGGCTTCAGGACTGCAGTGATATCACTTCAAACCTAGAACAGACAACATAAAGTGGAGCAATTCACATTGGTTATAATCAAACATTTCCAGCTTCAGAGTCGTAATGCATAGCTCTTTTAGTAATAATGACTATTAGTATAGTAGTTATTTAGAATTTGTCTACTGGTTCCTTATCTGTAAGTAAATAAAATGGCACACACCCACTTGCACAACACATTTTCCTTCAAAGGGTAGTTCCCCAAAAAATGTAAATCCAGTCATTATTTACTTATGCTGGTATTATTCTAATAGACCCAGATGCCATATTGAATTTAACGTGGATGCAAACAAGGCTGTGAGGGACAGTGGCACGCACTTCTATATAAAGCTCCTAAATCGTGTTATTTTCACAACTCAATTATAAGATGGTCATTATGATGACCATCTATTTTTGATGCTGGAATAATGTGAACTGATGAATCTTTCACAATAAGACCAGGACATGCATTTAGAAAGTAGGTTTTTGATTTCTTTTTTGTATTAAAGAATCGTCTCCCTTATTACTCGGGTAATGTTATTGATAATACATTTGACTTCTTAATATTAATGTATTTTAGTACATTTAATCCTCTAATTAGAATGTGGTTCAGTCCTTGTTCCACCACTGAAAACTTCAGCAGTGCAAGGAGGACAAGAAAAGCAGGGGAGGAGAAAGACAACTGGAGGGCTCCTGGGAGCAATGAGTCCAAACAAATGACAACAAGACTGTATCAGGAAGAAAGCAATTGTAGGAGGAAAGGAGAGTGGAGGTAATACAGGGAGGCAATGGAAGATTTTCAGGATGAGCTTAATGCATTTCTGTTATGGTAACTGGGTTTACATGGTGGCCACTGGCCTTGACCCGCACTGGCTCAAGGTATTTTATTTTTTTTATTTTTTTTTTTTTATTCATCTCACTCATGGCAGGGAGTGTATATTCACTTCTTGGCTGTATTGAGACTGAGGTCACCTTCATAAGTGATGAATTTCTTTGGCAGTAGGCCTCATTTCAAATATAATGCTATTCAGCTAAAATTCTCTGAAACAACTTAACGTCTGTTATTTAAAAGGAATAGTTCACCCAAACATCATTTACTCATCCTCATGTTTTCATAATCATAATTGCTATTTTTCATTCAATGCAAGTGAACTGTGAATTTGCATTCTATAGAAAAGCGCAGCTTGAACATTCTCCTAAATATTTTCATTTGTGTTCCACAGAAGAAGAAAAAAAGACATGGGTTTGGAATGATGTGAAGATGAGTAAATGGTTTCTCTGTTTTTATTTTCGAGGTGAAATATTCCTTTTAGTAGTATCTACTCTCATCAGCTAATTTCAGTAGGGATAAAAATTGGATAAAAGTTTTTGGTTTCTGATAGAAAATGGCTTTATTTCACAACAGTGTCCTTTGTGTTTTGCTCCAAAGCACATTCCACTACTACTCTATTGGTCTTTTCTCTTAAAACTGACTTCACCTCATGCTTAGAAGAGAGACACAAACTCATTAGCACATGCTTGGCAGTAGAGTTACAGATGATCAGGGGATTTGAAGCTCTCATGCTGTGTGACTAGAACCTGACACTGCACACTCGATAGGAGACGGCTAAAAATGCTGAAACATAACGCTCTGTCAACTTCAGTCTGTATGTATTATTCTATGGTCTTTGTCTCGCTCATCAAGTGCTGACCTTGAGAAAATTATGAACAAAGCATGACCGTGAAATGCCTTCATAAAAGTTTAACCCCAGCACCCTTGAACATGCCAAGGAAGCCGATGGTGCAGCTGCTGTTTCGTGGGGAACATAAGAGCAGGTACTCGGTGGGTTCGTGCATGTGTTTTAGGAGAGAATGAGGACGAATACTATCTGTATGATCTGTCATGGACAGCTGGCCTCAAAGCAGTAAATGATCTGTCAAGAACATCTGCACGCTCACAAAGAGAGACATGTTTAATGAGTTAATTATGCAGCCTCTGTTGTGTCATGCACTTGACTGTGACATTGTAGAGGGTACAAGGTGCCACTGACTCCTGCTTTTATTGTTTACAAGTCAAGAATTTTTTTTTTACCTCTACGTATACATTTTATAACAAGTAACAATACAGATACGTTTGTAAAGCTCAGCTGTTTCTCAGGGCCAGTGGAGCTCATCTAATACCTATGACTTGAGAGTGAATTAGCCATTAGCTAGGTTTCTCCAGCTCACTGCTTTTCCCTGCGTTACAGTGTTGGTTGAGTACAGCAGTTCCGCTAAGTGCTAATTATGAAATTGGAGCAATTAGTTGCTTCATTGACCAGTTTGTTTGAAACGGTCCACACTATGTGTGCACACGTGGGTTGTGTGAGTGTGAAATGGACCTTGCCAAAAAGAGCTGAACTGAATCGGGACAATAAGTCATTTTGTAACTTTCACATCTCTTCTTGCTGGAGAGTTCATCATAGTTTGATGAGATATAATTATAACGTCTTTTGGAAAATAGCTTCTGAATGTTTAGGTCTTTATGATCCATCAAAAGAAGTGAGGTTATCCTTCATACACCCCATTTTCCCCCCACACAGTTGGTGCTTGTTCTCATGCCAGGTAGCCATTTTGCCATTATGTGCATTCCTTAAGAATTGAACTCACAAACCTGGTGTTGCTAGCAGCATACTGTACTAGTTAAGCTACAGGAGCAGATGATTGTTTTAAAACTACATTTCCCATCATGCTTGATACTTCACACATTCAAGCTCGTCCTTAACCATTGATCTGTGTGTGGCCTTCTGCTTTCTCCTACTGCCAAATAAGCCTATTTGCATGTCTGAGATCTTTTGCATTGCAAATCAGCATTATCTCTCCGTCGTCTTCTCAGTTCTGCATGCATCTGTCCATCATTTCAAAGGAAGTGTTCTCTCATTTCTTCTTGGGATGTCCACAAAAACCTGTATTTTGTCTCACACTTGCAACTCAAAGTTAGTAATATCAATGACCCAAATTATGTGCTTTATCTTTGGTCCAGACTGGCAGTGCTTCATTCTCTCCATCATTCCTTTTTTCTTTCTCTCTCCTGCTCTCTCATAATCAGGCCATTTTATTTAAACCCTCCAACTGCCTTTGTGTTCCACAGGGACATTTCAGCACAGCTTATCTGCTATAAAGAGAAAGAGCAAACAAAGTCAGCACAGCAGTTTATGCAATGAAGAAAGGAATGTTTAACTAAGAAATAGTATGCATCATATTTTGGCCACCAACATTCTGCTTCTGGAATAAAATGTAAATTGTACTGATAATTTAAAATGACTAGAAAAAGTGGATTTGTTATTTGCATATTTTCCAAGAATTTCTGCATAAATTGTATATAGAATTTGATAGGAGCTACAAGAAATTCACAACAGAAAAACAGTCAAATAACACAAAAGCAATGAAGCTTTTTCATGTCTTTTATTAAACACACCGCATGAACAGTGCAGGGAGCAAAAAGTATGTGAACTCTTAGATTTAATAACTGTCTGACCCGTGTTTGGCAGCAATAACCTCCAGCAAATGTTTCCTGTAATTGCAGCTCAGACCTGCACAATGGTCAGAATGACTTTTTAACCAATGCTCTTAACAAGACTTGAGTTCAGCTATATTTTTCAGATGTCTGGTGTGAATCGCTCTCTTAAAGTCATGGATCACATCAGAAGGTGTAATTTATTCTGCTGATGCCATTCTGTTGTTGAGTACTCCTGTGATTTGGGTTGTCGTCCTGTTACATCATCCAACTTATGTTGAGCTTCTATTGGCAAACAGATGGGCTTACATTTCTCTGCAAGGAATCCTTAAAAAAAGTTTAAATTGAATTTAATTGCCCATAATAGTGAGCTATCCAGGCGCCAAGGCACCAAAGCAGCTCCAAACCATGATGGCTGCTCCACCATAGATTACAGCTGGGATGAGATGTTTCTGCATCCTCCATGACATGTTAACATGTTTCTGGTTCTTCTGTAGCTGACACTCTCTGATTCTACTCAATACCATTGAGTATTTTGCATCTGTGCTCTTGGAGTCATCTCTGCAGGACGCCCACTCTTGGGATGAGTAGCAACAGTGCTGAATATTCTCCATTTATAGACAGTTTGTCTTATCGTGAAAATATATTTGTAGGCATGTATATTTGTAACTATTAGAGAAGGCATGGCCTAATGGTAAGAGAGTCAGACTTTTACCCCAAGGTTGTGGGTTCGAGTCTCAGGTCTGGCAGGAAGTGTAGGTGGGAGGAGTGCATAGGAGCGCTCTCTTCCACCCTCAATACCATGACTGAGGTGAGACCCTTAAGCAAGGCACTGAATCCCAAACTTCTTCGTGGGCGCTGCAGCATAAATGGCTGCCCACTGCTCCAGGTGTGTCACACATGCTAAAAGTGCCACATGTCACTTCACTTATATTCATTATTTATTTTAGGTCTTCTGAGATCTCTTTTATAAGTATTTTTTTTAATAGTACAGCATAGTTTTGACCAACACCTCCAATCTCTTTTTTGTAAGTGTGTTTACATGCAATTATTTACATGCTCTATTTCAGATTTAAATTGTACCAGTTCGGTTTTTACATAGTCTGAATGAGAGACCTAGATGATGCAAATGTAGCTCAGCTTTGTCTTTGTCTACTTTGTCACCTCGTACTAGCTTACTCTCAATTCCTACTAACAGCCATTTATGAGAATTATTTTTTTCATAGCACACCTTTAATTAAGCTAAGTTTTTAAAAACTCACCGTGTACACTACAGTCTCTGAGCTCACCATGTCTAGGACACTAACATTTTAAGAAGTCAGAAAATATGAATCACTGTCTGGCCAATTATGATTTTGGTATTGAGATCATGATTTTTCAGTAATACTACAGCATGCTGAGTGAGTGTATGTTTGCTTTTGGGATCTGACAGAGTAAAACAGTAGTATTGTCCTACGACTGGCCTCAATGCTGTATGCTTAATCCGACAGACAGTGGTGCAATGTATCTTTCAAATATATTCATTAATGCAGTGTGTCATGTATACAAACAAATGAAAACTGTATATTGACTAAGCAATAACCTGCTGTAGCTTCATCAATAACTGCACTGTAAATGTTTTTATTGATTTGGACCCCAATTATCTTTTGGGAAAATCTTCAGGAGGTGGCTCACTCGCGAGCTGACATTGTGACTACTTGTTATCCCATCAGTAGGTTTGACTAAGTGTTGCGTTTGTGTGAGCTGAAACATTATTATGAGTCTAGGCATGCAAGTAGTCAACAGCGCTAATTGTTTGGACATATCTGTTGCCCTAATGTATACGTTCGAGGGATCTGAAGGGATTGAGAGGTCAGTGGCTGTGTGGCGGCTTTAATTGCATTTGCATGTATTTGTATGTGTGTGGGGGAATGTGCTTTGCATGTGTAGAGTGAGTTGTTTGTGTATGAGTTGGTTTGTTTGTGTGTGTGAGGTGTAAGATGGAAGAAAGCAGGCTGAGTCACTGGTGCTGCATTGGTAATGGGTTCTGCTTAAGAGAAATAGAGGGAGGGAAGCCCACCCACTGCCTCAGTATCACAAGCAGCAGCAGACATGACGAGAAACCAGCTGGGTATGCAAGAGAGGAGAGGATGATGTGATGCTGTGTAAGGTGGGGGTGTTTGGATGGAGTGACCAAATGAGGCATGGAGATGACGCACTGTTTGATGGCTATTTCAGTGAACAACTGTGATGATGAAGATTGATGGCCTCTTATCGCTGAGCTGTGTGTGTGTGTGTGTATGTGCTTCTGAACACATCTGATGTGTAAAAGAACCAGAAATCTTGTTTCTCTCTCTTTTTATCCCCTACTTCTGTTCCTAGTCAGTAGCTCAGAACTTTTTGTGAGAAACGTTTTACTTCACCCTCAGTGCTGAAGGCCAATCATGAGCTGCGTGAATTTAATCAATGAAAAAAACAACAACTGAATATCACAAAAATATTTTGCAAGTAAAGCAGAGATAAATAGGGATAAAATTAAGGTAAAATAGAAATGGGGATTAAAGCTACTGTTTCTCTTTTATTAAACATAGTAAATCACTTGTACTTTAGAGATCACAGACAAAACGCTCTGAGTGACGTGACTTTCAAGTATGGTGACCCATACTCAGAATTTGTTCTCTGCATTTAACCCATCCAAAGTGCACACACACACACCGTGAACACACACCCGGAGCAGTGGGCAGGCATTTATGCTGCGGCGCCCGGGGAGCAGTTGGGGGTTCGGTGCCTTGCTCATCTTGAGTTACAGTGTGCCAGTCATTTTTATGACAGGCTTTGGCTCCTGCTTTTCAGAATGACCAGAGCAACAGTTGAGATGTTATACACTCTCAGAAAAGAAGGTACAAAATCAGTGGAGTGGTACTTTTTGTAATAATATGTACCTTTAATTTACCAACATGGACCCTTTAAGTACAAAGGTATACCATTGTTTCTTCCTGGTAGTGCAAGATATTTGGTCACATACAGTCACATAGTTACAGTTCGGTGATTTTGGATGTTCATCTAAAAATTCATGTCCATTTATGTGCATGTCTTTCTTTATTTGTTTGTCTGTTTGTGTGTGTTTAGGTTTTTAAATTTTGTTTCCATCCAGCACTGTTTTTGTGATACTCCAAACTTCACAAAAAAATATGTGGATGTCCTTTTACATCAATTATGCATTTCCTAACAGCTACAGCTATATCTCTCCATTTACAGCTGAGCCTGTGAAACACATAATTAGGTCTATTTCCCTTGAACACCTCCATGTCATGCCGCACTGAACACCTGCCACTGATGCCAGAAGCTGAACACTGAGAGCAGCACTCTGAGAGTACACTATAAAACAGACAGGAAAAAGGACAACAACTACATGATTCATCGCACAGAATGGAGGACATAACACAGAATCAGAGACACATACTGAAAAACTGTGATTAATTGGCATCTCAGGAGAAACTTTATCTTTTAAACCAGCTTATTGAATTCAAAGCTGAAATAAATTGTGTTAACAGTGTCAGCATCGGTTTTCAGTTGATGGCGTAATCCTTTGAGCCTTTTCAGATTGTAGTGAAAGTGAAGATTCTTCAGCTTAGAGCACTGCAGGATCATGACTGAGAACAAAACCCAACAAGCAACAACACTAGGTTTCCTAACATACTACAGCTGACTCATATGAACATATTCTCTTTTGCAGTAAACAGTGCAGCTTTAATCATGAATAGAGCTGACTGCTGTCCAAAATTCACAAAGAACAGTATGTTTTTATATATATATATATAGATTTGAAATATACAGTAAACGGGTTGGTGTTATTGCCCTTCTGTGAGTTTTTTGATGCAGTGTATATTATCACTCCTTATTTTATTGACTTTATAAAGTCTAATTAACTAACTTATTTATTAACTTATTTTATGAGACAAGTCTAGTTTGCTTATGATGGCTATCGCATCCAATCTTTTATCTCCAATATCTTCCCTTGTCTTCCAGTGTCTAACTTTACACCATACTGTATTTTAACTCAAGTAGTGTGAGAAACCATACTGTAGAGAAACAATGACAATAAGAAATATCAGACAATGATAATGAATATTCCCAGCTGTCATCTCCAGCTTGGCACACTTTTGCATGGTAAACTTTGTTTGAATTTCCATTTTGAATCCTGTTTGCAGAGGGTCACATCCTCTCTGGGAGGAGCTCTTTGCCTTGTAGCACAAACTAATGTGTGTAGACCTGAAAATCAGCAGTCTGGATCATGCATATTTTACTTTAATTAAATTCAGCTCCACTGTGTTTTGCTGGTCATGTAAATTCCAAAGCTTTCTGAATGCCTGCATGATATATACAATGTGTTTGTGTGTGTATAGTTAAATGAAGTTGATTGTGTGCTTCATTTTATCGATGATTTATTAAGTTGGCTCCATTCATTATCATGCCGCTTATAACTTCAAAAATATATAAATAGGCACGTACCCATTTTTTACTTATTTAAGTTCATCCTTCCCATACAATAAGTCTCTCTTCTTCATCCACAGTTACATCCAATGGGGACCTCTGAGCTTCTGTCTAGTTTCATTACTGAAAGCAAACCAAGCATATCTGCCCTCTTCCATAACTCTAGTATGAACCTTAGGTGAACTTATTCATAATTTTAATTTTGGCATTGATTGATTGAGCATTCATTCATTCATTCATTAATTCACCGACTCCTGAACAACCTGCAGAAAGATGGCTATGTATGACATATTGTATGACAGTTATAAAGGTTGCATCATCAGTTTGGATAGATCACAGCTCATATCAGCAAAAAATCACTCATCTGTACTTTCTTCACAGAAAAGATAGTTTGTGTATGTGTTTCTCTGAAAGAAGCAATTCAAAGGCATGGTGTTTGACAGAAAAGTTTTCTTTACATCCTGTTAATAAGGTTGGAGGGCTGTTTATTTGACATATAACTTACGCTGCCAGACTACAGATAAATGAAGAGAGCAGTCTGGGCCCTTTGCCTTCACATTCCTAATTCTGTTTTAATAATGGAAATTAGATGGAGTACAGCTATTACTACCCTGTAAGGCATTTCTTTCCAGTTTGTGAGCTCCATCTTTGGTAAGCCACTAATCTCGTGTGATTTTGTTCTCATGGTCATAATGGAAACAACCAAATTAAGACAAAATAATATTAGTGTCAGTTCCAACGTTGAGTCATCTCATCCTTCCAGGATCATGTCATTTCATGTGAAATGATGTTTACTATAGCGTTATAATGGAGACGGCCTGCTGTTAGTCATATTTGATGCATTTATATTAAACAGCTTAATATGAAATGCCAGTGAAACTTGGAGACTACCAGAAAATTGATTTAGGGGATTCAGTTTCTCATTTTATGATAAGAATGTAGCACATTTTAAATTTTGAAACCCCTTTATGTTTCGTTTTACCAATATGTCATCCCAGTGCAAGCCTCAGTCAGATACCATTTTTCAAAAAGGCCAAACGGGCAAGAAAATGACACATCCCAGAGGACCAGATTCGTGGCTAGATGGAGCTCACATCCGCCCAAGATCTAACTCTCTAGATCTCTAATTCCAAATCATTCTCTATTCTCTAGACTTTAGGGTCTGAAGATATGTTGTCATTACTCTGCAAACTGGGAAATTTGAGATTTTTTAATTTTTTAAAAAAAATATAATTTATTTTAGCATTATTAATAATTATATTAAGATTTTAATTCAATAATATTTCTATTCAACATTTGATTTAAAAAAGAAAAGAAAAAGTATGACACAAGTTTCCACAAAAAAATTAAGCAGCACATTATATATATTATAATATATAAAATCAGCACCAAATCAACATATTATTTTGATCAAATAAATGCAGTCTTGGTGAGCATTATGTGAGAAATATAAAATCTCACCGCCCCTAAACATGTAGAATGGTAGTGTGCATGTGCTGTGGGAAAAACATAATTTTTCAAATGCAACGGACTTTATGATCTGTTTTATTCAGTAGAATGGAAACACTTTTTACACATGATCCCAATGCTTAATCTTGTCACCAAGACAGCCACAAGACAGAGTTTATACCTCTTTAGTCGACAGCTGGATGTTTAGTTTGAACTCCGTTATTTTCAGTGTGGTGTACAAGCAGATTATTACCTTAAACACAGTGAAAGACAAATTAGAGTTCTGTCAGAATGGAGAAAGAGGAGGAATGACGTGAAAAATATTCAATCGTCCCCTTCAAATTGACACACTGATGCATCTTATTTGCTCCTGCCTTTAGGACATGCTGTGACTACATGTGAATATATATGGTGCACAGTCCATATTTTTGTTTTTAAGAGTTCAGCTTTTCCAAAAGAGCAACTGAATGACGGAAATCACATTTCCAAAATACTATTTTAAAGCTGTCATAAGGATTTTCCACATAAAGGGAAAAAGTAAAAGAGATTGTAGTTTTTATGGTTTACTTTAAAAAGGAAATACTTTAAGGGAGTAAATAGTTTGTTAGTTTTTATTTTTAGCTGAACTATGGCTTTAAGCTGAAAAACTATTTTCTCTGTCAACTTACAGTGAATTAGTGCTGTACACAATGTGCTGCTATCTGGCTGATTTATAAATAGATGAGCTGCATCATTAAAGGGGTCATATGTTGAACAACTAATATTTCCTTGATCTTGATCTAAAGAGTTGTTTTATTGAAAACATACAGTGCTGTGACTTTCAAAACTCAAACCTTCCTCCACAGTGGAAAAATAAAGATCATTCATTTAATTATAATAGTACATGATGTATATCACATTTACATGTCAGCAATGTCATCGAAGTGTTCAGAATAGAAGCCTTTCCTTCTGATGGATAAGACAATATTAGAAAAAATCGACCCTGATCTTCCTTTTGGAGAGGCGCATTTCAGCTCTGACTTTTTTGTGAACCTGTCATAATGTTTCACATTTTGTAAGTGAAAAATGATTCATCTTGAACACTCAGCAGCAAGAAATGCCGTCAGGAAATCTAAATAATGACAACAACAAAAAAGGGAAATAGCTACCAACAGTGGACCTCATGGAGAAAAAGTATTATAAAACATTATAATATTGGTTAAAAGAGGAGAGGGGAAAAAATAACAACAAAATTATAGTATCGTGACCTGGATATCGATATATTGTACTGTCAGGTCCCTCCCTAGTGGTTACTATGCTGACACCAAGGGAGAAAAAAGCCATTCACTGAAGCAGCTTTCGGTTCCTTACTATAAGTGATATGAATGAAGAAACACTTGTATCCTACAGTGAAAATGAAAGCGAGAGAACATGGAAATGAGAAAGGATAAAGCAAATGAGTGACAAAAAAGTACATCAAATTTAAAACAGAGAAGGATTAGCTGCATTTTAAAATGGAAAAGGAAATGCAGTGGTCCTTGAACCGAACAAGCTGGCAACAAGTTGACAGGTGTGTATACTCTGCTCAAAAGCCAGAGTGTGACCCACTAATCACTTGGACATGATGTCTCCTTTGGGTACTTCATCAAGGGGGAGCTTCAAGATCAGTCGTCCATGTGAGCGTGCTCTGCTCATAGGGCAGGTAATCAAAGGGAGGTAGAGTGTAATTAGAGAGTCAGACCTGTTTCCTATAAGTCCCAGTCTCAGGAGATTTGACAGACAAGCTGATGACTTCTGCACTGGGTTATAAGGCTCAAGGTTTCCAGCCTCAAGGGCCTAATAATATACACATTCATTTTACTAGGTTTGTTTTTCAAAACTCCAGAGCTTTAACATGAAAATCAATTAACATTTCTTGAGCCATGAAAATTTCACAAAAGCACATTTCTCTGTTTTCTTTTCTATTTTTATGACTTATGCACTTTCTTTTTTCTTAAGTTACAAAAGGTGTCCTTGGCTTTATGAATAGTGCAATAGACATGGAAAATATTATAATTATGCCCCCCTTAACCTTTAAATAAAGGTCTTTTGTTCAACATTATAATGCTTGTTTGTTGAACTTTATTTATTTTTTGAGGTAATTAGACAAATGATTTTACAGTTTGATTTCTATATGAAATTTGTTAATCTCACTGAACTCCTCAACTATGCAAGCTGACACACATCAAGGTTTCTGGAAGGCGAGTGGAATCTTTAATAGAGATATTTATCTATGTAGGCCTACTGCCAGCCATTTTAATAAACAATTGAGACTGATGATGAATTGCATCATTTGCTACATGGACATACAATACTACTAAAGTGATCAGGATCCATTCAATGCTGTATTTGTTTCAGTTGAATTCATTTTAGTTGGTTAGGTAGTGTTCTCTGTTTCCTTTTTATCTGCCTCTCTGCCTGTTTCTGAAAGGCCCTTTTTTGACTCTCTTCTTCGGCAGCGCAGTGTGCCTTTGTTTACGAAAAAAAAGAAAAAGAAAAAAAACCTCTGGCCAGCTTAAGCAGCTTTGGCTTTGTAAATCAAGATCAGCTCTCAAAATCGATATTTATCTAAGCCTTGTCTTTACCACTGGGCCGTTCTGTCAGTAGGAGCCAAGCTATCAATCACACCAGCTCCAATTCAATCTCTCTTTCTGCACTTCTCATTCATGATTTTGCCTGGGCTAACTCTTTTATTTTCTCCCAGCCGCCCTTTTCCCCCTTCATCTGTGTCTCTTTAAATTTAGTTTATTCCTTTTCTCTCCCTCTCTTTTTTCTTTTACAGAGTCTGACTGTCTATTCCTTCTCTCCCTCTGTAGATTATTTATTTTCCCAATGCACAAGAGCTAAGTTCAAGTGAAACAGCCAAATGCATAAATGTAGCTGCTTCACGAACATGTAAAAATGTAAAGCAGGACTTGATTTCATCCATCTGGAATTGACGGGAGGGAAGGAATTATTTCCCTGATATTGTTAGATAATCTATAAGAATTAGATTAGTTCACCCAAAAAGTACAGATGAGAAACGATAAAGATCATCATGTTCTGGAGTACATTATCACTAACTGAAGGCTGCTCATTGTTTTTCCTCTGAGAGGATAATTACTTTGATTCAGAGTAACACTTAAGGTGCTGCATGCATGCTTCCTCCTGCACCGTGCTATGTACCTCTTGATGTGAGTAATTATAGCTGATTTAATTTACATCTCTAGATTTGTTTGGTGTTGAGTTTATCATGATGTTTACTGGAGGAGCTTTTTGGTGGCTAATGTTTCTCAAGTTTCAATGCATTATGAAATAACAACATATTTCAATAATGGTTGCCCACACAATACATCACCCTTCCCTTTTCTCTTGCTGTGTTGCAAATACCTTACATCACTCTGTGGTTTATATTTGCATTGACGGACATTAGTGCATGTGTTAAAGCACTGACAGCCCTTTTTACAATGCTTCATGTCTGACAAACTCCTGTGAGTAATAATTCTGCACCGGCTGTAATATGTTGCAAATGTTGGGAGTATAGAAATAGAACCACAGAAAATCCCAATGCAAAATATATAAACTGTAAGAAATCAGCAGCCTTCTTACATTTGGTAGATACACATTGAATGTTTTCATTCATTTTGGTCGTAAATATTCATAATTTCCATTATAGGAACCAGTATCAGCAGCTTTTAGGAAAGGATGTCACTTGCAATTGATTGAAATGAATAAGATCATAATGAGATGAGGGCACAAGTTATGTTTAAAGATGTCACTTGAATAGGCCACCTTGCTGACTGGCATTTTAACAGTCACCAACTTTCACTGCATAGTAATTGGTTCATTATAGACCATTTGATTTCATTAAGCAGTGACTGATAGAAGATTGGCAAAGCACCGAGATGTGACTTTTTTTGTACAAGTATGGTATAGAGCAAAGAAAAAAAGCTGAATTAGTGAAGTGCTTGTATTTCAAAATTATAAAAAATTTCATATTTGAACATAAACCACACTTAGAAATATTTGAAAGTCATGGCAATGTCAAAATATAAGACATGCAATTCAGACAAACCTCTTTTTCTTCCTCCTCCCCTTTTCCTTCTCTCATCTGTTATTCCCATCAGGCAGACTGGCAGACGGCGCATTGGCATCCCCCGGTAACATCCTGTGAAATGACTACTGCGTCACAGATGTAGTGTGCTAGGAGTCTTTGTGTGTAACAGAAAGAAAGAAAGGAAGATGAAATACATTGTATTTGATTAGGATGGAGTGTAGGGGATGCTAGCACAGGCACAGTCTCTCTCTCTCTCTCTGTCTCTCTCTGTCAGGTGCAGCTGCTGCAGTCTGGGGATTAGTCTCACTCCAGATCTCTTTGAGTCAAAGTCAATGAAGGTACCACAGTACTGTGCCTGTAGCACAGTGCCTCTCTCCCATCACGACACAGCTGAGAATATAAATTATGTCAGTTATTACTTGTTTCCTTTATTTTTCCATTATTACATACACAAAGGTGTACAAAAAGAAAAAAAGAAAAGAAAAAGAAAATTAAACCTATTTAGGAACTGATTTCCATAATGCAAAATGATAGTGAGACCAGTCAGGCTTGAAGGCAAATGCAGCTGGGAGACTCACAAATCCGAGTGGAAAATTTGGTGTCTGAAACTGTAACTTGCACAGACATCCATTGTATGCCAGTGTGGTAAAAGAGTCAGGGAAAAGGGGGAAGGATTTCCTTTCCATAAGGACTTTGGCATTCAAAAGTCTCCCTTCTATTTTTTTTTTCTCCTTTAGGGAGAAAAAGGTGTGTCACTTTAAGGTGACTCGGGTTTGATGTCAAATATTTTATTTTGTGAAATTGTGTGGCAAATAAATTTGCAGGCAATGTCTAGGGATGAGACTGTGGTCACAAATGTGTGTGTATATATATGTATATAAATGTATATCTATCTATCTATCTATCTATCTATCTATCTATCTATCTATCTATCTACATATATATATATATATATATATATATATATATATATATATATATATAATGATGGGAGAGAACTGTCCCATTGCAACTGACTTCTGCAGCTTCATGCTGAGTCACTTTACTCTAGATGGGAAGCCTGAAAAAGATGCATCACACACAATGCTAAACCTGTATGTACTGTATTGGAAATGGGAAGTGGCAAATTATGTGAATGATGTCCTATTAACATTCCTTCCATCAAGGCAATCTGATCCATCAGTTTGCATTAGCGTGCTGCCTTAAGCCACTGGCTTAACCCAAGGAGACCTCTTTCCAACTCTGTGGAGTCAAGAAGGGAGTCAATATCTGGAATTATCAAATGCAGAAAGTGTTCTGAATACTGATCATCAGTGCGGTATGATGATGAAGTAAAGTAGGCTGTTTTCAAGTTCAGTTTATGAAGTGCAACTTCTGAGAACATCATTATTGAGTACATGGTTGTTGCCCTTTGCTTCTGAACGTAATAATGAAGGTTATGTTTTTCAGCAGTGAAAGCTGGTCCTAGATCAGCACACAAAGCTAAACAGAGCTCCCGTACTTGAGTGGAAGCTGATTGTGACCTGGATAGGTGGAAAGAGACCTGGGCCATTTCAGATAAATATAGTCCTCAAAAGCACATTGTGTTCCAGAGGCATTGGGTTTAAAGTAGGTATCCACAGTATTCTCTGAGATGGCTTTGTTAAGACAGCATTACTCTGCAGAACCTTAACTTCAGGACAGAGCTTATTTCTTAAATTTCTGTCTGTTGTAACAAACACAAATACATGCTACAAATGAATAACAGACATGCACAGATAATTTACCTTTAAATTTGGTATGTACTTGGTGTTTACTGAATGATAAAATAAAATAATAAAAAATAATGGTTTTGTAAAACATGCCATTGAGCATATTTTTGCATTTCTATGGCTTTAACCAGCAGATGTCTTCAATGTGTAATGTTTTCAAGCACTCTGAAACAGTGAATGAATTTGCAAAAAAATTGATTCAAAGTTTCAAAAAACTTTACTTCTCCAATCACTACTGTCCTTGAGAAATTGTGGTCAAGAAATCTGTCACAAAAAGAAAAAAATGATGGGATAGTTCACCCAAAAATTAAAATTTGATGTTAATCTGCTTACCCCCAGACTGTGATTCACCGTAAAGCAATTCAATTCATGCATTTAGCAGACGTTTTTATCCAAAGCAACTTACAGTTTTACCTAACATGTGTTCCCTGGGAATTGAACCTACAACCTTTTGCCCTGCTAACGCAATGCTCAACCACTGAGCCACAGGACCACTTCTTTTTTAAAGCAAAAAAAAAGAAGAAGTTTCCTCACGTGCAGGCTGAAGAAGAAGACACGAACACGCTCAGAACAGTTCAGACATTGCTGCTCAGTTTCTTGCACAGGCCGACCGTTTTTACACATCAATGTACATTTCTGATCTTATAGTCCACCTGAAATGTTCTAGGCCCTTAAGGTCATCAAACATTTTGTTGTTGACCGTCCCATGGGCACATTTGAAGTTTAAAAGAGATTATTATTTCTCTGTACTTTCTCTGTTATTTCTCCACGACTGTAAAACGTTCTGCCAGTACACATTAGGCTTTCATCCAATGTTGAATGTTTTAATCTTTGCTGAAAACATATATTTTCTTTCTGGCTTTTGGGTCAATGTAATTTTATTGATCAGGGTGTTCTCTTGCTAGTCTATCTGTTTTATTGTATTGTATTTTCTGTATTTTTAGTGTGTATTTGATTGTGACGAGTGGGGCGGGGCCGAGAGACGTGGGAACAGAGCGAGGCCGGTGGAGTGATTGGAGATGAGCGACACCTGCTCGACCCACCGGTCTCGAGTCCCACGGAGGGGATGGAAGGATATAAAACTGGAGCGACGACAGTGAATGACGAGAGAGGACCAGGCCTGGGTCTTAGTTTGTGTTTTGCTTTTTATTTGTGCGCGTCAGTCGTCCGTGAGGGGCTGACGCGCTGTTTTGTATTTCTTTTGTCATTATTAAATCTTATTTGATTGTCCGCCGGTTCCCGCCTCCTTCTTACCGATGATTATGGAGTTTTAATTTGTTACAGTGGTGCCGAAACCCGGGAGAAGGAGGCGGGAACCGGCGGACAATCAGCCCCTCACGGACGTCAGAGATGCTCAACCAAGGGGCCTCTGCAAATTTCCAAGGGGGGCCCAAAAATGATTTGATGTTTAAAATAAAACAAAAGCCTTAAAATAAGCTAAAACAACAAAAATTATATCACTTACTTTAATTTGTCCTCAATGTAATTATTTTAATAATAATAATAATATTATAATTAATTAGTTATTTATGTATGGACAGTCATAATTTCTGGAAAATTAAAAAAAAATTTCTGGAAAATTAAAGGGTTTGAGAAAGTTTGAAAGTCACTGCCCTAACCCTAACCCTAACTTTAACCTTAGTATCACATTCAAGTTAAGATTAACAATTTAATTGAGGTTCAACAAATAAAAAACAGATGCAATATGGATAAACAAATGATAAAGCTTGGCTTATTGAATATCAGATCCCTTTCTATGAAAACACTTTTTGTAAATAATATGATCACTGATCATAATATAGATGTGCTCTGTTTGACAGAAACCTGGCTAAAACCTGATGATTACATTATTTTAAATGAGTCCACCCCCCAAGATTACTGTTATAAACATGAGCCGTGTCTAAAAGGCAAAGGGGGAGGTGTTGCTTCAATTTATAACAAAGTTTTCAGGATTTCTCAGAGGACAGGCTTCAAGTATAACTCGTTTGAAGTAATGGTGCGTCATATAACATTATCCAGAGAAACAAATGTTAATGATAAATCCCGTTATGTTTGTACTGGCTACTGTATACAGGCCACCAGGGCACCATACAGACTTTATTAAAGAGTTTGGTGATTTTACATCTGAGTTAGTTCTGGCTGCAGATAAAGTTTTAATAGTTGGTGATTTTAATATCCATGTTGATAATGAAAAAGATGCATTGGGATCAGCATTTATAGACATTCTGAACCCTATTGGGGTTAGACAACACGTTTCAGGACCTACTCATTGTCGAAATCGTACTCTAGATTTTATACTGTCACATGGAATTGATGTTGATAGAGTTGAAATTATGCAGCCAAGTGATGATATCTCAGATCATTATTTAGTTTTGTGCAAACTTCATATAGCCAAAATTGTAAATTCTACTTCTTGTTACAAGTATGGTAGAACCATCACTTCTACCACAAAAGACTGCTTTTTAAGTTATCTTCCTGATGTATCCAAATTCCTTAGCATATCCAAAACCTCAGAACAACTTGATGATGTAACAGAAACTATGGACTCTCTCTTTTCTAGCACTTTAAATACAGTTGCTCCTTTACGCTTAAGGAAGGTTAAGGAAAACAGTTTGACACCATGGTATAATGAGCATACTCGCACCCTAAAGAGAGCAGCCTGAAAAATGGAGTGCAGCTGGAGGAAAACAAAACTAGAGGTATTTTGTATTGCTTGGCGGGAAAGTAACGTATCCTACAGAAAAGCATTAAAAACTGCTAGATCCGATTACTTTTCTTCTCTTTTAGAAGAAAACAAACATAACCCCAGTTATTTATTCAATACAGTGACTAAATTAACGAAAAATAAAGCCTTAACAAGTGTTGACATTTCCCAACATCACAGCAGTAATGACTTTCTGAACTACTTTAATTCTAAAATCGATACTATTAGAGATAAAATTGTAACCATTCAGCCGTCAGCTACAGTATCGCATCAGACAGTGCACTATAGACCCCCTGAGGAACAGTTCCACTCATTCTCTACTATAGGAGAGGAAGAATTGTATAAACTTGTTAAATCATCTAAACCAACAACATGTATGTTAGACCCTATACCATCTAAGCTCCTAAAAGAGGTGCTTCCAGAAGTCATAGATCCTCTTCTGACTATTATTCATTCCTCATTGTCATTAGGATATGTCCCCAAAACCTTCAAACTTCAAACCTTCAAACTGGCTGTTATTAAGCCTCTCATCAAAAAACCACAACTTGACCCCAAAGAACTAGTTAATTATAGACCAATCTCGAATCTCCCTTTTCTGTCCAAGATACTAGAAAAGGTGGTATCCTCACAATTATATTCCTTCTTAGAGAAAAATGGTATATGTGAGGATTTCCATCAGTTAGGAACCTAGGTGTGCTATTTGATCGCAATCTTTCCTTAGAAAGCCACGTTTCTAGCATTTGTAAAACTGCATTTTTCCATCTCAAAAATATATCTAAATTACGGCCTATGCTCTCAATGTCAAATGCAGAAATGTTAATCCATGCATTTATGACCTCAAGGTTAGATTATTGTAATGCTTTATTGGGTGGTTGTTCTGCACGCTTAGTAAACAAACTACAACTAGTCCAAAATGCAGCAGCAAGAGTTCTTACTTGAACCAGGAAGTATGACCATATTAGCCCGGTCCTGTCAACACTGCACTGGCTCGATCAAACATCGTATAGATTTTAAAATATTGCTTATTACTTATAAAGCCCTGAATGGTTTAGCACCTCAGTATTTGAATGAGCTGCTTTTACATTATAATCCTCTACGTCCGCTACGCTCTCAAAACTCAGGCAATTTGATAATACCTAGAATATCAAAATCAACTGCGGGCGGCAGATCCTTTTCCTATTTGGCGCCTAAACTCTGGAATAACCTACCTAACATTGTTTGGGAGGCAGACGCACTCTTGCAGTTTAAATCTAGATTAAAGACCCATCTCTTTAACCTGGCTTACACATAACATACTAATATGCTTTTAATATCCAAATCGGTTAAAGGATTTTTAGGCTGCATTAATTAGGTAAACCGGAACCGGGAACACTTCCCTTAACACCCTATGTACTTGCTACATCATTAGAAGAATGGCATCTACGCTAATATTTGTCTGTTTCTCTCTTGTTCCGAGGTCACCGTGGCCACCAGATCCAGTCTGTATCCAGATCAGAGGGTCACTGCAGTCACCCGGATCCAGTACGTATCCAGACCAGATGGTGGATCAGCACCTAGAAAGGACCTCTACTGCCCTGAAAGACAGCGGAGACCAGGACAACTAGAGCCCCAGATACAGATCCCCTGTAAAGACCTTGTCTCAAAGGAGCACCAGGACAAGACCACAGGAAACAGATGATTCTTTTGCATGATTTGACTTTGCTGCAGCCTGGAATTGAACTACTGGTTTCGTCTGGTCAGAGGAGAACTGGCCCCCCAACTGAGCCTGGTTTCTCCCAAGGTTTTTTTTCTCCATTCTGTCACCGATGGAGTTTCGGTTCCTTGCCGCTGTCGCCTCTGGCTTGCTTAGTTGGGGTCACTTCATTTACAGCGATATCATTGACTTGATTGCAAATAAATGCACAGACACTATTTAACTGAACAGAGATGACATCACTGAATTCAATGATGAACTGCCTTTAACTATCATTTTGCATTATTGACACTGTTTTCCTAATGAATGTGGTTCAGTTGCTTTGACGCAATGTATTTTGTTTAAAGCGCTATATAAATAAAGGTGACTTGACTTGACATTCTTATAAATAGCATCACTGTCACGATCCATGATATTTCTGAATAGAACTGAATCCAGGAAGTCTGAACGTTTCTTCATGCGACTGCTTGATTTAATTGACCAATGAAAATTGGCTTTGGGGCGTCATGACAGAGATGCAATGTGGTTCCTCTCAAAAGTACAATGTGAAAAGAGAACAGCAAGGACAGGGGGAGGTTGGTGGAACTGAACTTAGGTTCAAAAAAAAAAAAAAAAATCAAAAACCAAGTGTGAAAACAGTCTGAGAGGTGAAAAGCCAAGCCAGATGGGGTTGCCAGTTTAATTTGTGATGCCAGCTTTGACCCTACCATTACCTCATTTTCCAAAAGATCTTCTATCACTTCTGCAGGCAAGGATGATGTAACCTATAAAGTTTCTTGTTTTAACATGAGTTTAGCAGTGTATATTTCCTATATATAGGCTTTGCACAGGGACAGATGAAAAACTATGAGCTAGGAAAGAACTGGAGCACCTTGTTCTAAATCCATCTCCCCCATTGTGCAGTAAACTGTTTTCCTTGTGAGGCAGCACTCAGTGCTTTACATTTTTACGATGCTCTACAAGTGATTTTTTTATGATTTTTTTTAATTTGCAATATTAGTAAATGTTATGATTCAGATAAAAAGTAATAAGGTTATACAATCTAGCCTATAACTAATCTAAATCGCAAAAGGGTCCCCCCCCCTTACAAACTGTAAACACGTTATATTGATCAAAAGCATTCAGTAAACAAACTCAAAAGTCGTTTGCCAAAGGCTTCTCCATTGTGAATACTTGTTTCATATGTAATGGCCAGTTAATGGTTAATCTTCCAGATATATTAATCAGATTCAGAGGCAATCAACACAAGTTTGAGCTGTGACGGTTAGACAATCTCACAGATGACGCGCTGGGGGGAACTCTAGAGGCACCTCGACAGCTTCCTTCATCCGTGACAAACTGCTCACCGTTTCCTGACACGGAAATTAGGCTGGCGCAGTTCTCGATTACGGCGGTTTTTCTTTTTCATGCACACACCGACAACGTAAGCAGCCTTTCTCTTCTCTCAGGTAACGCGAGCCAATAAACGCTCCCGGACGGTGGCCAAACACGCGAGCTCACGGAAAAAGAGGCGGGAACCTCGCGCACCTTCAGAGGACGCGGAGCGAGTGCGCGCGCACTCACTGAGCTCGAGCACACACGGAGCAGCAGCTTCACGGGCTCAAACCGGCGGATTGCAGAAGGGGCAGGTGGACGTCTGCGCAGACTACCACCTCCACTTGGCGGTCTAAAAGCATCTCGGTGGAAATTTGGCCACTTCAGCCCTTCCGTGATCTCGGTGTCATTTGTCACCAATACATGCCGTTCAAGTGGTCGTAGTAAACCGTTCCTCGAGATGGAAAACGCCCACACTAAATCTGCATCAGAAGTTTTAGCAAACTTCGGTGTGAATGAAAACACTGGACTCACGTTGGAACAAGTGAAAATTAATTTCGAAAGATATGGACCAAACGGTGAGTAAGCACTCATGTATTTACCTGGCTGTTTCAAAGTGTTTACTCGTGGAGTAACATTACCGGTGGAGTCGAACATAACAAGAACACGCGTTTCCTACTGCTGAAGAAAGTTATTCTTTATCATCGTGTGCCTCGAAGGCTTTTATCTCGCTTAAATAAAAAAATAAATAAAATAAGAGAAGAGCAGCTTCCAGCTTGGTTCGGTCCACAGTGAAGTACATAGCTGATGAGATCTCTGAAATGATGGATTGTTATGCTGCAGCCTCTAAATTGTGGACTTTTAATGTGAGTAACCTTGACTTATAAGCACATATGATGCTTTGTTAAAAGCTTGTGCTATGCGAAAGTCAGGCATAAGAGGAAAAATGTAATTTCTTCATGTCATGGATAGTTTGTTAGGGTAATGTATATTCATATCTGAAGTCATATCTGTTCAGCCTTTCTCTCTTTTATGACATGGGACATTATGACCAACGAGACCGGCATTTTCCATTCACCCTCTTTTATGACCCTTAGTTTGAATTCAGGCAAATCCAAAGTGATTTGCGCTGTGTAATGTACCTGGCTGTGAGCCTCAGAGTGGAAAACCTTCTGTTGAGGTGGCTTACAGGACTGAGATGCAAGTGTCCACGTCCTGCAGGATTTAAGACACTCCTCCTTTTAAGGCACAAACTCACACACTCATTGAGCTGCAGATGTTTTTGGCTCAAAGGCATGTGCAGGGAATAGCCTTCCCTTTGAAAAGGAAATATTGTTTCAAGAGATAAAGGGCTAGATAATGTACCAGTGACCAGCATTATGGAACTTGTGAAACCTGTTTTCTACTTCCTCAGTGAGATTAAATTTTCACGTAGAAACAGTGCGCTTCGTGTTACTTTGCCCTACTACAGTTTGTTTCAGAGGAAACTTAAAAAGGTTTTTTTTTTTTTTTTTTTGTTACGTAAGACTGTACTGTACTAAAGTATTCTGTTGTGTTTCTTTAAGTCATGGCAGTTGCTCTGAAGAATAGAGGCACACGCCGTGGATCTAATAAGATAATCTTTACATTTCCATTTTATAATGATGAGGAGAATATATTTGCATTTTCTTTAAACCGTGCTGTTTTGACTTCAGTTACTCTGAACATTTTTTTTTTAAGTTTTTTAAAGCTGCAGTTTAGCTTTCCGTTGTTGCTTATCATATCAATCCCCATGACAGAATTTGCCCTTTGATGCACTTCTGCAACACTTTTGTTCATACAATAATATTCAGATTAGCACGGCAACACTTTCAAATGAACATACAGAAGATATTGTCTATCATTTCTAAAGAATGAGCTAGTGTCAGTGTGTGACAATGCATCAGTGATTAATAAAGGATCCCCATCGCGTCTGATCTCCCTGCAGACTCTGCTGCTGCATAAGCACAATGTCCCGTGACTTTCCACTTGGGTCGGTTAAAGTGACAGACTCACTAACCCATTACATACACACTCAGCAATACTCAACTTTTTAATCAGGCTGTCTCTGTTATAGGAATGCTCTCAGTAACCCCACGTTAGATATTTAAAGAAGGCTCTTCTTTAAGATGGACAAAGATTGTGTATGAATTGATCCAGAGGAAGCCACACAAATATGCAAGATACAATAGAGTGGATATTTGCGTAGTAGTTTGTGTCTGGCTTTATATGTTTTCTAATTTGATTTGGTTGAGACATCACAGCAGCCCTATGGCCGATGTTTACTCAATGGAAAATGTAACATCTTGTAGTCTCTCTCGCTTTGAGCTGTCAACTTCCTGTTTGATATGCATTTGTGCCGCAGGGAATACCCTTCCCTCACTGACCTTATTGCACCCAGTGTTTAACAGTGCTGTGAATAAGACTGTTAGTATTTTTGTGTGCGTATATTTGCTTTCTAAATGTATTCAGAAATGCATTTATTTAATCAGTTGTGTTATCTCAATTAGACGGTAAGCTTTAAAGTGACCGGTGTTGCTATGAAGAGTGATGCCTAACTTATTTGCCTGTGTTCTCTGATGCACTTTTTCTTTTCAAATTTAGTTTTCCCCTTTGTTTGTGTGCATTTTGTGCATGTAATTGAGTGCTTTTGTCCAAAGCCTGTGTGTTTGTTTTGTGTTGTTGTGTGGGTGGGAAATGCTCCAAACCCTTTTGAGATAATTCTGGCACGTTATTAATGCAGGCGGGCAGGAGGTTTTGTTTACCATTAAGCCATTAATCATTATTGTATATTAGCACCCACATGTTTTGTCCCCACTCAGAGGTAATTCTGACACAGACTGGATGATGTATCCAACATCAGAATTCATCAAAAATAAACATCCCCGATTCCTCTCTTTCTGTTCTTTAGGAAATTCCTTATAAAGTTAAAGCATGCTTTAAGATATAGCAACATTCCTTGTAATGATATATGACTAGAACTTCCTACAGACTTCAGCATAACATAACAATCAAGAGTACTGTATATACGGCAGTTGAATTTTTCACTGTTGGCTATATCTTTTAACGTCCTTAAAAGGAGTATTAGGGATAGTTCAGCTAATAATGAAAATTATTACTTTTTTTCTGTGGACCATAGAAGATATATTGAGAAATGTTTTGTTCATACGAATGGAAGTCAGTGGTAACCAAAACTGTTTGATTACCAGCATTCATCAGAATAGTTTCTTTATATTCTGCAAGAATGACATTCAAACAAAAATGACATGTGTGAGTAATGTTTTGCACATATTTTCTTATATTTACTTGATTCATTTTAATTAAAAAAATAATGCTTCCCGTGTGCAAGTTACACTGTCGACCATACTGTTTTAGTAAAATTAATTCCTTGACTTCGTCCAAGCAGTCAGCACAGAAGTTACTAGACTGTTTGCTTTTGGGCTGCATGTGCTGAATTGAGGTCATCTCTAGCATGTATTTTACCTGTGTACCAAAAGAGGCCAATGGTTAGATGCTGTTGTAACTGTGGTGGATTGAACCCTCTGGGGTTAAATTCATTGTCTGTTAGCTGGGTATGTGCTTCCCACAGAGTTATTGTGGTAGGGAGTAGAGAGGTTCACACTTTCTGTAATTAAAATTAGTGGTTATGACATGTGTTTATGATTGAATTTGTGGACTGTCCAGATTTTTTCCCATTTTTGTCCATCTTTTCAAACTCTTGGTAGATACTACTAAACACTAATGCCCTACACTGTTAAAACAGATTGTGTGTGTGTGTGTGTGTGTGTGTGTGAGATGCAGCTCTCTCATTTACAGCTGTGATCTAAAGGCCCTCTGTAAAAAGATGTTTGGGGTTTTGTTCTTTGTGGTGCATAGTCTTGCGTGCCTTGCTGAAGAGCATTTTGCGTGCAATTGTGCACATGCGTGTGTTTTTGTAAATCATACAGGCAGTTGGCGTGGATGGGTAACTGCTACTTAACACACACACACACACACACAACCACACACACACACACACACGATTGGCTAGCATGTAAACACCAGAAAGATACACACTGACCTGAGGCCAGTTTTAGAGGACCCTATTTATTTCACTGCTCTTTTGTCTCCCTCTCTAACAAAATGCCCTGTAATGGAGGTGCTTTCAAATAGTTGCATTTGTTTGGTATGGCATCTGTGAAACTGCAGACTTATGCTTGGTTGGTTTTGTTCCCTCCTTGTCAGAGTTCCCCAGTTACACCAGACCAGAATACTGAAATACCCATTAATCATACAACAGCTCTTTAGGCCTACTAATAATTGAACTGTGGGTTTGAATCAAAATGTAAGTTTTTTGTTGTTGTTGGATGTTATTTTATTTTTTAATGAGTACATGATTGTCTTGATTTCTCAGTTCTCTTTGTGGTTGGCCTCATGAAAACAAGCACTGAGTTCTAACTTCTGTAGGCCTTCTGTAGTATACACTACCATTCAAAAGTTTGGGGTCAGTGAGATTCATTATTGTTTTTAAAAGGAGTATTGTATAGGGTTGGGAATTAGGGTTGTGCCGATAGACGATTGTATCGTGTATCGACGATAGTCAGAGATATCGACATAAGCAGATTTCTCTGTCGATAATCAAGATGATAGGCTCATTCTCCTATTAATATATTAAATTATAATAATAATTAATATTTTATTTTTATTGGGCAGCCTATTTAGCGTTGTCACGGTACCAAAATTTCAATATTCGGTACCGATACCAGTGAAAATCCACGGTTCTCGGTACCAATTTCGGTACCAAAGCAAAACACAAAAATATGCTAATTAAAAATAAAAATAACTTTTTAGCACTAAAAATAAAACCAATGCCATTCTTTATACTTATTTACAACTGTGTTTAAAGTTTTTCTACAAGTTATATAATTATGAAAAACTTTTTTTGAAATTTAAACACATTTTATTTTTGGTAAATAAAGGGGATTTGCTATTAAAATTAAAACATGGAAGAAATATTGTGATTTATTTCTTTAAAAAATAAAGTATTATAATTTTTTCAACAGTAGTAGCAGTATCACATACATTTTACTAAATAATAGTAATATTTCTAGCACAATGCCTTGATGTAAAAATTAACTTTTAGGCCTAATGAATGCATATTTGTCATTTTAACTGAACTTAAGACTGGTGGTGATGCTTAAGATATTTTTGGTCATTGAGGGTTTCTGTAAAAAAATAGTAATAGATCATATTAATTATTATTAAAAGACAATACTACTACTAATTCTACTATCATACCAATGTATATACAATGCACTATGAATTGATGAGCAGCTGGGTTCATGAATATTAATCACGTTGTCTGCGTTCGGTCAAAATGATTTGCTGAAATCAAAACGGGGACGGTAAGAAATCAGCGCCAGCCAATGAATTTGCGCATTAGCTCCGCCCACTACCGGAGAAACCGGTATGTCTTCTGCTGGTTCGAAAAGAAATATGTATAATTCTATATGAACTCCATTATTTTGACTGGAGAAGACAACAAAGAATAGTTTACAGATAGCGTGTCGATTCAGCGTGGTAAGACTCTCGCTCTCTCTCTCTCTTTGCATGTGTGAGAAACAGCGCTATCAGTAAAGCGACGGTGAGTCGTGTGTCTTCACACAGAGTTTAAAGAGCATCAAATACAGGTGCGCTGTGCGTCCATTGAGATGAACTGAAAAGTTCAGATCGCTTGATGGAGAGAGAACTCTGAAGCTCAGATGCTGAAATTAATGCAAGCGTCATGTGCTTCGGTCTATGTAGTAAACAAACCTGCACGTATCTGCCATTCATTAATTCACACAGAGACGCGCAGAACACATAGCGCGGAAATCATAGCGCTGAACCGGGTTTGAACGGGACCTCGGTACTACCGGTACTTAAAGAAACCTGGTACCGTCACATAAATTTTTTTTTAGTACCGACTTGGTACCGAAGTACCGGGTCTTTTGACAACACTAAGCCTATTATAATTCGGCTATCAAACTGCCCAGCTATTTCACTTCAGCACCGCATTTCACGTACACACACACGCATGCACGCACGCACACACACACACACACACACACAGTACGCGCGCAAAAGACGATTAGAGCCTGTCTCTAAAGAAGTTGTAACGCTTTGACTCGGATAACTTGTTAAATCCATGAAATGAAAGAGATAGAAAACGAGGAGTTGGTGTCCCACACATTTAATGGCTGGTACACGGCAACGCGCTCTTCTCATACATGAGCGATTAACTCTTTCTTGGTGTTCCAAATAAAGTAAAGATGTAGAAGGACTATGTGAGAACTAGGGCTGCACGATATTGGGAAAAAATGACATTGCGATATTTTATTTTTCTGCGATATATATTGCGATATTTTTTCTTAAAAACAAAAATGGGGTGAGCACACTTACATTCTCATTTTAAACATCGACACCATCGTGTCAATTGATTAATATACACAAGGAAGAGAGAGCAAGACAGCGCTCGTGTTGTTTGAAAACGGCTCGCTCTCTCTCGGTCTCTCTCTCTCTCTCTCAATTCAATTCATATTGCTTTATTGGCATGACATACAAAGGTACATATTGCCAAAGCATTGTACATAGCAGAATAGAAACAAACAAAACAAAAATGCATTCATAAGAAAAAAAAATTACATGCAAAATAAATCCATATACATTTCTATAAACATTGATGGTACTTCTAATGTACTCTGTCTGTCTCTCTCGCACGCGCTCTCTCTCTCTCTCTCTGTGTCTCTCTCGCGCGCTCGCTCTCTCTGTCTCTCTCGTGCGCGGTCTCTCTCTCTCTCTGTGTCTCTCTCGCGCGCTCGCTCTCTATCCCTGTCTCTCTCGCGCGCTCGCTCTCTATCCCTGTCTCTCTCGCGCGCTCTCTCTCTCTTTCTCTCTCTGTCTCTCTCGCGCGCTCTCTCTCTCTGTCTCTCTCGCCCTCTCTGTCTCTCTCGCGCGCTCTCTCTGTCTCTCTCGCGCTCCCTCTCTCTCTGCCCTGTTAAACTTGCATGTGGTTTTCAGTCCTGTCAATTATAAACTTTCACTCTATGATGGTTAAGCTGTGCAATTAATCCGCGAATCACATTCGTCAAGGGCAGGGGAGTAGCTGGCCCGTACAGTTAATGAATAACGGATCAACTACGACAGCCTACATCGCACATCCTGCGATGTGACTATCGTGGATTATACATCGCGATATCGATGCTTAAACGACACATCGTGCAGCCCTAGTGAGAACCACTATGGATGATAAGTTCGCTCTGCCGTCTTGTTATTATTTTCATGCACACCGCACTATAATGTGATGCATGCAAAATTAATAGTTTTGACCATTACAAAGTCTCCATCCACAAACAGACGTACATCGTCTGCAGATGTAAGGATTTCATTGCACTTTAACAAGTAATCTGAACTACGTATATGTGCAGTATTTCACTAACTGAGTTTAATGCCACAGTTATGTTAGGATGCATCTCATTCTTGTTTCTGTGGCGGTGCGACGGTCTCGTCATGAGGCGCACGGTCCGGAGCGCTGTATGATTTGATGCAGCAGTTCAATTCAACTTTACTCCAAATATGTGAACTTACCTGTTTTTAATACTTTATATTTTACGTGTTCGTTTATGTCCAATATTAGTGTTAAACTGTTGGACTTTAAATGAAATCTACTATTTATTTTCACCGTTGACTGATTTTGCAGAACATTTAGACTGATAACTTCAAATAACTTCACGGCAAATTTGTCACAGGACGTGCGATATGACAGCTGCGTATGACTATATATGAACTAGCTGTTTTAAATACAGTATTTGTATAGTTAACGATAGTTTATCAGTATGTTTGAAAGAATATTTTTTCAATTATTGGTGATTCCATAGGCTCTCTCTCGCGCAACAGAGAGTCTCTCTCTTGCTCCACCCATACACAATAATATCGTGTATCGTCGATCTCACGGGGATCTGAAAAATGACCATATCGCCCAACACTAGTCAGTAGAGCTCATTAGGATTTAAAGCAAAATAGACAAAAATTTGCTTGCTAAAAACAGAGCTCATTTTGACAGGGTAAGAAAGGTGTTTTTTACACTACCATTGAGAAATTTTAAACAAAGTATGTTATAGACTTTTCATTAAGACCCTAAAGAGTCATATTAACTCATATCAAATGGGCATCCAATGACCCCTTTAAAAATAAAGTCATATTGATCCCAAATGTTTTTTACTGTTATATTTGACAAAGTCGTCCTGTCACGCCTTATATGTTGGCCACTAAGTTTTTTAATTTCATAATGAACTGGTTCAACAACCCTTAGCACACTGAATCATCTTCTGTAGGCCTACTGTATTAGAATAACCACAAGAAAATATCATCAGCTAGTGTGAACCAAAGAAAACACCCTTTGCCATCTCTACAAGTGGTAAATTTTTCCATTGTCTCGCTTAGCATCTAAAGTCATCTTTAAAGTTCACATTTGACCACATCAATTCTACTTTTACACATGCAATGTGCATTGAAATTTAGAGCAGTAAATTGCTGAGGTTTTTAAGTGTCATGTTGCATTGGTACAGCATTTTACTGTAAAAAACAAAACAAAAAAACACCTAACTCCAGCACACCTAATACCACACACAGAATCATAACAATGTAGAATATGTTGTCTCTTTTATATTTCTACAGTAGCTATTGGTTTTTATTTAATTTTTTTAACATGCTTCTTTCAGTCAAGGAAGTAAACTGAGGCTATAGCGCTATCATTAGCACATCTCGCGTGTGTGTATCTGTGTTTGTGATCTGCTTCTATCTTGTCCCTCAGCTCTCAGCTCTCATTCTCACCTCCCACTTCTGCTTACAGCATCACCTCTTTGTGGCAAACCACTCATTTGACTCAGCCTGTATGAGTGTAGTGTGTTTATTCATCATAACAAGTAGCTAGGTTGCATAGACTGCAAGAGAAAAAGTTCCTTTCTGTCTGTCTGATGTTTATGAATGAGTGTAAGTTAGGGATGCATTGATAGGATTTTTTTGGGGCCGATATCGATTTGAACAAACACTTATTGGCCGCTTCCGATATTCGTTACCCCTCTCTTATTTGAAATTGTGGCATTAACATAGTATTTTGATCATGTTTTAAATCAACAAAGTTCAAAAACACCTGCATTAAATTATACTAGCAGTATTATTGCTGCATTGTCAATTAATTTCTAATGAACATGGATTGGATCCTTTTAACATTCAGCAGGCCTACTTAAATACAACAGAACAAAGGTACATATTAAACAAACAGTGCTTTTAGGTAGGTTTAACAGTTTTTAGGTAAACAAATGTAAAATAACTCTTTACTGTATAAATTATCCTTTATTGTAACAGACTTTATTATGATTAATATTATAATTTGTTTTTCTATACATTTTAATATTTTTGTAAGTGTAGCGATGTATGAGGTCTCCTTTACTAAGGCGGGACTTTTATTTTGAAGGGATTTCTAATCTACAGCGTTATATAAGTAATTAAAGCATGCAGTTCTACGGATTTAAAGTTTGTCAGCTTATTAAGCACCCCCGAAAAGGTTTTTCTGTGTAATTCACTGCATGTTGATGATAATGCAACTTCAGTGATGATGCAACAAGTTTAATGTGCACTTCTCGTGCTGTGTTTTGTTTAGCTCTTATGGTGATTTATTTTGGAATGAAAAAGGAGGCAATAAACTTAATAAAACATCAGTAAATTCAGATGAGGTCCGCTACACTTATGAAAGTTACAAAAGTTATTTAGTCAAGAATAGTGTGCAATCTTTTGTTATTTGATTAGCATTAAAGTGCAGACTGCAGTGCTAGGATTATGCAACAGATATTATACAGCTCAGTGCCTTCCCACAGTTAATCAATAAACCATTGGTTTGTTATATCTTCATTTTTTCTTATATATCCGATATGCAGATGGTTGTAAATTGAGGAAATATCAGCCAATAAATATCAGTGGCTGATACATCGGTGCATCCCTAGTGTAAGTGCATGTATTTTTGCAGACATGGTTCTTGGGCTGCACGATATTGGGAAAAAATGACATTGCGATTTTTTATTTTTCTGCGATATATATTGCGATATTTTTTCTTACAAACAAAAATGGGGTGAGCACACTTACATTCTCATTTTAAATGATTTAAACATCGACACCATCGCGACAATTGATTAATATGCGGGAGGGAGAGAGAGCAAGACAGCGCTCCTGTTGTTTGAAGACGGCTCGCTCTCTTTCTGTCTCTCTCGCGCGCGCTCTCTCTCTCTCTGTCTCTCTCGCGCACGCTCTCTCTCTCTCTGTCTCTCTCGCGCACGCTCTCTCTCTCTCTGTCTCTCTCGCGCACGCTCTCTCTCTGTCTCTCTCGCGCACGCTCTCTGTCTCTCTCGCGCGCTCTCTCTCTGTCTCTCTCGCGCTTGCTCTCTGTCTCTCTCGCGCACGCTCTCTCTCTGTCTCTCTCGCGCGCGCGCTCTCTCTCCCTCTCTCTCTCTCTCGCGCGCTCTCTCTCTCTGTGTCTCTCTCACGCTCTCTCTCTCTCTGCCCTGTTAAACTTGCATGTGGTTTTCAGTCCTGTCAATTATAAACTTTCACTCTATGATGGTTAAGCTGTGCAATTAATCTGCGAATCACATTCGTCAAGGGCCGGGGAGCAGCTGGCCCGTACAGTTAATGAATAACAGATCAACTACGACAGCCTACATCACACATCCTGCGATGTGACTATCGTGGATTCGTACATCGCGATATCGATGCTTAAACGACACATCGTGCAGCCCTACATGGTTCTGTCTTTTAAGTTGTTGTATTTTCCAAGATTTGTAGGTCAGGTAGAAGAAAGAAAATGAGTTAAGAGTTGTAGCTCAGCTGATTTAAGCCTGCGAAGGTAACCCAGGAAATATCCATCACTGTTCAAGACTTTAACTCTCGCTACAAACATATACAGGGCATTCTTCAATAGATAGTGTAGCCAAAAATGAAAATTCTGGAAAAACCGGTAAAAAGGAACTGGAAAAAATGTAGGAAGATGTGAGTTCTTTTAACTTAAGCGCCTCATTTTTAGAATGCTGTTTCATGCATGAGACGCTGCAAGAGATGCGAGCGCAACAGTCAGACACATCCATGTTCACGTAGAAAACACAATGGAAAAGCAGCGTAATCTAATCAAGTCCTGTTAAGCACTATTACTGTATGTCTGAAATTTCATGATTGCATCATGATGACAAGCTGAAAGCTGCTGTTCATTGTTTTTACAGAACATTCATAGTTATAGTCTACTGGTGTTATACCTTCAACCGTTTTGAATTTAAATAACTTGGACTTTTGAGATTTTAATATTTTTAAAGCAATTTCCTTGTAATATTTCTGAACATATGTATAAGACAAGTTTGTACAAGATGTTGTTGTATTTCATGCATCTTTTTTTTTACGTATTAAGATATCTTTTTAAAGATATATTTATCAAATTTATCAGAGGGTTGAAAAGTTACTTGAATCATGTTGTAGTTCAGGGATGGAAATTGGCACCCGCCACCAGCCAAATGCGGGTGATTTTGTGTTGTGGCAGGTAAACTCGCTTCACTTACCGGCCACCGTGGCGGGTAAATAAAAATAGCATATTGTTTCACCCAGCCGGTGGACACAAAAGTTAATTTCCATCCCTGGTGTGTGTACAACACGCAATAAAGTGTAATATCATCCGAAGCAGCTCCGTGGAGAAAGGCGGTGTAAACCGGGCTCGAAACGGCGGCGTTGTTCCCAGTACAGTGTTTGCAGCTGAAGTTAGTGCCGATGGCGGAGTGATGTATTTGTTGGTTATTTACAGTACGTTTTATAGCACACGCCCATGATATACAACATGGGTCACCAAACTAAGGCCCGCGGGCCGACTCAGCCCCCCCCCCTTTGACCGGCCCCCCAGCCCCTCTGCCCCCCACTACTTGAACCGGCCCTATGAGGCAATCCCCAAAAGTCATCATTATTATTAATATTATTATTAATATCAACAGGCCTACCTATAATTTATAATTTCACTCACCTTTGCCAGTGTCAGTCACCTCAACTAGGCAGATGTTTCATACCCTGACAACTTTGATGTTATTTTTATTAGAAAATAAATAAATGGAATATCTGTGGTATTTCAAATTAAAACAAAGTGTAAAGACTCGATTACTACTTTTGCAAACCACTAGTAAAGATAAACAAATATGTGCCAGGAATCAAGTGTTGATATAGATGTGTAGATATAGTAGTGGGGATGGCTGTGCCAGGCTAGTAATCTCTACTACACAATGAGGCCTGCTGGTGGTCACTTTGATCAGGGTCATACAATTCTATGTTATATAGCTGGCCCGGCCTGGCCCGCCATCACAGTCAGGAACGATAATTTGGCCCCCAGAGAAAAAAAGTTTGGTGACCCCTGATATACAAGATCGCGTGAAGAGTTGAATTTGTTACTGCGCACAAATTTCCGCATACTGTCAATCCTCTGTCAAACCCCGGTAAGATCATTCTCCTCCAGCATTCTGTGACATTTTAGATTTTATGGACAGTTTGTGTTTCTCTAATATTGTCTTTAACGGCATAATAAGCAAACTAACAAACAGTATTATTGGTCGCGTGTCTAATAACTGTTGTCCGGGGGATGCATTTTATTTCCAGTCTTCAAGTACTTTTTCAGAAGTTAGAAGATGTTACGCTGCTCATTTTTGTTTGTAGAAACAACATTGTATCGCTACACATGTTTGACAGCTCTGGCGTGACGAGACTCGTAAAAACGAGGTATTAAAAATGCTGTGCGTTCGTTTTTCGATGGCGTAAACGTTTGCGAGCCGAGATTTCTTTCAGTGATACAGTGTTGAACAGGGGACTTTTCCCCACGTGTTCCCTCAACCACAAAAAACAAAACAAAAAAACACTTATACTGGTGAATCCTTTCCTTTGGAATTAAATACAACATTATTAATGTGCACAAAAACTGTTTAGAATATCGCTAAAATGTTTCTGTGCATTAAAAAAGTTCAGTGCAGTGTATCATCTGGTTGGGCTACCAAGTTGAGAGAATGAGCTGCTTCAGCAAGAGTCTGCTCTTTCAAAACCTAGTAAGCTGCCTAGATAGGCAGCATTTGAGCATCACTGAAAGAGAAAATGTTAGTATTTCATTGAGACTTGAGATTAAATAAACTGCATAAGTATTGTAGACCTTGTAGTATTAATTTTCACATGCAGTTACACATTGTTGGTTAAAAACAAGAAAGTGGCTAGTAGTGTTGTCAAAAGACCCGGTACTTCGGTACCAGGTTTCTTTAAGTACCGGTAGTACCGAGGTCCCGTTAAAACCCGGTTCAGCCATAGACAATAAAAGAAAGGGTTCAGCGCTATGATTTCCGCGAAGCAGAAAACGAGGACGGAATCTCAAAATCCAGTCATGAAAATGAAACTTACATTTTAATATGGACAGTCATGGAATTTGTCAAAGTTAGCATACATTAATCAAATCAAATCTCCATATGGACCAGTATCTGTAAATGTTAAGCCGCAAAAGTTGTTTGAAATATGAATCCGTGTTCTGCGCGTCTCTGTGTGAATTAATGAATGGCAGAGACGTGCGGGTTTGTTTACTACATAGACTGAAGCGCATGACGCTTGCATTAATTTCAGCATCTGAGCTTCAGAGTTCTCTCTCAATCAAGCGATCTGAACTTTTCAGTTGATCTCAATGGATGTATTTGATGCTCTGTAAACTTTTTGTGAAGGCGCACGACTCAGCGTCGCTTTACTGATAGCGCTGTTTTTCACACATGCAAAGAGAGAGAGAGCGAGAGTCTTACCACGCTGAATCGACACGCTATATGTATACTATTCTTTGTTGTCTTCTCCTGTCAAAATAATGGAGTTCATTTAGAATTATTCATTCATTTTCGAACAAGCAGAAGACATACCGGTTTCTCCGGTAGTGGGCGGAGCTAATGCGCAAATGGCAATTTCATTGGCTGGCGCTGATCTCTAACCGTCCCTGTTTTGATTTCAGCAAATCATTTTGACCGAACGCAGACAACGTGATTAATATTCAATTAGCCCAGCAGCTCATCAATTCATAGTGCATTGTATATACATTAGTATGATAGTAGAATTAGTAGTAGTATTATCAATACTCAAATGACAAATATGCATTCATTAGGCCTAAAAGTTAATTTTTACATAAAGGCATTGTGCTAGAAATATTACTATTATTTAGTAAAATGTATGATACTGCTACTGTTGAAAAAAATTATAAAACTTTATTTTTTCAAGAAATAAATCACAATATTTCTTCCATGTTTTAATTTTAATAGCAAATCACCTTTATTTACCAAAAATAAAATGTTTAAATTTCATAAATTAAAAGACAAATTAAATTTGGGTGAAACTTGTTTACTGTTTTTCATAATTATATAACTTGTAGAAAAACTTTAAACACAATTGTAAATAAGTATAAAGAATGGCATTGGTTTTATTTTTAGAGCTAAAAAGTTATTTTTTTTTATTAGCATATTTTTGTGTTTTGCTTTGGTACCGAAATTGGTACCGAGAACCCTGGATTTTCACTGGTATCGGTACCGAATACTGAAATTTTGGTACCGTGACAACACTAGTGGCTAGTAAAAACATTGAGTGGCTGGTAGATTTTGAATATCCACCAGCCACAGTGGCCGGTGGACAAAAAAGATAATTTCCATCCCTGTTGTAGTTATTTTAAGACTAATTAAAAAACATTAAAAAACAAGATTAGATTTTATTTAGCTATATCTCCCAGCCCTACATGTATGACTTTTTCTTCTGTGGAGCATAAAAGAAGATATTTTGAGAAATGTCCAACCTGGAAGTCAGTGGTCACCAAAATGTTTGCTCACCAACAATCTGATTAATATGTTTTTCTGTGTTCTGCAAAAGATATTCATAAATCTTTGGAAGAACATGAAAGTGAGTAAATGATGACAAAGTTAAAAAATTTTGGGTGAATTATCCCTTTAAGACCCATCAGTCAGCTAGTCATTCAGGCAGTTGACGTATTCGCTACGCTGTACTTGATGCGCTTTGTTTTTAAACGGAAATATCCAAAAAAACATTTCCCTGAGTGAGAAATGATTTATGTTGTGTGTGTATGTGTGTTTCAGATAGGGAAGGTTATTCTGTTAAAACCGAGTATCACTGTGAGTGATGTATGTTGCTGTACAGTGTCAGTGGAAACTTTGTGTGAGACCAGAGCTTCCCCTTCAGAGAGAAACAGTGTTGTTATGAAAACCAGTAACAATGCTTCGAGCTGGCTATGAAGTAGATAATTAAATAACATTAAATATGAAATGTAAATTTAGTGTGTGTGTGAGAATAGTTACACATGTATTCTAGGTGTGCTTAAATGATTTTGAGGTATATTTAATAACATTGGTTTACAGTAACTCTGTTTATGTCAGTAACCGGGTATTATTAAACCCAATGTGAACTATAAATAGAACCCTTTTGCTTATGTTTTATGTGAGATTAATGATCATCTCACATGAAATGAAAGAAAATTTGCCAAGTGGCCTTCTAATATCGCTGTTTCTAGTGAGCAGTGTATCATTCTTCCCTCCCTTTTTCCCCTTTTTTTTGCTATGAGGAAACCTCTTTGAAGTTGTGATGAGTCAGATGGTTACATCCCTGTATTCCTCACTCATAATTTTATTTTCCATACGCTTGATACTATGCAATAAAACTATAACTGAGTGTTGTGCATGGAAAATGGATAATAGGATGCTCACTAGACTGATGATGTTGACTCATAGGAACAGTCATACTGTACATACCTGTACAGTGGCAAAGTGACTTGAACTTATTCTCATTTTTAGTGAGAGTTGGCAGTGTCTGTCTAGCAGTGTGAGTAAAAGCAACCGTTGGTGATGCAACAAGTTGAGCAGAGTTGAACTTCATGCAAATGAGTAGCCACTTCCCATGGTGGAACGGACGCAGCAGCTCACATGATACACCGCCGTCTACAGTTGGAGTAGGAATGGTTAAAAAACAACAACAACAGAGACCTGGCAACCTCCTTAATCAAAAGTTGTCCTGCAGTCATACAAATCACAAATGAGTGGATTATTAGTGATTTATTCACAATAATCGACAGGTACACTTTCAGTGACTTTAAAGTGTCTTTTTGGCGGTAGTTTTCGTCATGACAAAAGCAAATAACTCGACTACATTAGAATTCCTTCCAAGTTATTCTGAGAAGCTTAATGACTGCTTTGTAAATGCCACGTAAAGCAAGGAATTATTTTCTGTCTTTAATGATCATAAGACTTTGTTCACATGAATTCAGACAGTGCCTTTATATATTGAGAGTCACTTCTGATTTGTAGTACTATAGTGTTGTTGTGATAATTGAAGTGGCTATAAATCAAGAGTATGACTAGGATTTGTGTTGCATAACATTTATTTTGGGTGAATGTTGACAGAGATGTTGTTCCAGCCATATCCACGAGCCAGGTGGTCATGGCAACTATTCTTAAAACTGAAAGTTTCCGTGGTTGAAAGAGACAGAAACTGATGGAAACAGAAAAAGTAGATCTGAAACCTCATCTGTAATTTTGCTTGCCATAATATGTGTTTATTTATGTTTTGAACAAATGTAATAAATCCCTAACTCACGAATATTAAACGTTTGCTGTATTGCAGTGTTTCAGCTATGGATTTAATAATACTTAAGTGCATTCGCCATGTTAAAAAAGTTGTGTGCTTTTCTGAGGAATCTAACCTTTTGTATGGTGGACAATAAATAAGGCAAAAAAAGACCCATAGGCTTGCATTTAGAGGAGGGACTTGAATCATTTGTAGAGACCAGAATACAGACTTTATAGGAGAAAAGGCTAGAGATTTTCATAGATGGTGGATTTTTTTGGTGGTTAGTATTGGATACTAAATTAAAACATTTTTAAAAGTAACTTTTTGCTGCCATTTAATGCTTGCTTACATTTAATCTTCAAAGGTACTAAATAATTGAATATGTTAAATGCAATCTCGAAAAAAAATGACAATATATGCATTTTTCATATTGCAACGTGATGCCTAATTTTACTTTCATTAAACCATTAGATTTTTATTTTACTTTTATTTGGACGTACATAGTATAGAATTTTAAATTTTGTCCATAACATAAAAAATAACTGATGGTGCATCATAAAATTTGACTTGAGATGCTTCTGTTTCAGTTTTCTAAATGCTTGTTATTGATCTATTGTGAACAAGTCATCCATGCTTATGTTTGTATATTTATTTATTTCATTTCGACCTTGTAATTTCTAAAGTATCTTAACTCTAATTCATTCATCTTCCTTCTGCTTTATAGTGAATAGCCCAATCTTAAAATACCTGCACTACATTTATTCTTTTTTGATAAGCTCTCACAATACAGAAGAAAGGATATTTTCTTCCCTCCACCCCATTGTGGTATTAGAGATAACAACAGTTGTTTTAGAGGTGGAGAAAGTTTTTGCTAAAATATATAATTTTTTTTAATAAAGATGTTTTATTTATTTATTTATTTATTTTTTTTTTTAAAGAATAATTTCACTGAGGAATCATATACAGTAGTAAGAAGGCTCATTTAATTTAGAAAGTAAATAGAGTCAGAGTTATTTCAGGTTAGCTGTGCACTCAAAAAAATGACTCTTTAAACTTACTTAATTTAATTATGGACAGTGGTTCCACACAACCAAATTGTGTTTTGATAACATTATTGGAATTTTTTGAATCTATGCAAACTCCTTGTGTTGTGACAACACAATTGAATGAGGTAGAATCTATGTGAAATAGTAATGTCCAACCAAATCAATTTATTCACTTTGCTTCAACTTAAACCGGTTAAGTTAACTGAACATGTTTTGGTTTATTACAATCTAGCCAAATTTGTTTCACTCTATCAACATAAGGAGGTTTGTTTCAAATTACTCATTTCAATTATGGACAGTGGTTCCACACAATTAGTTCTAGTTACTTTAACTAAATATTTTCTATTTAAAGTTACCCCCTTCAACAAAGCATTTTTTGTGTGATTTGTCTTGTAATGAGTCAAAAGACAAGATGTCACAAATGATCAAAGTGTATTTGTTAAACAAACAATAAATAATTACACACAGTTAAATACAATTGAAACCATGTTACAAAATTACACAAAATAGCGGAAATATGAAACTATTCATTTTCTAACTGGCATTCATGGGTAACCAATCAAACCTTATTCCAGGAACAGGAACTGGCTCCAGAAATAACTTCTTCAGTATTCCAAATGTGTACCTGAGTTCAGGAGGGTTGCTCAAGTTCAGTCCATATATCAGTCCCAGAAACATGGTTTTGCAGACTGTAAACTGCTATAGGTCCTGAAGAACTTTATCCTTTAAAACTCCAACTTCTGCTGGACTGTCTTCAATGACTGCACCTTCAAATAGATTCCCACGAAGTCTTCTGGATCACCTCCTGATTGCTGGCAACATCTGTATCCTAGAAGTATTTAAAAGCATGGAGAACTCAAATTCTTGTGTATTAACTTTAACAAATCATTTATTAACCTTGAAAAAAAAAACTCACCATATAATCCATACTGCTAGGGTCTTCATTTGGATACTTCAATTTCATTAGTCTGAAGATGATGATTTAGCCTTTGTTTTCAAAAGTCAGTCATTCATCTTCTTATGGGAAATACAGGCAAGCAGAAAATGGTACACACATCTGGACCCTGTACGGTAAGCAACAGAACTGGAATGTTCCCAGACCCAGAAACATAGTAAAGACATTAGTAAAATAGTCATGTGACATCAGTGGTTCAACCATAATTTTACAAAGCTACAAGACTACTTTTTTTGTGCAAACAAAACCAAAACAGCGCCTTTATTCAACAATTCTTCTCCAAAGCGCATCTTCCACCATTATCAACAGCACGTAAATAATTAATGCGCATGGTGCTGCTGACCTAGAACACGCATGCGCTAAGCCTTGATTACATGCAGAGGAAAGCAATGTTCATGTCTCTTGTTACTCTCCATAATGGCGGCATATGTGATTTGGAGAAGAATTGTTGAATAAAATCGCTATTTTTGTTTTCTTTGCTCAAAAACGTATTCTTGTAGCTTTGTAAAAATGTGGTTGAAGCATTGATGTCACATAACCTGTTTTACTGATGTCCTTACTATGACTCTGGGAACATTTCAGTTGCATTGCAGCCTTTATGTAGGTTCAGAAATCTCTTGCATTTTCATAAAAATATTAGGGATGCATCGGTTGACCCGCCATCAATCGGAAACCGGACGGTTTTTGCTTAAAATACGCGATTGGTAATCGGCCGGTCTTTGGCCTTTTTTTCGGCCGATTTTTCCGGAAGTGCGTCCGCGTGCTCAGACTACATCTACATGAGGGTAAGTAATTAATGACATGTTTATTTTTGGGTGACCTAGCCATTTAAACACACCTGAACCAGCTAATCAAGGTTCTTGGGAATTTTAAAACAAAAAAAGTTCCAGGCAGGTGTGTTAGAGCTAAACTCCAGAGAACACTGGCTTTCCTAGAGCAGGTCTGGACACCCCTGCCTTGCATCAAAATGAATGGTTTTTGGGAGGCAAATGCATTCATAATCTGTCAGTTTATAGTAATACCACATATTTTGTATTGTATTAATAAACCTAATCTTATTATATCTGTCTTTTTTTGGTCAATTCCCAGTGGCCAGTAAGAGAATAATGTTTTAATACGAGGTTGTGTTGAGTGCAGTTGAGTGCACCAAGAGGGTTTCAGTATTTGTCCAAGCACTCTTCTTCAGTATGCAAACATCTTCAAGTTTTGCAGTGCAGATCCATTTTGGCAAAGATTGTTGATTCTAATGGGCCTATGGTAATTCTGTATGTCTCAAATTCTGCACAAATCTGTAAACACATGAAGTGCAATGTGTTACAAAAAAAAAAAAAAAAAAAAGGTTTAACAACAAAAACCAATTCAATTATCAAAATATTAAGTGATTTATTTGTGTGAGTGATGAATAGTGTCATGTTTACCATTCCAAAAGGGAGGACCTGATTACATATCTCGAGCATTTGTATAATGTGAACAGCTCAGAGTAGTGTCAGGTTTAAAGTCATTGTATGACCACACCGCCATGTTCATAAACAAAGCTTCAAATACTTCCACTGTGCTGACCCAGGTGTCTCCAAACTCGGTCACATTTCATGGTTAGACATTTATTGATTATTTAGCTTTCCAATTAGTTAAAATATACATATTCTAACAAATAAAGGTAATTCCGCTTTTGAAAGTCATTATGTATTACTAGTATACAATTAATTTATACAAATAAATATATTTTGCACACAAAATGAGATAAGACAGAAACTCCTTTTAGCCATTTGATTAGCTATAGGAGGAAGTAGCTGAATGACAAATCATTCTGCCTCTTAACATCTCTTATTGTAAGCCATATGTATAATAAAAGTAAAGGTAAGTGATAGGACGTTTTATTTTTGGATAAACATTTTACTAATAAATACAATCTCTCTTAAAATACCTTATTGGGTTATGATATTTAAAACAGTTTGGTTTGATCTAGCGCAGAACTAAAACTTTAATGAAATATTTCCCCCAATTATAAAATAAATTTATGATTAGCTAGGTCCACACTGGAGAGCTGCTTTATAACAAGAAATCAAGTTATAATTCTAGCGACACTGACTCTGTATTTTCATGTTTAATATTGAAAAGCTATCTATTGCATAAGGACTGTTATATAAATAAACGTGACTGGACTTTTCTTTACTGGAGTGCCTGGAGAACCTCAGAGTTTGTGCAAACATCCACATCGCTGTAATCAAATATGTTCTTAAGAGCTGCTTTTACATCGCGGTCAGTTTATGCAGTTATTGAGAGGAAGGCGTGCAGGAAATATTTACATATTCATCCAAGGTTCGGATCGGCTCGGTTTCCTCAAACTAAAGTGCTATCTTCTTCTTTTGAATTGAATCAGGAGAGTGTATAACAATCTTGCGCTATAGCGCCACACTGGTCAAACTGCATTATTGGAGGCTTTCACATTAGGCATACGAGATCAAACCACTAACGTTACTCAAAAACATTTGCCGAAATTTTTTTTTTATCGTCGACGTTGTCGATAATGTCGACTAATTGTTTCAGCCCTAGTGTAACGTTATATATATATACTCAAGTCAATACGTTACAGAGAGTCGTGCGCTTTCACATCTCCCAACCGCTCAAAATCATCTATTAACGGTGCAGTAAACTGATTACACAATACTAGACTGCAAAAGCACCCCAAAACAGAAACTCTAAGAGAAATTAAAGACTTTGACTTAACACAAGAAAAACTTTAGATTTTCTTACCTGACTGGTACCTCTTGCTCTCCTTCGCGCCGTCATCAAATGCGTTGGAAATCGTCACTTCCGTTTTTTTTTTGAATTACGAAATTAAACACTTTACGTTAGTTTAACGATTGATAATTAAGTAAAATTGAAAATGAAACAGTTTAAGTTGATTAAGCACAATACAATTGTGTTTTGGCGGAAAACTAAATATATTTGTGTTGTTTTAACAAAACATATCTGTGTAAAACGAACAGTGCCACAAATCCATTTTTTTGAGTGTGAGCTCAGCTGGACCGCACATTCACTGCATCCTACTAGGTGTGGGCGGAAAGACCAAAAATTTATTTCACGGAATAAGTTATTTTATTTCACGGTAGCGGTATATATCACAAAATAATAATTTTTCAGGTAAATCAACAAAAGGGACTTGCTTAATATATTAAATACCACTTTAAAAATAAAGAATAGGCTACATACTGTTCCCCAGACAGGGCATCTGTAAACTCTACGAGTGGGCAAAATGCCTTATTTACAGATTCAAGAATGTCCATGTCCTGCCATGTCAGAGCCAAATGTCTGGTCTTTTTGTCAGCTTGCAGGACTTGTGTTAGTGCTTTTTCCTGCTCAATGACCCTTTCGATCATTTGTTGCCTGGATCCCCATCTTGTTGGACTCTCAGTGATAAGCTTGTGAGCAGGCAAGCCTAGCTGCACCTGAGCTATGGCCAGTTCACGCTGTCTTTTCAAAGTGTTTGAGAAGACACTCACAATTTTCTTGCACACCCCAATTGCGCGGTCAACTTGGGGCACTTTTACACCTCTCTCTGTATAAATAGATTAAAAGGGTAGAGGGCAATGTGTAAACATAATGTAGCAATAGCTGACAAATTACACAAGACAAGTACCATGCATTTAAAAATGTTTAAAACGTTTATCTCTATAATTAAGATTTATTAATAAGATTAACAACATAGGTACTTCCTAATAACAAGATGAATAAATAATAAAATAAAAACCAAAATAAAAGTCAGTCAAAGAATTATAAAACTATTTGTGGCGAGTGGGGCGAATCAGTGACACTTGCGACCCACCGCCGGTCTCGAGTCCCACGTAGGAATTCGTTACAGTGGTGCCGAAGCCCGGGAGAAGGAGGGACGCGCTGCTGAAGATCCCTCGCCGCTGTGGTGAATCCACGGTGCCACGGCGCTGGCGAGGAGGATGCCGCCATGGACGCTCGAGGCGGTGGACTGGAGCGAGTTGCCGGGGACGGGCGAGCTCGCTGCCGACCGCCCGCGATGTGGAGGGACGGCTGCCGTCCGTGAGGGAGCGGAGGAGTCAGCACCGTTCTCCAGGGGGCCGGAGCCTGCTGCCTCCGTGAAGGTATCCGGAGGAGCAGGGAACATGGGGAATTCCTGCCGGCTGCCCAAAACCGGAGGAGCCGTCGCCGTCCAACGGGCGGCGGAGGGGTGTCGTGCCGTCCGCCGAGGGCCGTCCAGTGCCACCGCCAGGCACCGCGGAGGAGATCGCCCAGCCGGTGGAGGGCCGAGCAGCAGTGCGTCTGGGAACCGGAATTTTTTATTTTTTTTTCTCTCCCCTCTCTTGTCTCTGTCGCTCCTCCTTCCATCTCCTTTTCTCTCGCCTCATCTGTCCTACCCCCAGGTTCCCACAGGTTCCCGTGAGCGGTCCCCCCCGGAGGGGGGGGGAGTAGAGCGCAGTCTCGAGGGTACCCCCCGGCCTGCGAGAGGCGATGGGGGTATGTGGCGAGTGGGGCGGGGCCGAGGGTCGTGGGAACAAGGAGTGAGGCCGGCAATGATTGGGCAAATCAGTGACACTTGCGACCCACCGCCAGTCTTGAGTCCCACGTAGGAGATGGAAGGATATAAAACTGGAGCGACGACAGTGAAGGAAGAGAGAGGACCAGGCCTGGGCTTTTAGTTGTGTTTTGGTTTTTATTTGAGCGCACCAGTCGTCCGTGAGGGGCGTTTGTAATTAAAATGTTATTTGATTGTCCGCCGGTTCCCGCCTCCTTCTTCCCGATGACTAGGAAGTTTTAATTCGTTACACTATTATTGTTATTAATTTCTATTAGACACTTACCAATGGCTAAATGAAGACGATGAGCAAAACACTGTAACCGCGTCCAGTCATTTAGTTGCAGTGCTTTGATGTTGTTCGTTGCATCAGTTGTGACACAGACTTGATGATCCTCTCGCAATTCCCATGACTGAAGCGCTTCCTTTACATGTCTTTACAGATATGCATTGTAATAGCTTGCGTTATTTCTTTCCATCTGCGTGAGGTTTTGTCATATGGAGTGCCTCTGGTAAATGATTCGGCCAAACTAGTTTGAGATTTTTTTTTTTTGCTTTTAGCACCAGAGGTTGATGGAACACCTGATGTGGAGCGCATCTGTTGGCTTTCATTGTATTCTTTGACATGCTTCACCTTTAGATCATAAAACAAGTTACTCGTGCTACCGTGGCTAACGGTTACATTCGCGTGACACAGTTTGCAAATCACATTTTTCTGCTCTTTGTCAGCCTTTGTAAACCTGAACCACGTCCATACCACTGATGTCGCGCCTCGTTTCACAACAAGTTCCTCCTCCTGCTGCTCGGGATTGGTTTGTGGGATTTCTTTATCAGCATGCTTATCTTTCTCCATGTTTTTCTTCTTATATACGCTTGTGTGCAGCTTTTCAATCGTTTTCACGTCCCGGCGCGCTACACGTGAGGTTAACCACGCCCACTAATTTAAACTTCACGGTATATACGGAATAGAAAAATCTGTAACGGTAGACATTTTATTCCGTCGTCACGGAATATACCATCATACCGCCCAGCCCTACATCGTACTGTGATCTGCCATGCTCTCACTTGCCCTCCTAATACCCCGGGTACAGACGTTACAGGCTGTGTGTTGTTGGCAACTGTTTCTAGGAAGTGTTTCCCTCTCCCACTGACTGGTGTGTAAACAGACTGCCACTTGTTTTCATTTACTGTGTGGTTGAAGAGTGAAGAGGGTGGAAAAATAGAGCAAGATGAATTTAAATGGGGGACAAAAAAGCAGGCTTGTGCTTGTTCGTGTTTATGTGTGAGGGCTGGGTGAAGTCACAATGTAGGAATGTGCCTGGGCCAGATAAACAGACACGGCCCAGATGACTCTGAGGGAATCCTTGGCACACCCTTACAGGGAACCCCTTCCATCGTTCCTCTCTTTCTCTGCCTTTCCCACCATCCTTCCTCCCACAAAGGTTTTGTTTGTGTTCAACTGGCGGTCCGGCCCAGAAATGCCTACGGAGTATTAGTCTATCACTAAGAAACCACTCATGTTCTCTGGTTTGAGGTCAGTTTAACAATTTCCTCAATATTTGCAAGGCAAAATGCACCTAGAACAAGCGAGGTAAAGCGACAGGAAGATTGCATACCCTGGTAAATGTGCGCGCACACACACACACACACAACTGGAAAGAGAGGGAAACTCAGGGCCATTACTCCCCCTGTCCTGCCACCTACTTTTTCCACACCATTGGAGGAACATGCTGCTGGTCTTTGACGCGATTTCTTTCCATAACAGACTTCATATGAGTTCATATTCCTCTTACATAATATGTTGAATTAGAGCTGAACCTGCTATGGCTATCATGAGCTGCAGACTATGACATCTGGCCCAGGAAACCAAAAAGAGACCTACAGTCTTTTGATTAAAGTGAAATGTGCCTCAAGATGAATTAATGAAATGTTTGCACCGCTAACTGTCCAGGTGTCTCAGTGCAGATGCAGAATTTTAATCCTGTTTGAACATGCATGGTAAATTGATGTTATTCATTGGTTCATCGAATGGTCACTGAAGTCTTATTGAGGTTAGTGTCATGTTGAATCTATATCTTAAAATGCATGGTTTGCTAAATTTTTAAATTCCCACTAGCCCCTCGGGCAGGCATTCTTCAGATTTTGGTAGTCCACTATCCCGAACAAAAAGACAGTTGAAATTCTCTGTGGACAAATCATCATGATCAAAACCTCATGATATGATACAAATCGTGATACATGGCTCACGAGACAGCAATTTTGTGATAATCGGTATATTACTGGACAATCCTATAATGATACATCACTATATCTAACTATGAAAACAAAATGCCTCTGAATAGGTTAAGTGCAAGTTTTTTCTCTTTGTTCATGTCCAGACTGTTAGAAAATTAATAAGTAAATTAAGAAAATTAATCATTTTATTCTTAGACTTATTAAATGCTTACACATGTTCACACACATATATATGTATATATAAACCTGGTACATTTCAAAATTTACCTGGAGTATTTTCTCAACCATTCATCTCCTCTCATCATAAAAATGGAGCACCACAAAAAAATCGCATCTTTAGCGCGCTAAGGTTTGTTATTTCAATTGTAGACTCATGGCAAGCACACAAACTGCACACTTCTGCGCCACGTTACAGCTCTAGCAAGGTTTTGTTTCATCGTTCATGCCGTAGGTGCAAATTTATGTTTCTCCCAGTGGGTGCCCACAGCATAACACGCACTTGCAATAACTGAGAAAGAGGGAGAGCATCCCTCTGTGCTGGCAGCACTCTCTCACTCATATAGTTAGTGAGGGAAATCCACCTGTGAACCGAGCAGAGGGGTTAGGCTACCCATGGACTGAATATGCGCTCTGGAGTAATAACGTGATCGATGCCTGTGGTCCATGCTGATACAGTATCTGTTCCAGGCAGTTTCTTTAGTTGTCATTTCCATAATCATATTTATAGCAGTAGAGCTAATACTGTGGCTGAAAATCTGTTTATCCTTGGGTTATTGTGCTTCTGCTTTCCCATCTTCATAGAGAATGCAGTTCATGGTTGCTCAGAGCACTTTGGAAATAAGGTGGAAATGGCACGGCCGCGATTTCCCCACATTTTTAGACACGACACTGGGAGCAGGGAAATCTATATGGAGTGCCTTATTGTAATAATTCAAATATCGATATTTGGTGCCAGATATCGATTCTCCTATCGCATGGAGAAGGACAATGATATATCACCATATCAATATATTGTCCCACCCCTAGTTTAGAGACTGCTGTTCTTTTAAGACCTAATGCACAGTTCCTATATAATGATACATAGAGGAATCAATTCTGTGTCTGCGCGCTGTCTGAAATATGGCTGTCTTTGTGCACACAGAAAACAGTGTTCCGGTACTGAATTTTGTTCTCTTTCACCTATTTGTGTGCTTGAATATTTAAAATGCTTGAATGTTTACACTGGCAGGACATAGAAACACAGACAAATGTTCAACTATACTGTTTCACCACTGCAAGTGAGTGAACGATGCAAATCATGTCAGGAAGTATATATGACTATTTAAAATAGCCCACTGGGCAGGGCAGTTATACATTGTGTTAGCCTAACTGGAAGATACAGCAGGCTTGAGACATCTTAAACTAGAATTAATCATTCCGAACTATATAATTATGAAATACACTGCTGTAATTTAAAATATAAAAGTTTGGGGTCAGTATTTTTTATTTATTTATTATTTTTTTTAAAGAAATAAATACGTTAATTCAGCAATGATACATTAAGTTGACCAAAACTGAAAACAAAAACAGTAAAAACATTTCTTGCAAAAGATTATTATTATTATTTTATATATATATATATAAATGCTGTTCTTTTGAACCTTTTAATTTTTTTATTTTTTAAGTATCACCAAACGTTTGTGGTTCAAAATTCTTTAGTAGTTATTTCTGAGCTGCCAAATACAATTCTAATTGGAATAAAAAAATTAATTCTAAATTCTAAACAAGAAAATTCTAAAATACTTGATTTTAAAAGAAGCAGATTTTAAAAAAAATTACTAGAATATTATGAAGTGTGTGGTTTAAAAGTAGAATTTGTTTATCTACGATTCAAAGTATTGAACAGATTTGACGAGGTCTGCCAGTGCTTCTGTAGCTGATCATTCAGAGGAGAAAGAAAAACTGTATGGAATATTCTTGTTTCCTTTAATGTATGCACAGGGCCCCTAAAGAGAAAAGAATGACTCACAGTTATCAGAAGATTTGAAGTACATCACTGCACTTCTATTACAGAAACGGAGCATTAGACTTCAGATTCTCAGGCTCTCTAGTACAGACAGATCTCATAGCCTGAGGAAAGATGAAGAGAAGAATCTGCTCTGTTCTTCAAAGCAGAACTCTTTCATGCCTTTCTCCCTCCCTCTCATTCACTTGTACATCTGAATGGTCTCATTCCCACCATTCATGTTGTTTAGTTACGAAAAAACATTAAAAAGCTGAATAAGGCCGAACATTATTAAGTAAACATGCAGTCACGATTGCTTGTTTTTCCCCCATGCAATTTTTTTCCAAGTGTTGCTGGAAATTCAGTCATTGATGGGCCAAATGTGTGACTGTTTGGATGTGTTTCTTGTTTTTTAAAAGAGAAATGGGAATCTTAATGCTTTACCGCTGTCTAATTTCACTGCTGCAGGTCTTCCACCACAAGCCAATTTCATCTTGGTTTCCATTGCATGTGCATCAAGCCGGTTCCCATCTTCAGTCATGAACCGTGAAGACGTCATGACTTGCATGACTCCTTCCCAGGTTTTTCCCGAATGTATGATTGTGAATAAGAATGAGAGATGAAATGAGTCAAGATATTCATCTTACTGAGACAGGGAAGTCCCCTTTCCGTAAGTCAGAGACAAAGGCAAGTGCAATCAAGCTTTTCTTGGATATCAGAGCTGATATGGATGCTGGCTTTCACTTTGAGCAGAGGGGCAGGGAAACTTCTGATAGTATCCACAATACAAGGCTAAACTTGAGCTAAGTACACACAAACACATGCTCGTTGGAATTCAGGAACACCCTGTATTTTTTTTCTCGCTATCTTTTGGGTTTGTTCCAAGGATCTTCCATTGTGCTTTCTCTAAGTCCATTCATGAACAGTCTCCCAGAAACAAACTTTTCTTGCACACGTTGGTGTACCTTTTATCAAGCGATTGCACCTATAGCAGCATCAGTGTGAACTGATTATTAATGAGGCCACTATTTCCCCATGCAGACGGATATGCATGCTAATCGGCTGTGAATCCTCAAGATAAAAGTAAAGCCTCAACAAAGAGGGCATCTGTGTTGTAATTATGATGCGTATGTGTGTGAGAGAGAGGTCTGTGAATCTCCGCCCCCTCCCACTCTCCACATGCTCTTCTGCTCCCACACGCTTTGACTTTGAGAACCTTCTTGAACTGACTAAACAGCAGTGTGTAGGCCACAGAGCGCATCTACAGTATGTCGTATGACTTCTGTACAATGCCAGAAATGTTTTTCGCATTCAATAAACAAACACCATCACATGTTTTGGTCCATCTGTACATTTTCCACCCAAGATGATATTCTTTGTGTGCAGTGGTTGTGGTTTACATTTAGCAGGTCATTTGTGAATGTACCTCCTATGGATTTTATTACATTACTCTACTGTAGAAGCTTAGAGAAGCCCACATCACATTACTTATTGTAGAAAAATATTGTCAGTTATTTATTTGTGATACTGTAAGTGAGGATGCACTCATATTAAATTCTGGTCCATACCTATTAGCTGAAAATTTTATCAGGCAACAATTAATAAATATATGATATTAAAATTCTATAGTTGAAGTCAGCCCTGCCCTTTTTTCAATCCACCTTTTTATGTTTTTGAAGATTAACTTTAAATGATTGTTAGATGCTGGGGAAGGTATTGTAGTTTGTTTTGGCAATGTAGGAATCTTTGCAGAGAATGGCTCAGATACTGCAAAAAATCTCATATCAATTCTGCAGAGAGAAGTCAATTATTGCCTACACTAATCTATAATCATCTGGATTAGTATTGCACTGCATGCCTTTAACATTCAGGCAGAAAATGAAGCCATCTCGCACCCTTACAGTAAATGCAGTGTGATGTAAAAAAACTGTTTAAACAACATTTTAACCGTATGGCCTTTCTAACAGAATACCCTCTGTTTTGTCCCCTCTTTCTCTTCTCTCCCCCTCGTACCCTGCCTCTCATTCCACTACGGATTGCCTCGCCGTGTTTTGACTGACAGAGCTCCCAGCTGAAGAAGGTAAATAGTGATCTTTCCATCATGTTGTTACTGCTCTCTCTTTATGGGTTGCACCGTTAGCATGGGCTCAGTAATTTTACTACAGAGAGGTAAACTTTAATACTTAGTATAAGACTATGCACACATGTACTGTGTTATATCTGTGTGGTTTCCCAATGTCTTGGTGCAAACTTAACCTAAGACCCACTTGTCATTGAATATTAAAAAAAATTGTCTGTCTGTTTCTCATCCTCATATTCGTCTCTCTCACAGGTAAATCATTGTGGGAGTTGGTGGTGGAGCAGTTTGAGGACCTCCTGGTGAGGATTCTGCTGCTGGCAGCTTGCGTGTCTTTCGTAAGTGACTTTCTTTCTGGTTTACATGTGCTTCAGAAATGTTGTGTTTTTCTAGCAAAATAAAGAGTATGACACCCAGACCCCACCATAAGTTTTATAGCAGTTATAGCTCATGTATTAGGTGAGGTAATGGAGTACATAAGACAGAATGAATTGCCATCACCATCTATCACATGCAGATTGCATTCTGGTGTGCTAAACCTCAAATTTCACTAAATGATTGTCAATAATCAGAGCATCGAAGAGATATTAAAGGGGACCTATTGTGGCCCTTTTTACAAGATGTAAAATAAGTCTCCAATGTCCCCATAGTGTGTGTAAAGTTTAATCTTAAAATACCTTACAGATCATTTTTTTACAGCTTGTTAAAATTGCCACTTTTAGGGTATGAGCCAAAACGCACAGTTTTTGCCTTTACCTTTAAATGCAAATGAGCTGGTGTGGAGAAGAGGGCAGAGCTTCAAGAGCTCAAGCTCTGCAGCAGTCTCTATTGCAAGCTCTGGTGCTAGCCTTTGCACATAAACACTCCACTATTAGTACAAGCCTGTTATCTTGACAGAAAATGCACTTGGTTTAAAAGTCAGTCATCTGATTGTACTGTGCATAAAAATGCACTTTATGAATTACACAGACGGGAGCACGGCGGGATAAAAATTGATCATGGTGCCATTGTGATTATGAGCTCGACTAATTCCAGCAGTAGACTTCACATTGCTTTCATATGCAGTTTTTAACTCCCACATTCCTACTCACTGTCATTCTGGCAGCACGTGAAGGCAGCATCAGTTAACAAACAGATAATGGTAGCTTTAGCAACATTAGCCTTACAAAGTGCAAAAAAAAAAACTCTCTTAGAAAGGCAATTTGGAAAACTAATGCATGATACTTACTTCTTCTGGAGGTGTAGCTGGATCACGAACAGTTAGCACTGCTCCATCCTTCAGGAGAAACTTTTGTGCAAAACCTGTTTTATACTGACCATCATTCACAAAGCAGTCCGGCGCAAATGATTCGCACGGACATAAACAAATTTCGGTAGAGTTGAGTGAGCATTTTCCTCAGGAGTAAGGAAAGAGCTATGTGGATTCCTACATCCAGCTACAGAACACCTAAAGTGCTTGGGAGACATTATGGTCAGTGCAGCAATGGCGGACTGTTCAACTCACTGTGAACTCGCTCAGGGCGGTTCTATGTTATAACGGCAGTGTCTGTCAACATTCGTGGGCAGGGCCTGTGGTTAATGTGACGTCACATAAGCACCAGGTCAAAAAAATGGCCAGTTGGGAGACACTGCTTATGATTTAAGGGGATTTAAAAAAAAAAGAGTGGGTGGATTTTTATCATTATAGGGTTGTTTCTTCAAGCACATATATATGTCCAAACACCATGCAAAAGTGAATTTTGCATAATAGGTCCCCTTTTTTTCTGCCCTTTTCATTATTAAAATCTGTCATTGTAGTCAAATTATATATGTAAAACCTTCACCAGGGCTCATTTGTGTGGTTTAAGGTCATTTACCTGGGTGTCTTGTTCTCTGTGGATCTTATTTTCATCAAAGAATGCAGGTATATGAATGAGGTGACTTAGTCAAAGTTTATTGTTCAATAAACCATGTCAGAAAACTCCAAAGAAACTATATCTGCAATCAGCACTCTTTTCAGTTAGGCTTCAGAAAGAAAACAATAAAGATCTTCAGCACTGCACATATATCACCTGCAAGATCTCAGAAGTGCTATGTCAGGTATAAGTCTTTTAATTAGATATGCCTAAAACTACATACTTTCATCATAGGCTGCTCAGTTAAGGAAGCACTTAGACTCATTTAGGGTCTGGTTAACCAAACATTTGATATGGGGCCAGGGTGCGATTTGCTGGGGGGGATGCGTGGGATTTCCCCCTTTCTGGTTAATGTATCACTGCCTCTGCTTAATTATTTTTTATCCCTGGTGGGGATAAATGTTTTCCCCCCCTTAAAGTGATCAGTGCTACTACACTAGTGGCGAGGCGGCTCACAAAACTTATCACGATTTCCGTGGTTTGATTAGTCAATTTTATTTTAAAATGCGCTACTTTGGCTGGCTCTGATATAGCTGCCACGCAGCCTCTCTGTATTCAGACTTGCTCAATGTCCCGCCCACGGCGCTATCTGATTGGTTACACCTAGGGCTGTCGCGATAACCGCAAAATTGTAATAACGCGCTATTGACAAGCAAACCGCAGAGGAAAGATAGCAACCGCAGAAACCGCGGCAACCGCAGTGTTCAGGTTTTTTTTTTTTTTTTATAAGGCTGTGGCCTTATTGGTTTTTTTTTCAATTTGTCACTGTGCATTCAATGTTAAATAAATTAATGATACAATATGGTCACGACTGTAATTTTCTCGTGAGCCGTTGTAGCTTTATGGTGCTTCGTTAGTTTTGAATAGGCCGGCTGAAACGATGGGAGGCGCTCGATCTCGTCCCAAAACCTAATGTCACGTTGCCAGTTTGGGAACATTTTGGCTTTCAACCCAATGAAAAGGACGAGCCAGCGAATATAGATGAGCCGATATGCAAAATGTGCTGCAAAAAAGGTTCCTGTGACCCTGCAATACATCTAATTTGAGTTCATCGGGACATTCTAAAACGCTTAACGGGAAAAACGCTTAATGTGGTTTAATGTACCAATACAGTGATATTAACAGACCAAACTCACTAAACATCATATTAATAAAGTGTATTATCTACAAAAAATCAGATGATCCCTGAATATGAATTCAACGCGTTTAATAACACGTTAAGCCTTTTCTTCTCATAGAAAACCATCATAAGGCTTAACGTGTTTTTTAAACGACTTGCATTCATATTCAGGGATCATCTGTTTTTTTGTTTTGTTTTTTGTACATTGTATACTACTTTATTAGTATAATGTTTAGTGAGTTTGGTTTTTAAAAATCACTACATTAAGCCACATTAAGCGTTTTCTTATAACGGTTTTCTATGGGAGGAAAAGGCTTAACGTGTTATTAAACGAGTTGCATTCATATTCAGGGCTCATCTGATTTTTTTATAGATAGTATACTTTATTAGTATGATTTTTAGTGAGTTTGGTCTGTTAATATCACTGTCTTAGTACATTAAGCCATGTTAAGCGTTTTAGAGTGTCCCCTGTCATCCAGCGCAGCTGCCCCCTCAAGCATCAGATCGCGCAGCAACATCAAAAAACAGCTGAGACCGGCCGACAGTTAGGAGTAGCTGAAGCCTTTGTGAAATCTGTAAAATACAGCCGTGAAAGTAACAGGCATACCTGCTGAAGTCACGGACAACCTCTGCGTCAGTGCCCATACCCAAGAGAGCGTGAGCAGATAACGAGCTCACACGCTATCTGCATGAGGAGTGCATCGACTCCAGCGCGAATCCACTGTCCTGGTGGGCCAGTGGTGACGCGATAATCAGTCTAGATTTCCGCTGCTGTCCAAAGTCGCGCGCACATACATGTAATACATGTTAGAACTTGATTTCTTAAAAAAAAAAAGAAATTTTGGAAAACGCATGTTCTTGTTGCTGTTTGGCATTTAACAATAAATAAAAATGTTTTAAAACGTCTCTGTCAGTTAAAAAAAGCAACAATATATGCTACATAACTCAACGATAGAGCTTTGTATGCAGCAAAATCAGGATAAATTAGGTATGTAAAAAAAAAACAAAAAAAAACGGCGGCAATACCGCATATCGCGCTATTGAGCCACCCATAATAAACGCAGGGGAAATTTCTTAACCGCGACAGCCCTAGTTACACCTCACAAGTAATAGCCTATCAACACTTGCAAGACGGTTTGAGCCGGTGTTCTGTCCTACGCTGTCAGATTTTCCTACCTTCCATTAAAACAGTGGGTAGTACAATTCCGGTCCGCTGGGCAGTGGAGTTGCTAACTTGGAGACTTTGTCGCTAGACATATCTAGCTACTTTTTGGGCAATCATTATTTAGTCTCCGAGACTCTGGTGCTGCCGCATGAGCGCAAGGTCTCTCTTTCCCAGCGCGAGACTCTCTCTGCATCTGCTGTGTTCAGCGAGCGCAGAGAGGAACAGCACTTTCAGTAAAAAAAAAAAAAGATATTCTGTTTCTTCTAACACTATTTCACAAGCAAATACAGCCGACATTAGTCACAGCACAACCACTGACTTTATCGTATGTGTATTTGATTTCATTAGTGCAGATTAATGTTTGAGAGCTTAGTGGACCACGTTTCAGTCATTATAATATTCATTCTGTTGTCTGACAACAGAAACATTAAAATATAGTAATAAAAACTGTTTTATTGAGAATTAAATGGCTAAATTAAATTGCAGTATGTGAGCATAGGGAGGCAATACAATACGACGCACTTACGTCATACATATGCTAATTAGCGCATGACGTCATCTAGTTCATGTTCTCATGATTTATTTTTATGAATTAAAATGTTTCAAAACACCCCCCCCCTCTGTTTTTCTCACAAATAGTTTAGTTTTAGTTTAGTTTAGTTTATTTGTTTAGCACGTTTAGTACAAGTACAAAACTATGCAAGGAGGGAACGAAGCCACTCTAGGCTTGTACAGAGTTCCACTCCTGCTCATATTAACTCATGAGACATGCAGACTAAACACTCAAAAAAACGCACCCTGTATGGGGCGTACAGTAGGACACTCTTTTGTGTAGATAGAGCACAACATGTTTTTCAAAGTTAAAGTGTTTTTAAATTGACACGTCATCCTAAAAATGCAATGATCGTGGTGGATGATGAAGAAAACATGGTGCGAGATGGCACAAATAGGATGAATTCAGAGGCACAAATGATCTCAAGTTTATAGTGTCGAAAGTCAACAGCTGTTTCGCCCTCTCAGCTGACTTAAATATTTTCTGAGATTTATCTGTGTAAATTCACGATAGTTAAAGAACCACAGCTAAAAATATTTCGAATAATATATCTATAATAATATTATGTATATACACTACCTTTAAAATTTTGATGTCTGTGATATTTTAATGGTTTAAGCAAGAAAGTCTTATGCTCACCAAGGCTAAATTTATTTGATCAAAAATAAAGTGAAAGTGTAGTTTTGTGAAATATTACAATTTTAAATTACTGTTTTCTATTTTAAAATAATTTAAAATTCTATTTATTTAAAACATTATATCTTTGTCACTTTTGTTCAATTTATTGCATCCTTGCTGACTCTAAACTGACTTCAAAGTAGAGTCAGATAGAGTAGTAAACTAGAGTAGATAAACTATGCTTATGTTGTGAGGTAATGATTGTGTTGCTATGGTTCTGCTGATCAGGACTCCAGACTTTCCAAAACTCTGACTTGTTAAACTGGTGAGCACAGTCTGTTTTTCTTATTGGATTTTATGAATTTACCTTTTTATGACTTCTAGTAGTAACAGGGGCTGTGGTCGAACCACTCCAGCCCCCCGCCGTTCTGTGAGAGTAATATAACATGAACGCACACACGCTCACCTGCAGTGGAACATACAGTCAGAGACTCCAGTGTTTTTTGTTGTTTTTTTAACAATAACACTAGCTGCTGTGCTCTTTGTGTACATGCTTTTTTTTCAGACATCTGTGGTCGGTGCCTTTTTCAAGTACATCAGCTTTTGGAACTCTGCTCTTGTCATCTATCATAGTGTCTTTCATCCTATGTTTATTGTCTAAACCGTGGTTAAATTCTATGAGGCGAGAACCAGTCTTCCGACCACTGGAGTCCCGTGGAGCACTTGAAACTGATAAAAATATTGAATTAGACCTCCCAGAAAGCCTTGTGTGTGTTGGACAAATGCTATGGTGCAATGGAAATACTCTGGGGAGATCAGCCTAGTTTGAACTCATTTGTGTGCCTTTTTGAATATATTAAAATCGTTAGCATTCAGCTTTTCTGACTTTTTTTGCATGTTATGAGAACAAAGCCATTGGTGTCTAAGCAACGGTGGATACACTGAGACAAAAATGTAGTTTTTTATTTTATCTATTTATTTATTTTTTGTTTTGAAATGTTGTGTTATGAGGATATGATAGCCTGACTCATTCTAGAACAGCATGTGCTGGGAATGAAAGCTATTGGATGGAAACAAACAGATCTACATGTGCAGCCATGCGACTGCTGGTCCCAAGACACTCGAAATGGTTGCCCATTTTCATTTGTTCATTTTCAGATAACTAGCTGTATTGCCTCTGTCTGTCCTGATCAGTTTTTCATTCCTTTTCTGTCATAATTCATTTTTCATTTCAGTTGTTTCTAACATCCTTCTTTCATGTTTGAGACTCCAGCACAATACTGCATGAAATCAGAGAAAAGGTCACTTGAACAATGGATTGACTTCCTGTATTTAAATGGTAAAGAGTATGCCCACCAAGAGGCTCTTCCATTTGATGATTTGAGAGAAGCTTCACAGGGAGCAGTTTTGAAGTTTTAAAGGAGTTTTATGCTTCCAGGAGTGGGGTGAGAAGTTATGAATGATGCAATTTAGGTACCTTTCCTATGGTCATATTTTGGACACTTAACTGAATATCTAGTGATAGCATGAAAACTTTTTGTGTATGTTATATAATATACACTGTATTTTCAGTTAAGAAAAGTGAAGTTGAGAGTTTTTGTAGGCCATCAGATTCTAAAAACCTCAAAATACTCCTGTTTGTCAGAGCTAATCTTGGTCACAGTGTTCTAACTGGTCAAACTGATCCAAAGACTTGTAATTGTAGGGGAATGCATTAAGTGTATCTTATTAATGCAATATTTAACCCCAAAATGAAAATTCTGTCATCATATACTCACCCTCCATATATTTTACAACCTGAATGACTGACTTTCGGTGTAACACAAGAGAGGATGCCTTGAAGTCTTAGATAAATCTTTAAACTAATAGTGGTTTGTTTGCCATTGTTTGTAAGTGGAACCGATCTAGTCAGTCCATTTGTATTCTGTTTGAAGTGTAAAAACTCAAGGGAATGCAGATAGGATCTACAGTCTACTGATATTTATGAGTGAATAGACCTCAGTCAAACAAGTCGCCCAGAGCCATGACTTGACAGGATTTAGCTGAGCTCTCTTATCTAAACTCTAAGCCACTCATGTCTGTGGCTTTCTTCAATATTTCAGTAATTGTCATCTTTCCACCCATTTTGTTTTATGGACTCCTTTTTGCTCCTCATCACTGCCTCATTCTGCCTCTTTGACTGTTTTTGGTCTGTGCATTCACTACCCCCTCATTTGCCTGCCCATCTTATTTCACGGTTACTCAGTGATTTAAAGAAGCCTCTGTGTGGGACCCATCAGTTTGTAATGAAAGGTTAAACACAGACTGCTCTATGACTGATCTGTTTCTAAGTTGCTTAGAATTTAGGTAGAAGGAGAAAGAGCACTGTATGCATAATATGAAAGGTCTGTGAAGGACATTACTTGTCTATAAAAAAGTTCATGAAGTACATAAAATTATTAGTGTATTCATGGCCATACAACTTAGCCTTTCTCTAATCTTTTTTTTTCCATTGCTCTCTTCCTCTCTCTATCCCTCCCCTTAATTTTTTTATTTTAAAGGGGTCATAGGATGTGATTTAAATTTTTCCTTTCTCTTTGGAGTGTTACAAACTCTTGGTGCATGAAGAAGATCTGTAGAGATGCAAAGACTAAAGTCTCAAATCCAAAGAGATATTCTTTATCAAAGTTAAGACTCTTCCACGACTCATTTAAAGGTCCCATTCTTCGTGATCCCATGTTTTAAACTTTAGTTAGTGTGTAATGTTGTTGTTAGAGTATAAATAATATATGTAAAATTCTAAAGCTTGCCAAAGTTCAATGCCAAGCGAGATATTTTATTTAACAGAATTTGCCTACAAAAAACGACCCGTTTGGACTACATTCCTCTAGTTCCTGCAGTAATGACGTCACTAAAACAGTTTTTTGACTAACCTCCGCCCACATGAATAGACAAAAGGGGGGGTGTGGCCTTGTTGCGCTCCGACGGAGAAGAGGAAGAGTTGCGTTTGTGTTTGTCGCCATGTCGTCGAAACGCTGTTATTTTCATCTCGGAGTCCAATCACCTTTGTTTGGGCTTCCCAGGGATACGGTACTTGGAGATTAATGGTTACATTTTATGTTTAATTCGGTTCCCGAAAATTTATAATCCACATCTAAAACTATGTGCAGCACATTTAGCTGAGGACAGCGAGCTTCCTCAATCTCAATCAGTTTAATGCCGGATTCGCACAAAGATTATTCTTGAAAGATGGAGCAGTTCCCTCTTTGTCTGGAGAAGGCGTTGTTTATGGACCACAACCGGTAAGTGTATTTTATTATTTAAGTTGGTGCGTTCAACAGTTTCTGTAACTTATTACACAAAGGGCAATGCTGTTTAGCTTTGTTAACTAGATGTTAGGGCCCAATCGCATTTCCAGGAGGGCAGCGTGCTCTAAGCTGGTGTCAAATCACAACACAGGAACCGCTGGCACAATCAGAACTCGTTACGTATTTCTGAAGGAGGGACTTTATAAAACAAGGAAGACATCAGCCCGTTTTTATGACAGTGACAACAGTGGTATACAGATAGGTGAATTGTGTGGAAAATACTGTTTTTTTACACGCGAAACATGAACACGTGTTATTGCACACTGTAAACACAATCAAAGCTTCAAAAAAGCATGAAAAACGGAACCTTTAAACTCGCCCCCACATGTCTACGCCACTATGTGGAAATATTTGCGTAACGCTGTCCAAATGTTCACGCAAAGAAAGAAGGACGTGGTTTCAGTAACCACAGTTAGTGTTGAAGCAGTTATGTCAGGGAGATGCTGTGTGTATCTATGTGAAAGCAAAAGCACTTTATGTGGCCTTCTGAAAGTAGATGCATTTAGGAATCTTTAAGATTACTTACAACGGAACAGCAACGCATTTTATGGACGACCGTTTTGTAATTTTGACTTCGCTACGGCAATCTGGCGCTTCTGAATCAGCTACTGTAAGTATGTTTTGTTATTAGTTTAAGTATTTGCTACTGACTGTTCAAATGTGGAGTGTGTGTGTGTGTGTGCGCGCGTGTGATAGAGAGAGAGAGAGGGAGACAGGGTCACACAGTGGAGTCAGCTGTCTTAACCGTCCGTGGCTTGTGTACTGCAAACACATACGAGCTTCATCACTCTGTCTGTCATGTGACTCTGTTCCCTTTTCAGGCTTAAACTGATGCTAAAACTAAGGATATTATTAACTTTACATCTTTACATTTATTTTGAAAGATGAAACTCATGGTTATGGAAAAAGGCATTACATTTCTGATGAGAGCTCGTGGTGTTCGGCCAATCACAATGCACTGGGTCAGTTGGCCAATCAGAGCAGACTGCACTTGTCGGAAGGAGGGACTTTGTAGAAAACAATGCGTTTGAGAGAGCGGGGCATAGAGGACCTACTATAATGTACAGTATTTGAAAATTTATGTTATTTAAAAAAAGCATCATATTACCCCTTTAACACATCCAAAAAGTCAATATCATTTTTTTTTCTGCCTCCACTTAGCCTGACTATGTCAGACTTTGTACTTCCACTCAATTTCAGTTAGCTTCTGTACTCAGTCTGAGATAGCAAACTATCTCCCAGTTTTCCTCTGGCTCCAAAACAGCCGGCCAATCAACAAATAGAAGGTGGGCTGAGAGCCGTGATGTAGAAGCTAAGCGCCGAATTTAGGATTGTAGTTTAGGGAAATCGAAAACAGACAAGGAGAGACGTGATGCTATTCACTCTGTTGTGGAGAACATTCCCAGCATTTGCCAACTGAAGCCCGAACAAGAAGAGTGTTTGTTTCACATTCTGAATGGAGGTGAAGTTGTGGCCCTACTCCTGACAGGTTTTGGGAAAAGTTACATTTATGAACTGTTACCGATCGTTAGCGAGAAACTGGGGAGGCCAAAGACAGGCAAGGCGATAATTGTGATTGTGAACTGCCATGTTCTCTCCAGTATTTCACTCAATGGTTTTGTTTTCGAAGCATTCCTGTGTTTACAGTGTAAGTGTGAGGTGGCTGAGCCCCACAAGAAAGAAAATGCTGGTCAATTGTGCCCTTCCAGACTCTGTCTACGAAGCAAAGCGAAGTAGCAGAGTTTGGTATTACCAGTCTACCTCTAACTATGCTTTTAAGAAAATTGTTGGCTTCTAGTGCCATTGAACAAATCTTTCAGGTCAGTTCACGTCATACTTTTCTGGAGTTTCAATCTCTGATGTGAAGTTGAACAGATGAACACTGTCAGAAAGTAATGAACTTCAAGGCTGTCTCTGCGATCGGCAAAAATCAAGCTGTCACATTCCATTCCAGCTGGATTTAACCTCTATATTTACCTTATCATGCAAATTGCATGAACTGCTTTTTAGATTCTAAGGTAACTTGGGTTTTTCTAAAAATGACTCCCACCTCAAACTCCCACATATCTGCCCGGGGCATGTACCTTATGGCATGATTTCACTGGAATATTTGTAATGGGTGTGGAATGATCAGTATCTTGTTTAATAACAGACAGATCCCGATGTTTATTGAACTGTTTATTGAACAGTGGTACTATGGTCAGGTCTTTGAGGTTCAACAGAAAGGACTTTTTCAGTTGCTTATTAGTAATTCTTATTAATAAGACTTATTTGTGGTTTATTAATACTTATTATTCATTTATTAATACTTTGCTTTCTCTGCCAACAGAAGATGTTTTTATGTTTATGAAAGAAGTCTGCATTTGTTTGATCAGAAATACAGTAAAAACAGTAATGTTGTGAAATATTATTGCAATTTTACAAACTATTACAAACTGTTTTCTATTTGAATACATTTTAAAATGTAAAAATGTTTTTTCAGAAGCCATTACTCCAGTATTCAGAAATTTAAATAATTTGTAACATTATAAATGTCTTTACTAATATTTTTGATCAATTCATTGTGTCCTTGCTAAATAAAAGTTACTTTACTTTGAGTAGTTTTATTTTGAGTAACTTTTACTTTTACTTTACTAAATTCCAGAGCATAACATCGTACTTTTGACTTCACTAAATTTAATAAAACATATTATTACTCAGATTAATTATTGTAACTGAAAATCATATTTAGGTCAAAACTGTCAGTTCTTTGTGAACTAAATCTGCTTTAAAGAGTGATCTATTTAAGCCTGCTGAAATGCTTGAATGCAGACGATGCAGACACATCAATCAGTTTCTCCATGTTTTAGGTAAAAATAAAAACAAACATTAAAATAACACAGATTAAATAAAATAACGTTCAAATTCCCTGCTTCCGTAATGTTAACAGTTTTATTAAAATGCTGTGCATGCCCTATGTGACGTCTGATTTTATATCGTTTATCAACAGTATACATTTATATATTGTTTGGATTAACTAGCCGAGTAGACCGATATGAATGTTTATTCATAACCATACTGGAAATAAGTACATATTGTTATCTGATGCTAACTGTCTAGCTAACAAGCTTGCTGGTGCTAAATTGAGGTACCGTATTTTTCTGACTATAAGTCGCACCTGAGTATAAGTCGCATCAGTCCAAAAATACGTCATGATGAGGAAAAAAACATATATAAGTCGCACTGGACTATAAGTTGCATTTATTTAGAACCAAGAGATAACATTACCGTCTACAGCCGCGAGAGGGCGCTCTATGTCTTCAGTGTAGACTACAGGAGCACTGAGCAGCATAGAGCGCCCTCACGCGGCTGTAGACGGTAATGTTTTCTATTGGTTTATTTGTCTTAGTTCATTTCTCTTGGTTCATGTCAAATTAATTTTGATAAATAAGTCGCACCTGACTATAAGTCGTAGGACCAGCCAAACTATGAAAAAAAAGTGCAACTTATAGTCAGGAAAATATGGTAATTTTTTAAATAAAGTGCAAATACTTTTATTCAACCATCAAAAGAGATTACATCTGGGGAAAAAAGAAAGGATGTGATGTTCTGAACATGGTAATTATCAAAGTGGGAAGTAATGCCCTCTGGGGGCATTTGGTCGGATGTTTTTACACCACAGACAAGGTTTGAGAAGGAAAAAGTCATTATGAAAATATAATTATATTTTCCTTAAAATGTTCTTCCTAACTTCAGGCCTTATTCTCATGTCATATATAAATGTGATGTTCTGCAAAACAACAAACTTTAAAACACTTTTTTTTTTACTGGTGAAAATCAGATGGTCATCTCTGTTTTCTCTCAGGTACATAACCGTGTTAGCTTCACAGTGAACATTACTCTCGTCAACATAGTCCATATCAACAACAAAAATATATCTTGACTCCATATAGTGGTTATTTTGGGAAAAACCCAGGTATTTTGAGCAGTTGGATTATAAAAAAAATATGTGCTAATCTAAAATTAAATTAAGTATTCTATTTTTTTTTACTTGAGTACATAAAAATTTAGTGCTTTTGTAGTTTCAATTGAGTAAAATTGAAAAAGGAGTACTTTTACTGGAGTAATATTTTATTGTATGTATCTGTACTTTTACTTGATTTGTGTACTTTGTGTAATACATGAATTCTCTTTATAGTAACTTTAACAGAACTGAGCTTTGAATGTGAGGTAGGAGTAATTTATGTTGTGTTTGTTTATTAGGTGTTGGCCCTGTTTGAGGAGGGGGAGGAGACAACCACAGCTTTCGTGGAGCCTATTGTCATCCTGCTCATTCTGGTGGCCAACGCAGTCATTGGAGTCTGGCAGGTGGGTGTGTATGTATGTGTGTGTGTGTGTGTGTGGGCTGAGAAACTGAAGGACCACAAAGAACTACAACTAATGATCATATCTATCTTCTCAATGAGTAATGTCAGAACAGCGAGTCTGCTTGATGTCCTGCTGTTTAGCATGAGATATACTATTACTGCTACTACTGTATTACAGTCTTCTGTTCCTAAACATTGCAGATTATTATCAGGTGTTCAGATTTGTTTATTAGTATGTACATAAGGATGTGGCATGTAATATATATTTACAACATAATATCTGGACACTGCAGTGGACTGCAATGACAGTGTATTCTGGGAAATTGAAGAAAGAGGAAAAGTTGTGTAAGTTCACAAATGTGCTATGCCTGTTACACCTTATTAGAACTATTGATATCAATGATGCATTTGTTGACATTTTGTCTGATACCAAGAGCTGATAATTATGTTGCTGTCAACTGATATGTTGGCCAGTATTTTATTTTATTTTTTATTTTTTTAATATTTGATTTATAATATACATTTTAATATAAGAATTATAATATTATATTTTAATTCATATTATTTGCATGTTCTTATATTCATTTATAAATTCTATTGAAACCTGTAAGAGTAGGCTACGTTTGTTTTAGCCTAATCAGACCAGTGGCATAAATGAAATAAAATGAAATATGGGCATACTACGGCTGCAATGCATGTGTGTCCTTGCTGATGCTTTTGTGTGGTTTTATATGGTCTCAGGAGCGAAATGCAGAGAATGCCATCGAGGCTCTGAAAGAATATGAGCCAGAGATGGGCAAAGTCTACCGCATGAACCGCACAGCCGTCCAGATGATCAAAGCTCGAGACATTGTGCCTGGAGATATTGTGGAGGTTTCTGGTAAGCTTGGACATGTTTCTACTCTTTCCCATTCCCTCTCATAATTTTTTCTACTATCTCTCTGTCCAGTTGATAAAACCTCATCTACTCTCAGTCTCTTCCCTTGAGTAAAGAGAAGTACTCAAATCTGCAGAGAGATAATGTTTGTAGATATTTGGAGGTTTCTGCTGAACATTTACCAATGTGGTCTGACATAATACACAGTGGAGGTGGCCCGGTCCTTTTTTTCCTTATTCCAGTCATCACCACCTCTCACTGGACCCAAAACACACAAACACAGGCTGTCGTTTTCCCTAGTCTTTGCATTGGCCTATGTGTGGCTGCCCAGAGTGTGTGTGTTTGTGTGCATTTCACCACAACTGTGCCCTGAACGGGAGCCCTTCAGGGTTTCTCTCTCTGTGTGTGTGCATGGGCTCCTTGCCAAAAACTTAAAAGCAGAGCAGGAATATCCCAGTCTGTCTTACGTAAGTGGCTTCCCTGTGAGTATGAGGGTGCCAAGCAGAGACATGCAGGAAAAATCAGTGTTTGTGTGTGTGTGTATTCTGTTCATTGTACAAGGGTGAAAAGTGACATTAGTACTCTTTCTCTTTCTGTCTTACCTCTTTTTAAAACATGTTGCTTTTTTCCACACTGTCAGTCCCACGGTTCTCCACATTCATGTGACTACAGGCTTACCAATGCCTCCCTCACACATAAAACATGCCAACTTTCTGTTAGGGATCCTGCCAGTGCATATGTAGATCATTCTGTTATGGATTGACTGTATCTGTGGATCACACGCACACATATAAATATGCTGGTCTCTGCTTCAAATTAATCAGTGTTTGCTTTTTTTAAACCCCTGCTTGCTAATGATCTCCAGTCTGCGTCAGCCAAGTGTGGAGTAGAAGAGATGAGGGGAAAGGAGACAACAGCAGGGATCTGCTTTTCACTACAGTGACTACAGTGAAAACAAAAGAAGGATCGCACTTATAATCCCTGTGTAACACCAAAAGATTTCCTGATTCATGTTCGAGAGCATCTGCGTTCATTCAGAAACGTGGATGCGGCCACATCACTGTGAATGGGAGTGAAAGTGAGAGAGTCAAAGATGAGTCTGGTGCGGGGGCAGTGGGAAGGAACGTGCGTATAGAGAGATACAGAATGTGTGAGGGAGGTAGAAAAGGCAGAGCAGTGCAAGAGTGCGAAAGCGTGAAAGATAGATGAGTAGGAGGGAGCGATAAATGCAGCAAGATGCAGAGAGGAAGAGAGACAGATGAAATTAAAGGTGGGGTAAGTGATTTCTAGTAGTTACTGTTGACATTTGAAATCATCAAAACAAACATACCCCTACACCAAAAGTGTCTCGCCCCATTTTGATCGCTCCGCCCCACACATATGTACGCAACCCAGGCAACGATTAGTTCTGTGAAACGAAACCAAGCAAAGTCAATGTTACACTGTGTCTACAACTGAGGAGAGTGCCGCTGCGCAACAAAATACTATAGAACTCATTAAAATCAGTGATGCTGTCTACACCATAGATATATATACATATCTGTGGTCTACACTGGATGCACTGCAGCACGACACGACAAATCCCCGACAGAAAACTGCAGCTGCATTGTGTTTATGATGTATTGACACAAATTTCAAGTGATTTTCAACGGCCATTTTGTCGTGTCTAGTGTACATTGCAGAATTTAGTTTTTGCGGCGCATACATGGTGTTACTCAACTATCAAGAAGAAACAAAGCAATCTCGACGTCCGATTGCAGGCCTTCCGCTCCTTGAGTTCTCTCCAGATCTGGAAAGTTGATACGATATTGACTTAAGCCTTCTTTTGTTCCGCAGACGGTTTCCTCTTTTGTTTTTTATCCACCAACTTTATATTACTGTTGGCTTGGCTAATGTCCGTCTTGTGCACTGAATGCTCTCTCCTCCACATGAGTAGACATGACCCTTACTACTGATTGGCTACAAGTTACCCAAATCAGTTTTCTAAAGCGTTTTTGAAAAATCACTTACCCCACCTTTAAAGGGGATGAGATGTGGGTTACATTACCTGTCTTAGCACGGTGGTAACAAGTGTCTCTTTGTTCAGGTGCACTGTTTGGTCTTATGCCTTGACAAGCCTGCATTCCTGGGGCCAGATTCTCCTCTCTGCACACGTACATGCACTCCTGCTGTCAGACTTCACCCCCTGACACCTATGGGCCATGTCACCATGGTAACCAGCCCCAGAGTCCCTCCCATGTCAAGGTCAAACTGACAGACATGTAAAGTAACAAGCAGACATCACTGTCAGTCCAGATGTTTCCAGCATCAAGTTTCTGTCTTTCCTGAAAGCAAAAATTGTGCAACAATGCAACAAAATTACACCCAGTCAGTATATATTTGAAGTTATGTACAGCTATGTTAATGTACAGCTGTGTTGAAGGGGATTCTGGACCAATGAGAGATAGAATAACTAGGGGAGGTACCAAAAAAATGCAACCAACAAAAAGTGTGCATCGTGGTTTGTGCCTGGAAAGGAAAGCAAGTCAGATTTAGAAATAGTCGAAATATTTTTATTTATTTATTTTTAAATAAGAAAGGTAATATGTAAACTTAATGCCAACTTAACAAAAACTAAATATTTACCACATTTTTTACACCATTTTTGTTTGCACAGTTTAAATGTATATTTACCGGTACACACAAAAAAATATATATTTAACTACCATATATTTTAGAAAGTTGGTCATTTGTAAATGGGTTCATTGTACCTAGGGATGATGACATCAAAAATGCTGACAAACACTGATCCTAGAGCATTTTGAACAAACACTTTTCATTTTTGTTGCTGTGTAGTTAAACACCATGGCCAGTTTGATAGATATTTTTGGATTGTGAGTGAGATTTTTGGCATTTTCCTCTTGCTGAGGCCTTGAGCACTTCCCAGCCTGCAAGCTGAACAAAAACTAGACAAGGTGAATTAGTCCGGGGGGAGCAGAGGAGAGGTGTTTCCACACCAGAAGTCTGTGAGGGTGGAAACGGCTGGCATTCTATGCATCTTCTGTACTTTGTTATCATTGGTAGTGGGGGAAACCGAGATGCCACTTAGGTTCAAGATCCATCCGCTGGCTTATAGCTACAAGGATCCACTAACGAAGTGTAGACACATTCACACACGCTGAGCTGCTTGTGCTGAGTTCATGGGTTATAGTTGTAGCATTTAACAAGTCCTGTTCAGTAAGTGGGAAGCGTTGGCATGACAGAGGTGTTGTCAGCTGCATCTGCTGAAATATTTCTCAATTTCTGTCTAACCCGACTATGCCGCTTACATAACCGTGTTGCTAAGCACTATCAAATGTGTAAGCAAACATACAACAACCCCAACCTAAAAAAAACTTTCAGTTTCTCTAGAGCATGCAACGTCAACTGGCGGCCCGCGAGCCAAATCCGGCCCGCCAGAGATTTCCATCCGGCCCCCAGAATAATACTGAATTCAGGAATAGCCTTGTAAGAGGAAAAAGTTTAGGGCTGGTCCGAATACCATTTTTTGAGCTTCGAAGCTTCGGTAGTAATTAACATATTTTTCTCTCTAATAAAGGCAGGAATCTGTGTCTGTATGTCCGTTTGCATTTTTATTATTTCGAGAACCGTTCATCCAATCGACTTCACAAGGGAGTGCAGTGTCGCATTTGGTGCAATATAGATCGAGACGCGACACATTCAGAATTGATTAACTTTTAGTAAACTACAGTCAGAACAGCGCGAGCGGGAAGCGGCGCACCTCACGCGGGCAGGGCTTATGCTCCAAGAACGGACACTACACTAGTGATATAAAATGCACACACAGGTCTGTTACATTAAGCAATACCTTTAAGGTAGTCTAATATTTTTCTGACTAACAAATGGGCACAGTAAGGGTAGATTTAAATAAAGAAAAAGGAAATTTAAATAAAGAAAAAACGAAATTTAAATAAAGAAAAAACGAAATTTAAATAAAGAAAAACGAAATTTAAATAAAGAAAAACGAAATTTAAATAAGAAAAAACGAAATTTAAATTAGAAAAAACTAAATTTAAATTAGAAAAAACTAAATTTAAATTAAAGAAAAAACGAAATTTAAATAAAGTAAAAACGAAATTACGTTAAATTAAAAACGAGATTAATTTAGATTAATAATAACGTGTAAAAATGCTAATACATTTTGTTTCTATTATTCTATTTTCCACAATGTCAAAGCAACAAAACACAAGCTCAGACATGCACTTCGGTCCATACAAACTCCGCTGTTCTACGCTCTAGCCAGAGAACACTCCCGTTGCTGGAACACGCGTCGGTTCTATTTCTAGCATGCACACGTTTTCCGCGTGGCTCGAGCGCACCTGAGACGCGTGTCTCAGTGTGCAAACTCCAACCTGTTAAATGGGAGCCAAAATAAAAACGGACACGCCACGCAGCTGTGACGCTCACACAGCCAGTGTGTCGCCGGCCTTATTCAAGGGGGAATGAGAACCGTTTCGCGGGGGATCCCAGGTGTGCAAAAAAATTAATAATAATAATATTCGAATGTCAAATTTTCAAATCGAATAACCAACCCACCGAACGAATATTCGGGTCCGTTCCATATTTATTTATTTTTAAATCTAACGAGATAAAAAAGCAAATGAGGCACACAGGTACAGCATGTCTAACAGTAGGCACTATGAATACGTACTTTTCAGTCCATTCTTCATTAAAACTACGGTTCTCTGAATCAACTTTTCGCTTAAGGCTCTTTGAGAGTGCCATTTTTTCATTTAAATATATTCAGAAGGCCTTTCTATAGTGTTCTCCACAAACTACGACCTGCATGTGACAGTGATGGACAGCTTGACAGCCTCACAAATATGAAGCATAAAATATCGCTATCGCCCCCTGGTGGCTCGCTGCAGTACAGGTAATATGTAAAAAAAAAAACATCAATTTGGAATTAGAATTAGTATATCAAATAATAACATATTAGGATACAATTCGAATTTTATTTTATATTACGAGTATCTGGCCCTTACAGTGTCTGCCGAGAAAAATTCTGGCCCTTTGACAAATATAGTTGATGACCCCTGCTCTAGAGGTTCACTGAAAATTACACATTGGAAAAAAAACACTTGTGAGAACTATAAATTGATTACTACAAAAAAATAAAAAAATAAAAATAAATCATTCAAAGCAAATGCCAACCAAAAATATGACCCACAACACCCGTTCCTCTCTCCTCGCTGTAGAGTCTTGCCTGTACCCACCATTCGTAAGGGGCTATTCCATCGAAACTTTTGGCACAGACCAAGAGAATCAGAGGTTGGAAAACCGTGGTCAGTCCACTTTTTTTTTTTTCGTGCATGCATGAGTACAAAAGATATTTATAGATTATTTACCCTTTTCAATTTCCAGTCAGTCCAGCATTGTGTCAGCGTTAGGCCAACATTATGGTCGCAGTGATCACAGTGTCCGAAGTGGAACTTTCCCTCGGCTGTTGTGGAGGCTCAAAAATAAAATTTTCACTCCATTAGAATATCCAAGGAACCAGAAGGGGGTTTACGGAAAGCCTAGAGACTTGGAAAGCCTTAGAAAGATGAGTAACAGTGAAGCACTGACTGTGTTTCTTGAAAATAAATTCACTTTAGTCTCATCATCTTTTAGTCATACCCACAGGCTCTTAGATCATTTTGATCAGCATATGCAAACATCTTGAACTCGCCAGCATCTGTTATTACACCATTCCACATTTACAAGTAAGCATGCGTCACCCCTTCTAATCAAGTTTATGCTCTGTCCATGGAGGCCTGTTTCCTGCTATCAGATGCTTACCATCTACTGTCATAATGTCTGTGTATATTTAGCTCACTTAGCATTGTTCTGGCTTGGTATGGCAAAAAGTGGTTTGCATTAGCATTTAAATGGGTTCCGTACCAATTTGCAGTTTGACCGAGTGGGTGGGAGACACCGCCGAGGGGGGAGAGAGAAAGAGAAAGAGAGAGAGAGAGAGAGAGAGAGGAATAAAATCCAAGAAAGAGATTGCCCTCTCTATCCCCACTCCCACGCAGAGCAGTCCCTGATGCGGGTGTTGTCTCCCTCGTCAGAGATCCCAAGGCTGAGCCAGTCCTGCGACGCTGGAGGAACAGAGATTGCACGGCTGAAAATTGTGTCCAGAGGGTTGAAGCAGAAAGAATAGAGAAAGATAGATATGATGTTTTACTGCACATGATAATATTATGCAAGATCATGTGACTAACAAACAATTTATTGTGCAGCAAAACAGACTGACTGACGATACCTATTTTTTTTCTCCCTTTTTTTTTTGTTCTGTGAAAACAACATTCTTCAGAGTTTCACTGAAGCATGATTTTTTTTCCAAGACTGTCCGGACCGCTCATCCACTATCTGTCTAACAGTGTGTAAGAGACTAATGGGAAGTGTGGCTGCTTCTTTGCATACCTTACTGCCCCTAGGCACCTCCAGCTCAGCCTAAGGGTTTAAATGGAGTATAATTACAACACTAAGGGTCTCTAATTGCTGTAAAATGCCCATTAAGTGCCCAGCAGCCTCTTTGTCCGGGAGCTATATAATTTGGGGATGAGAATTTGCAAGCTCAGTAACACCTACTGCAAGGTTATTGGTAGACCTGAAAGCTTCACACTGTTCTGTAGGTTCTATGGAATGGTTTGGAAGGTTGAAAAATGTGAATTAAAATAGAAAACAGTTATGTTCAATTGCAATAATAATTTACAGTTTTTGATCAAATAAATGCAGTCTTGTTGTGCATACTTCTTTCAAAAGCATTGAAAATTATTAGAGACCCCAAACATGTGAACAGAATTGTACTAGTGTGTATGTAGAATGATGGGCTTGAATTCAGAGGAAATTTGAGCTTTCTGTGAAAATGTATGTGTTTAGATTCCAAGTAGATGTAGTTGTGCATATGCCAAAGCTCACAATAGATTAGCAAGGCATTTGTTTAATGCAGTTTTCTGGAAGAGTCTCATTTTAGTTTTTTTGCTAATTTTCAATATGCTCAACCTGTGATTTGCTGTATCATCCATTGTTTGTGCTGTGAATGCACAAGCAGATCCTTGCAGCTTGTGTGATGAGTGTAAACAAAGCTTTGTCTTGATGTCTCAGGTTGGACAGAGCAAAGGTTCATTAAGTCAAGATACTACACAATATTTCCTGCTCAAAGCCTAAATGGCTGCAAAAACTCACAAAACCCAGCTGAAAGTGACACATATTGACTGATTCTGTCTCCCTTACTGGCTGGGCTTTTCCCACCTCTTTTTTCTTTCCTTTGTATAACAAAAGCTTTTTTTATTGTAAACATTGTGCATGAACCAAATATTGATCACTCCGTGTTCTCTCATCAACTGGCTATCGAGCGGTGTTCTAGTGTGTCTGCAGTTAGTCTTTGAGGTAGTCTCTCTCTCTCTCTCTCTCTCTCTCTCTCTATTTATTTTTTTATTTTGTTTCAGTCACTTTTTTGCTTTTGCTTTGATCTGTTGTAATTAAGTGTTTACCTGGAAAAAAAGAAGTCAAGAATAGCCTTAAATGACGGCTGTGCATGGTCTTATTTCATGTTTATGATTGCAGTTATGACCCCTCAGGCATATGTCGTACACTCTTTTCGACTTGTCACATTCATCTGTAACGGAAGAGTGTCTTTGCCTGTTTTTTGATCAAGTTACTCTCAACCCATTTTGTTTTCTAGTTGGAGACAAGGTCCCAGCAGATATCAGGATCACTTCAATCAAATCTACCACCCTAAGAGTGGACCAGTCCATTCTCACAGGTACTGTGGACATCAGAGATGAACAGCTTAACATTTCATTGCTCAGTTCTCAGTATCACCTGATTTAAAACCACCAATGTGTTCTTTAGGCGAATCTGTGTCTGTTATCAAACACACTGATCCTGTGCCAGATCCACGAGCTGTCAATCAAGACAAAAAGAACATGCTGTTTTCTGTAAGCACGTCACTGCCTGTTTTAAGAGGGGAACTTTCTCATGTTTATATAAGCAGTTTATTTGCATATAAATATTACTCCATGAATATTTTCTGCTTGCGTATTTCATAGCATTTTTAGTCTGGCAATGGATTACATAATTATTATTTGCTTTCTTTGTGTCTTTGAGTATTTTTGCTATTTTCTTTGTTTCTCTCTAGGTTGCAGAATATTGTTGTACTGTAGGATATAATAAGACTTAAGTATTCTGTTCAGTCTAAACATGCTCTTCCTGTCTGCATTCAGTTGCAGTCATTCAGATGCTCTAAGTAGGCATGCATTTGTCCACTCTCAATCCACTTAGGTTGTGTTAACATCATCTGGGGACAGGGAACACCCCAGTTGACGTTATTGGCCTAGTGAGTGATAGTATAACGTCAGAGTTAATGCAGTCTTCCTGTTTTCATCTTAAGACATTTGAAATAAACTGTATATGGCCTATGTGCTTTTATAGTACAGCTTTATGCATTTTCCAACACATAGTGGTAATGAAAGATGTAGTTTCCTATTAGGGGAAAATCTCCCTAATAACATTAAGCCAACTCCACACAAGTCAAAGATTTTTCCAAACTACGTTTTAGCAAATTATTATGTGACTGAGGAACTTCTAATGCGGTTGTTTCCAAGTTCTCAAAAGTGTAAATTTAGATTTGGAAAAAAATTCTTATATTTGTTCCATTCAAGTATACAGTGGGTATAGAAAAGATCACCACCCTTTAAAATGATCACATTTTGTTGCTTTACAGCCTGAAATGAAGACGGACATCGTTTTTTCTTTTTTCTTAACATCCAAGTGAAAGATATAAAACCATGTCAGGAAAAAAAAAACACAATCACAGATTTGGGAAAAAAGGACCTCCCCCACCCCCCTCCTAAAAATGACTTGTAAACTCAATCTGGTGTAGCTAATCATCTTCTCAGTGGTACACAAAGCCATCTGACTTTCAGTCAACATGTCATTTTAATTTGCTCATCTTGAAAAGAGCTTTCCTGGAGCATTTCCGTCCTTTGTAGTGAAACTGAAGCAAACAATCAATTACAAAGCTGTCAAAAGATCTCTGGTTCAGTCACGACTAAACCTTGGCAAAACACACATTGAAGATTCTGAGGCAGATGAGACTAAAATTGAATTAGTTGTCATCAACACCAAACGATATGTCTGGCAGAAAATCCAATACAGCTCACCATCCAAATAACTGCATTCTGCAGTAAAATATGGAGGTGGTGATATCCTGTTATGGAGTTGTTTCTCTGCAGCAGGGACTGAAGAAAAAATTATGTGAAACCCCATCAAATTCTTTGCCCTCTGCCAGAAGGTTGTCAATGGGAAGAAGGTTTACCTTCCAACATGACAGTGACCCAAAGCACACAGCAAAACTGACCACACAGTGGTTGAAGGAGAAAAAGATTAATGTGTCTGCATGGCCTAGTCAGAGCCCAGATTTAAACCCCATTTAAGATCTGTGGAATGACTTGAAGACTGCAGTCCACATGAAATTTAACTGAACTTGAGCAGTTCTGCAAAGAAGAGTGGGCAAATATTGCAAACTCTAGATGTTCAAAGTTAGTAGAGACAGAGACATATCCCAACAGACTAAAGGCTGTAATTAAAAGAGTGTGGTTCAAAAGGTGGTTCAACAAAATACTGTCAAAAGGGGGTGATGCCAGTGATTTTTTTTTCTTTCTGACATGTTGGTGTTACATATTTCACTTGGATGTTATGAGTAAATACAGCTGGATAAAACAAAAACTCAAAATAATATTGTTTTAAAGGGGGGTAATGATTTTCTTTACCCACTGTATTTGCTTATATATGCATCTTCTCATGTTTTCCAAAAGGGCACAAACATTGCTGCGGGTCGGGCCATAGGTGTTGTCATCTCCACTGGCGTTTCCACCGAAATCGGTAAGATCCGTAACCAGATGGCGTCAACAGAGCAGGAGAAGACCCCGTTGCAGCAGAAGCTGGATGAGTTTGGCCAACAGCTCTCAAAGGTCATTTCCCTCATCTGCGTCGCTGTCTGGGTCATTAACATCGGCCATTTCGCCGACCCGGTCCACGGTGGCTCGTGGATTCGAGGTGCGATCTACTATTTCAAGATAGCCGTGGCCTTGGCAGTTGCAGCCATCCCGGAGGGTCTGCCAGCTGTCATCACCACCTGCCTGGCGTTGGGCACCCGTCGCATGGCCAAGAAAAATGCCATTGTCCGTTCTCTGCCCTCAGTGGAGACGCTGGGATGCACCTCCGTTATCTGCTCAGACAAGACAGGGACCCTGACAACCAACCAGATGTCTGTCTGCAGGGTGAGTGATGTGGTGTTCAAGCCAGACGCAGAGCTGGTGTCTCATTCAGCATCAGAAATGTTGTCTGCGGGCAGATCTTGATTTTATGTTTGGGTTGATGACAACTTTGTTTTTCATTCTCATTTTTCTGCTGAAATATGGTCTTATGTGAAGCTCTTTTTTGTGCATTCACAAGTGGTGATTTTATTGTGCACTATAACCAGAGCTAGAAAATATTTCAAACCGTCATGAAGCGAGGCATTGGAGGTCGTCCTAAGTTGCATTTTATTTTTTTAATTCAAGATAGATTCTCCTGAGGAATGCCCATTTTTTGGGGGGTAAAAAAAGAGACCCTTGAGGCTAGAGAGCATCATATGAATTACTTATAGACAACGTCTCAGATTCTTTTCCACAGATTCCAGACCTGTATGTGTTCCCTGTTACTGTGCTTTCTGGTACACTGGCAGGTGGGTTTCACAGGTCTGGATTCTACAGTGGTGTTTACAATCAGAGCAGGTCTTTGATGCTGTGCCAGGGTCTCTCATACAGAGCTGAGTAATACCATATGGAAGGCCACGGAACCGTACCAGGCACAACCAGAGAGGTGAGCGAGAGAGAGAGAGGCAGTTGAAAGTAATAGAATTGGTCGGATGGTGAATTTCAATCCAGAGCCAGTTCAAAGACTTTTAAATTAAATAATGTTTAGAGACATGTCTTGATTATGTTCTTGTCCAGTGTACATATTTTTTATACATGTGCCCTTGTAATCTTTACTCTAAAACAACAACTTCTCTTCTGTGATGATGTGTGCATCAGTGTGAGGGTTGGGCAATAATCGATCCCCTCCAGCAATTTGTCACTCAAATGTAGGGTTGGGTGATTTTTCCGATTTGATAGATTAATTCGAATTTAATGTTTTGCCATGATTTTATTTTTTATAAATCGAATAATCATGATTTTCAATATAAATATTACTGAACGTTAGAATTACACATTTTGACAATGAAAAGAATGATCCAACCGTGCATGTCGGTGTACATGATTAACCGCTCACCTGTGACGCGCTCTGTGAAAGACCAGAAGTAGAATATATCATTAGGTGCCATTCACACAGAATGAGCTTTTGTGTTGACAAAGATGCGACGTGGCCAGTGGAAAAGGAAAAAATGCAGGAAGTTATTTTAACTTGAGCACCACATTTTTAGAATCCCGTTTCATGCATGAGACTAGGCCTGTCACGATAACAAATTTTCCTGTACGATAAATTGTCCAAGAAACTATGGTGATAAACGATAATATTGTCGTTCTAAGACCAGTTTCAACTAACATAATGATAATGGCATAATAACGCAGGTACACCTTTTCAAAGATCAATAAACTTTTATTCAGAGCAAGAAATACCAACATGTTGACTTTGTGTGGCTTAAAATTTATTAATTTTGTATGTTATATTATGTTTATATGCCAGTTAGGGATGCTCATATTGACCGTTTAACCGTTAACCGAAAGTAAACATTTTGACTAATGAAGGGGACGTTCACATATCGTGTCTTTTGGGCGCTCAAGTTCGTTATTTCAAATGCGGTATGCGCGCTCATAATGGAAGAGACTAGGTGTGTATGACGCAAAGCACAGCCAAGAATTACCACTAGTACAGTAACCACTATTCTGGGTTTTGAGGTGATGAGCGTAGATTCTTTCTTAAGTGTCCTTGAAGGGTAGTGTAGTGCTGTGTTCTCTTTTATGTTGTTGCTTTCTGAGAGTCAGGACATGTTGACTTCCTCCATGTGGAAATCACTCAGAGTCACTCTGGGACACTCAAGGTGTATGTTCGTGTTTGTGCGCAATGGAAAATCCTTAACTTGTACAGACAAGTCAGCAAGACATGATTGCAACATCTTTTACGTTACATTCTTCTTCAGCTGCAGATGTGAATCCATCAAGACCACAGGGTTTTTGGCAAGCCCGTCTGCTAGATCCCTTTACAATGTCATAAGACCTGGTTCTCAATTCAGACCATTTATAGTCCAGTTGAAGCCTTCATATACAGGACGTAGCTTATTATAGTACCATTTTGTCACTACATATTTCATGCCCATGTTATTTCAAAAGCAGAGATCAGGAATGGTTTGGAGAATGAATTCTTTGTTTTCTCTCCACCATTTCTTTCCATCTCTCCCTCCCTTTTTATTAATTTATCTGACTTCTTGCATGTCCTACTTCTAGTTTTGTGACCTTTTTGATTTAAATTGGAAAATCATGATTGCAATATTAAAGTCATATCACATCTTTTTTTTTTTCTGTGTGGTGTTTCACATGTTCATATAAAGCAGTCACTAGCATTTTCATTGTGAGCTATTCCATTGTTTTATCTGTTTACAAAGAAACCCTTTGTATGTTTGCTAAGTTTAATCATGTCTCATGGTATTGAGATGCTATATCCCTGGTTGCAATGCCTCACTGCACGTTTGTGTGTTTGTGTGTGTGTGTGTGTGTGTGTGTGTGTGTGTGTGTGTGTATGTATGTGTGCTAAACCTCCATCTGTGTGTGTCTGCCCGAGGTCTCCCCTGTGTTTAACAGCAGGGTGTTCCCTCTGTTCAGAAGCTGCTTAATTCCCTGTAAGTGCTGAGAACCTTCCGGAAAGATTCCCACCGCGCTGTGGTAAATATTTACGCACTCCGCACCCTGATACCAGACCTGCAACGATCAGAGTTCAAACATTAAGGGCGAGCACTGTAATCAAACACCACAACATTCACTTTACCTGCTCCTCACTTCAACAGTAGACATAGACTAAATCCCGTATCAACCTAAAACATCCTGTTTAAGGATATCCTTAATTGAAACACTTTTTAAATTAAGAAGGTTCACCTGTATCTTAGAAACTTAAGACCAATACAAAGAAAGGATTTTTAGAAATCTTGGCCAACTGAAAAGTATGAACATGAAAAGTATGAGCATGTACAGCACTTAATATTTAAGATCCTTTTGCCTGAATTACTGCAGCAATGCGTCGTGGCATGGAGTCGATCAGTCTGTGGCACTGCTCAGGTGTTATGAGAGCCCAGGTTGCGCTGGTAGTGGCCTTCAGCTCTTCTGCATTGTTGGGTCTGGCATGTCGCATCTTCCTCTTCACAATACCCCATAGATTTTCTATGGGGTTAAGGTCAGGCAAGTTTGCTGGCCAATTAAGAACAGGGATACCATGGTCCCTAAACCAGGTACTGGTAGCTTTGGCACTGTGTGTCTAAAACTTCCTGGTATACGGCTGCGTTGACCTTGGACCTCAGAAAATACAGAGGACTAACACCAGCAGATGACATGGCAGCCCAAACCATCACTGACTGTGGAAACTTTACACTGGACCTCAAGCAACATGGATTGTGTGCCTCTGCTCTCTTCCTCCAGACTCTGGGACCCTGATTTCCAGGCAGTCCAGTCCTTTTTGTCTTTAGACGCTTCTGATGCTGTCTGTTGTTCAAGAGTGACTTGACACAAGGAATGCAACAGCTGAAACCCATGTCTTGCATACGTCTGTGCATAGTGGTTCTTGAAGCACTGACTCCAGTTGCAGTGCACTCTTTGTGAATCTCCCCCACATTTTTGAATGGGTTTTGTTTCACAATCCTCTCCAGGGTGCTGTTATCCCTATTGCTTGTACACTTATTTTCTACCCCATCTTTTCCTTTCCTTCGCCTGTCTATTAATGTGCTTGGACGCAGAGCTCTGTGAACAGCCAGCCTCTTTTGCAATGACCTTTTGTGTCTTGCCCTCCTTGTGCAAGGTGTCAGTGGACAACGGTCAAGTCAGCAGTCTTCCCCATGATTGTGTAGCCTACAGAACTAGACTGAGAGACCATTTAAAGGCCTTTGCAGGTGTTTGAGTTTATTAGCTGATTATAGTGGCACCAGGTGTCTTCAATATTAAACCTTTTCACAATATTCAAATTTTCTGAGTCCTGAATTTGGGATTTTCTTTAGTTGTCAATTATAATCATCAAAATGAAAAGAAATAAACATTTGAAATATATCAGTCTGTGTGTAATGAATGAATATAATATACAAGTTTGACTTTTTGAATGGAATTAGTGAAATAAATCAACTTTTTGATGATATTCTAATTATATGACTAGCACTTTTATGTATAGTATGTGTGTGTGTGTGTGTGTGTATATACATATACATATATATATATATATATATATATATATATATATATATATATTAGTAGTGTTGTCACGGTACCAAAATCTCAGTATTCAGTACCGATACCAGTGAAAATCCACAGTTCTCGGTACCAATTTCGGTACCAAAGCAAAACACAAAAATATGCTAATTAAAAAAAAAAAACTTTTTATCACTAAAAATAAAACCAATGCCATTCTTTATACTTATTTACAATTGTGTTTAAAGTTCTTCTACAAGTAATATAATTATGAAAAACAGTAAACAAGTTTCACCCAAATTTAATTTGTCTTTTAATTTATGAAATTTAAACACATTTTATTTTTTGGTAAATAAAGGGGATTTGCTATTAAAATTAAAACATGGAAGAAATATTGTGTGATTAATTTTTAATTAACAGTAGTAGCAGTATCACATACATTTTACAAAATAATAGTAATATTTCTAGCACAATGCCTTTATGTTAAAATGAATTTGTTATGAATGCATATTTGTCATTTATCTGAACTTAAGACTGGTGGTGATGCTTAAGATATTTTTGTTCATTGAGGGTTTCTGTAAAAAAAAAAAAGTAATAGATCATAATAATTATTATTAAAAGATAATAATACTACTAATTCTACTACCATACTTACAATATACAATGCACTATGGATTGATGAGCTGCTGGTTCATGAATATTAATCACGTTGTCTGCGTTCGGTCGAACTGATTTGCTGAAATCAAAACAGGGACGTTAATAGATGAGCGCCAGCCAATGAAATTGCCATTTGCGCATTAGCTCCGCCCACTGCTCTCTCTCTTAGCATGTGTGAGAAACAGAGCTATCAGCAAAGCGACGGCGAGCCGCGCTCCTTCACACAGAGTTTACAGTTCGGCAAATACCATAGACAGTAAAAGAGGCAAATACAGGTGTACTGTGCGTCCATTGAGATGAATTGAAAAGTACAGATCGCTTGATGGAGAGAGAACTCTGAAGCGCTCAGTCAGTGTTCAGCGATTGAAAATATATCTGCGCCAATATTATAATAGCCTCGAACACACACACACTGGCAAGTAAAATCTAAGAATTTATTAGCCAATGGCTAACAATAGACATAATTTAGTCGCCCTGAGTAAAATTAATTCACATATGCGAGTGATTTACTCGCAATGTAGAGGCTGTTTTGACGGTTTTCCGTGAATACCTTTAAATTGACACTGGTTTTACTCAAATGAAACGGTAAAATGCTTGTTAAGAGACTCAGAACAGTTCTGGTGATGTTGTTTGTGTATTTATGTCCTCATTATTGCAAGCGTCATGCGATTCAGTCTATGTAGTAAACAAACCATTCATTCGTTCACACAGAGACATGCACGCAGAACATACAGGATGCAGATTTCAACCAACTTTTGCGGCTTAACATTTACAGATACTGGTCCATATAGAGATTTGATTTGATTAATTTATGCTAACTTTGACAAATTCCGTGACTGTCCATATTAAAATGTAAGTTTCATTTTCATGACTGGATTTTGAGATTCCGTCCGCGTTTTCTGCTTCGCGGAAATCATAGCGCTGTATGCATCCGGAACCGGGTTTGAACGGGTCCTCGGTACCACCGGTACTTACAGAAACCTGGTACCATGACATTTTCATATTTTTAGTACCGACTTGGTACCAAAGTACCGGGTCTTTTGACAACACCATATATTAGTGCTGGGCAGTAAACCGGTTCATACCGAAAACTGGTGTATATTTTCGTTACGATGTTAATTTTGAATATACCGCCATACCGGTGTATTTAATTACTCAGCATTCGGAACGAACGTTATGCTTCGCCGCGGCCGCGAGACACTGTTTCAGACGGACCCTTTACAATGTTGCACTCAGTGTTGCCAGATGTACGATAATTATCGTATTTGTACGATAATTTTTACCTCTGTACAATGTATGATCATTAATGAAAAAAATCCCTTAATATACGATAATTTCAGATTTCTATGAAAATTTAAATGAGGGTAGTTGCAGTCATATGGCTTCTTTACTCATACACGAAATCGGCTCATTACAGACACTCTAAATGCGTTAGTTTGCACCTCAGGGTGTGTTGAGAATGTAGGAGAGTGCCCTGCTTTAAAGCCAAGTGAAGTGAAGTGAAGTGACATTCGGCCAAGTATGGTGACCCATACTCAGAATTTGTGCTCTGCATTTAACCCATCCGAAGTGCACACACACAGAGCAGTGAACACACACACACACTGTGAACACACACCCGGAGCAGTGGGCAGCCATTTTTTATGCTGCGGCGCCCGCGGAGCAGTTGGGGGTTCAGTGCCTTGCTCAAGGGCACCTCAGTCGTGGTATTGAGGGTGGTGAGAGAACTGTACATGCACTCCCCCCACCCACAATTCCTGCCAGCCCGGGACTCGAACCCACAACCCTTCGATTGGGAGTCCGATTCTCTAACCACCAGGCCACGACTTCGTTAACTGCAACGAGCACTAGTTGGGGTCCATGATAGCAAGAACCCCTTCAACATCAGGCAACACGCAGGATTCCGATGGAGCGGCTCAGATGTGGAGTTAACTGCACCATGCAGCAACAACTAAATTCCTTCTTCAGTGGACGCGACAAAGCAAGTGTTAAAAATAATTTTAATATGATTTAATATGCGCCGCGATGCAGACAGTCACTGAAAATAATGGGATAGTATTTTGTCTCACTGCTTCCGTCAAACAATACGCCTTGTTATCTATTGTGGTAATTTGCAGGTCGTGTCAAAATGTTGTTGGTTTAGAATAGATAACTCTTTTGACTCGTGTACGATAATTTTCTTCCAGATACGATGATTTTGAACTTCTGGTACGATACTTGGACATTTCCAATCTGGCAACACTGGTTGCACTTCTAAGCAGCGACTGCGAGGCGTGGTGAGGGTACACCATAGACAGGGGTACACACAGCAGTGCTCTGCTGTTAAGTTATAACGCCTGTTTCACACAGTCCAGTCGTATTAACGGATTCGAGCTGCACGAGGTTGCGGTCCGTCAGTGCATTCAAGGAGCGGTGCTCTGCAGTAGTGCAGCGATTGTTAACGTACTGAGTCTATTTTTGCTGTGCTGCAGGCGCTGAATTAAAGTGAAAGCGCATTGTTCGCAGGAAAAATTAACATGGATTGACATGGAAACGCAGTCGCATGGGTTTTTGGCTAGGTTTAAAACAAGAAAAAGAGCACTTTTAGGTAAACAAGGAAAACAATATATATGTTCACTTTTATGGAAGCAGAAAAACAAAGTTCATTAAGACCCGTGGGATTGCTTGTGATAAAGATTTAAATGCACAAGATTGTTTCTGTCTGTGGTGTTTTAATTTTAAATATTTTAACAAGAAAAGTAGGCTAATTATTGTGTTTAAATGTTTTGCTGCTTGCTTTAGCAGCTTATTATACAAACCTAGAAGTAAAATGCATGAATAATGCGTTGTTTATATTTATTGAGTTTAAACTAATGTCTATATGAAAGATTGTTACTGTTCTGTGATAAAAGACTTACGATGCTGAAAAAAAAAAAAAAAAAAAAAATTTTTTTTATATATATATATATATATATATATATATATATATATATATATATATATATATATATATATATATATATTTTACATGATATAAAATCAAAACAATGAACAAATGTTGTGTTTGTGGACTAAACAGACGCGGATCAGTAGCAGACTGCAAACACGTCCTGTGTGAAAGCACAATGAGTCCGTGCTGCGGACTGCATATGCACTGCAGGCAGATTATGCATATATAATATCCATTTTATGCAAGTGCTGTCGGGCTAAAATTTTCGCCAAAGGCAGCAACACGAGCAATTTGCTCCAGCACCTTAGCCACAAGCACTTCTTGGAATATCAACCAGCAGAAAATGCTTTGTACACCTGATAATCCATGAAAAAAATATATATAATTTTATAATTATATAATAAAAACAAAAAACGGTATAATTTTGAAAAAAAAACGGTATATACATTTTTGGTCAAACCGCCCAGCACTAATATATATATATATATACATACATACATACATACAGGTGCTAGTCATAATATATATGTGTGTGTGTGTGTGTGTGTGTGTATATATATATATATATATATATATATATATATATATATATATATAGAGAGAGAGAGAGAGAGAGAGAGAGAGAGACATTTGTATATAAATAAATGGCTTTATTTGTCGAGTAGCTGTAAATTAGGCATAATAATAGGAATAATTAATTAGGCATAATAGGCATAAAAGTCGGCCAGTCATTATTGTTAAACTGCTTTGCTGCAAGATATAGCTTAATATTGTCAAATTTTCTTTCTAACTATCCAGTTAATACAGTATGTAAATTATCTGACATTATTTTCCCCCCTAATTTTTCTGATTAGAGAATGGTGCAGAAATGTCTGTGCTAGGTTTTAATTGTCTGGCCTGTGTCTGATAGTTTTTTTTCCTTCTCATCCTTTTCCGATCCTCTTCCCATCATACTTTGGCCTTCCACATCTCACCCAGCAAGAGATTCCCACATGCCATCCTTAATTTCCCTCATATTTTTGTGCTTTGTCATTTCTATTCCTCTCACGCTTTTCCTTGCGTCTGCTCCTGCTGCAGCATGATCCAAGAATGCTGAAGGGAGCAGTCACATACACACATATTTAGGAAGCCTAATGCCAACTATTCACTGTAACATATTGTATGTTGAACACTTTTTGGTATACCTGGCACCTTTGGTGTTAAATTACTCTTTATTTTGTAAAGAGTTGTGCTTGTGTTGATTGCATTTTTCCAATAATAGTAATATTAAATATTAATCAGTATAGGACATTACCAAATTTCATGAACAGTTTAATGCATAGTACTGTCACATACAGTAACATGGACACAGAGACAGTAAGAGACATGAATGATAAAAATAGCTCTGAAACAAAGTTTGCTTCTAAACTGAAATAGGCCCCAGTTTGTTTGCTGAGTTATATGTACAGTATGTCTGTGTTTGTTGCTAATTTTTCATCAACTCCCATTCTTCACGGTGGTGAACAGGTAACAATGTCAGCCTAATCCTGAAGCAAAGTAGCAAAATTCATCACCTGAAGAGTCCTTAAAGATAAGAAGGAAAAGGCATTTCACATGCAAGACAGAATTTTAAAATTGAGCTTGTGAAAATGTGTCCCTTACATTCTGTTAAGTACTAAAAGCGTAATGCTGAGAGGCTTATTATAGAGATGGACAAGATGCTTATTCTGGGCTTGGAATTAGTGCTGGCACCACGTTGCAGTGTTGTTCAGGATGACCTAAGCCAGTCAACTAACTGTGTGCCTTGATGAGGCCAGACCTCATCCAAGTGTCACCGTCACTAATGCGGAAGTCACTTTGGCTAAATTAGGAGGAAATACAGGTGCCTAAAATCCTTTTCCACCACACACACACACACACACACACACACACACACACACACACACACACATCCTTATCAGAAGCTCATCAGTGCATATCAATGCATGCTACCCTGTTCCTTGGTATCTGTTGCTATGGTAACGTAGAGCAACACAGTTCCATATCTGCCAAGTTATGGGATGGTTGTTGTTTTTGCTGCAGATCTGATTTATAAATGACTATAAACAAACAAAACAGACTAGCAACAACGCTCATTATGTTTCTCCTTTAATGCTACTGCTGTTTGTTTGGTACATTTCAGTACATTATTTGTGTCATGTGAATTTCTGCTTACTGTGGTGGGGAAATCAGCAGAATTCTGGAGATTGAATTAAAATATGGTCAGATGTGTTTAACTGTTATTGTTAAGTTATTGGAGCAAGGTGCAGGCCTATAAATACGTAATACCTAAAGATGACATATCAACCATACAAAGATTTTTCACTAAATGAGCATGTCAGAACCAAGCATTCCAAGTTCAAGGAGTACATTATGCTAGTGAGCAGGCAACTGGATCTAATTTTGTTTCTTTCCCAGTTGACAATGTCTGTTTGCATGGTGTTTGACTCTGGAAATTGAGCGGCAAAAATTCCTGTGTGGTTAAAGCCAGAGAAGCAGGCCCCAAAATAGTGTATTTCAGAAGGAGAACCAGACACTTTTGTAAGTTAGGTTTAGAATCAGCTAGCCTACTGTTCACATAATAAAAAAGCAATCTCATGGTGTAATGTTCCCCAAAATGATTGGTTCTTTTATGTTAGCGTTATGAAGTTAAAAGCACTCTGTACTTGTGCATGAATGCTGATAAATGTCACCGTGTACCAGTACTTGCAGTGTACCAGTACTTGATAGTTTGGTCATTACTTTATAAAGGCACATTTTTTGCCTGAGAGAATGTTCTTTCCTGCGGAGCAAGCTAACTCAATAATCCATTTATTTTAAGGTCTTTATGGAATGATCTAGCTCTCTGATTGCTGCTGCCTGCCGCTTGCTTTGTGTTTTCCACAATTAAGTTTGTGTATGTGTGTCCGTTTCAAACAGGGAGCAGGATAGTATTGTGGAGCTCTGAAAGTTTTAAAGCTTAGCTGCTTCATTAATTCTTTAATTAGACACATTCTTGCTCTGAGTGATGTCACGCCAAGAGAGAATGTTTTTCATCTGCGGGTTTTACGTTCGTGTATGTTTGAGACAACCTTTCATATGACCTTTCTTTTAAGGAACTGCCCATACATGGCTGCTTGGCGAGTGTTGTGTTAGCAGTATCTAAGTTTAGATGTTTTATTATGTAGATGAGTGCTGAGGTTGACAAGAAGCTACTTTCTGGAATCTGTATTTTTATGTGTGTCTTTTAGCATTCAAACAACTACTGAGCTCAACTGCAGTGCTTTTAATAATGATAAAACACATTTCAGCAAGTCCACCTACTGCATAATCAACATTTACGACACCTCGTAAGATCAGGATTCAATTTGACTCCTTCCCAGCAGGCACCTCCATTTCAGACCTGTCATCTTAACAGAATGGTGGGGTTTGCGTTTAATGCCGTTTGCTAAATTGGCTTTATGAGTTCCATTCCACCAGCCACCTGTTTCATCTTCTCCTTCACCCACATACTGGATGAGGGGTAAAGTGAGGAAATAAGATCTCTATTCTCTCCACTGAAACTCACCCAGGGCTGCCACTTCTCCTGCTGGCTCATTTCAGTGATAAATGTCATGCCAAAGACTCCATGTCAAAAAAACAACAAAACATTGCATTATGGTTTTGGCCGATTTGTATGATGTTGTCAGGCTGAACTCATTTTCACCTCCATGTCGTCCAGCTCTCTTGGACACTTATGTGTTGTTTATTCTAAGAATTAGTCACTTTATTTGCTTCAGTCATGCAGTAGAATTTGGCCTTGGTTGTGCACACAAGACAACACAATACAGTACAACACCTGGAGTTAATAATAATAAAACTAGACAAATGTCAGCCAAAATATGGGCAAAGTGATTGTCACTCTTTCACCTCATCTGTTTTCGTTTGGTCCAGTGAAAGCAGACATTTTAGTTGGAGGCAGCAGTTTATTGTCGTCTGTGTTGACTTTTGGCAGTTGTGTGAGTGTGTTGATTCAGACAGGGAAGAGCTCATGCCAGGGCACTAAACACAGGAACCTACCCGCTGCCAGTGCTTCACGACATCATTGCTCTGCCTTTGATTGGACGGAGGATAAGGGAAGCCCCAGAGCTGATTGGGTGGAGTCATAACTGTCTGTTGATGTTTTTTTTTTTATGCAGCTGGGGTTTGTGTCTGGTATCAGATGCCTTAGAGAAAGTATTTGTTTATTCTTCTCAAAAGCATGTTTTCTTAGGTACAGTTGTGGAGTTCTTTATTTTTCCAACCCTAACTACTTTTTAATTGGTAAACTTAAGAGCATTTAGAACTTTGTGCCAGGATTTCCTCATGGAAAACCTGGGAATATCAAGGAATTAAAATTTCTTGGCCTGTGGAGGTTATGGAAATGAATAAGTGACGTGACTTGTTACCAAGTATGGTGTCCCATACTCGGAATCCAAGTGCACACACACACCATGAACACATACCTAGAGCAGTTGGCAGACATTCAATTGCTGCAGCGCCCAGGGAGCAGTTGAGGGTTCGGTGCCTTGCCCAAGGGTCTCACCTCAGTCGTGGTATTGAGGGTGGAAGAGAGCACTGGTCATTCAATCCCTCCACCTACATTTCCTACTGGTACAGAGACTGAACCCCACAACCTTTGGGTTACAAGTCTGACTGACTGCTTTAAACATTAGTTTCTTTGTAAAGTTATGGAAATTTCTATAGTTTACAAAATTTGTTTTAGTTTCAAGGTTCAGCAATAAGATTTTTTGTGCCAGACCATTTGGCCCGTAGTTTTTTAAAATTATTTTAAATGAAAACAGAACAACTTTAATTAGTAGGCATGAACAAAAAAGTAATAGAAAATGCATTGTCCAAAAAAGTGGGTAAGTTGATGTTCAGTATGTTTCCTTAATCTGTCTCTCTCCCTCTCTCTTTTGTCTCTCTCAGATGTTTGTGCTTAATAAGGCTGATGACACCAGCTGCTCCCTGCATGAGTTCACCATCACCGGCTCAACCTATGCACCGGAGGGACATGTGTAAGAGCACACAAACACACTCAGAGCCCTTGGTCCTTCCCAAAACATCTTGTCATTTTTACCTATTCCATATAATCTTATGCTCATTCTGGTTTGTATTTACATCCCTTCATCTTGCAACAATGATCTCTCCCCTTAGGCTGAAAGCCGACAAGCCAGTGCAGTGTGGAGATTATGATGGTCTGGTGGAACTGGCTACTATTTGCTCCCTGTGCAATGACTCTTCGCTGGACTATAATGAGGTCAGCAGTGTGTGCTTGGATCTTCTCCTGCAACTAATCCTCAGACGCCACATTTACCCTTCTTAGTTTAACAAAGATTTTCAATTAGTGTTTTTGAGTCTGTCCTGCTCTCATTGCTGAAGTGTTAACCATGCATCATCTGTTCCTCAGGGATAGGCAGCTTTTTAGTTTGCATGTTTTGAACATTTGGCTTGCATTTCTCACCTCTGTGCCATTGCCATGGGATCATGATTTCTGCATTGCGTAATACTATGCTTATTCCATAGTTGTCTGGTAGGGTAGAGGACAGCACAAGTTACAACAAGACGAAGAGTTTAAAGGTGCCATGCGAGTAAAAGTAATATGTTAAAGGCAGCCATATCAAGCATATATTTTAAAAGTCTTATTGTAATCTGACCATGATTTTAATATGATAAATAATCACAAAAAAAAAAATTCTTCTATTTTTTCTTCTATTACAAAACAGTCACTAAATATTGAACCTTGACTTTCATACCTTTCCAGACAGTAAGATTTGTGCTGTCGATCACTAAAAGATTAGATTTCCTAAAACACGTGCCACAAAATCAGTCTATATGTGATGTGATCTGGGAAAACCCGTTGGATGTCGCATTGGGACGTTTTCAGGAAATTTGAAAAATAGGTTGTATGTAAAAAAATTATCAAAAATTGAATATGAAAAAATCATATTCAAAAATCAAAAATATGAAATCAAAATTAGGGTTTCATTCCATTATTATTCTATAACATCTTGTCTATCATCTCTGAAAATATCTTGGCAAAATTCACTTGTTTAGTGCAGAAAAATATCGATTCACTGCAGCAAGCGGAAAAGACAGTCTTTCTCTAATGTTAAAAACACGCTGCAGAGGTGCTTTCTCTTAAAACCACAAAAACAGTTAAACCTATCAAAATAAATCACTTAACATATATAATAGGGTTGGATCAATGCACATTTCCCGCCAGTCCTGTGTAAACTACGGCACGCAAAGTTTTATTTATTTATTTTAATATCGTGAGATGGCGGAGCGCAAGAAAACAACGCAGTCTGAAGCTGCTCACTTAGGCTATCTTGCTCATCTCAGTCTGCTCAATCGTGATGATGTCATTGCCCTAAAAGATATTATAATGTTATAATGGACTATTTCACATCCAGAGATGAAGGGTCGGATGAAGTTACTAAAGAGGAAGAGTCCGATGACAGTCTTTTATATGCACAGCTGCACTATCATTCTAACTACAAGGTACACTATTTGTGCTATCCAAACATACAACTCTTCTTCACGATGCCATAGAAGAACCTTTTTGTCTAAATGGTTCCATAAAGAACCTTTAACATCCGAAGAACCTTTCCATTTCACAAAAGGTTCTTTGTGTTGAAAGAAGGTTCTAAAGATTACAAAATGGTAAGAAAGAGGTGGCTCTTTAAAGAAACTTTGACTGAATGGTTCTTCTATGGCATCACTCGAAGAACCTTTTGAAGCACCTTTATTTTTAAGAGTGAAGGGGTGATCAAAAGTTCAGAGACTACGCTCATGATAAACAATGGAAAACTGTCCTCTTCAGGGTAACGTTAGTCTGTGTGTGTAATGATGCAGTATAGCACTCCTGACAGACAGCGACCGTCTCACTTTAATCTCACGTTTTTCTCACTATTCCGTTCTGGAAAATCAGAACTATCAGCCAACTTCAAACAGCCATAACTTTTGTTACGTTCAAACAATTCATTATGACAAAATGAAATTTTTTTGGAAAAGGACCTGATCACAGCTTTCATATGGTATTAAAACCTTAAATGGTAAAATTTCACTATGTGTTGGGTTTTCCTAGATCGCAACACACATGCACATGCACACACACATACATACATATATATACAATATATATGTATATGTATGTGTGTGTTTTTATATCTTGATTTATACCCCTAAAAGGGAAATGTATCCCCTGAGATACAAACATTTAGAGACAAATTACAAAAAAATTATGCATTTAATTACATTTCAATGTAAACCTTATAAGCTAATGCTGAACGGCAGCTTTTTAAACAGATAAGTCTCCTCCAATCTGTGTAAATATGTGAACTAGATCAACGTAGATTTCCCACTACAGGCGCCCATGCAGGTTTAAATGCTTCCTGTGAGCCAAACGCAATCTATCTGTCTGTCTGTCTGTCTGTCTGTCTGTCTGTCTTTTTCAAATAATTTTATGTTCAAAACAATTAAATAGCACGACTGATAACATTAATAATAATAATAAATGTTCACAATAAAATATTAGAATACTTTCATGAGGTTTTTGAGTTGAATGGCTGCTGAAAATTCAGCTTTGACAAAACTGTAGTTATATAACAAAACTACTGATTATTTTATTATTTAGATCAAATAAATGAGAACTTCTTTCAAACACATTATATTATTTGCATATATTTTCCAATTAATTGGTTTATCAGTTGTTTAAAAAGTATCAAAACCTTGGCAGTTTTTTTTTTTCTTATTCAGTCATGAATCCTTTCAGTAATCAAGAAGGACTGGAAAAATGTTGTCCTATATAGACATTATTTACTAGATGAGTTAGATGAGGTTGGATTTCTAAATCACTCACATTCTCCATTGCTTCCATGTGGCATTTAAAGTGCTTTCTGAAGTGAGTGTATTACTCCATGCTTCTATTTTAAATGGTTATGCAAGTGCCGTATACTTCATGTTGTTTGGGCTAATAGGACACTGAATTTTTACGTAAATTTGTTGTCCCGCAGGCCAAAGGAGTATACGAGAAAGTGGGTGAGGCCACAGAAACTGCGCTCACGACTCTGGTGGAGAAAATGAACGTATTTAAAACTGACCTGTCTGGACTCAGCAAAGTGGACCGAGCTTCAGCGTGCAACTTGGTAAGATGGAAGCTATGGGGTCCACCAGGATATGAGACAGACAACAATAAAAGAGAACATAGCTGGAAATGATAAAAAAATGATAAATAGAAAGATAGATGAAGAAATATGAGAGTCCCCAAACTTTGGCCAGTGTTGCAAGACAGGATATTTAAAAGAAATGAGATGACATGGTGTTGCCACAGATAAACACAGCGTGCCGATATTCAGCCATATCTCATGTCTACGAGTATGATATTGCGTTTATACAATAGTTTGACAGCATGAGTGTGTAAACACATAAGAAAAGCAACAACAGAGTGTCTTTTAAAATGCTCTTTTGTGCAGAACTACTTCCTTCTGCCACAGATTCAAATCTCAGTTTGACAGTTTAACCAAAGTCCCTTTAAGATTTTTAAATGTTTCTTGAGCAGCAAATCAGAACATAAGAATGGTTTCTAAAGGATATTATGACACAGAAGACTGGAGTAATGATGCAAATAAATCAGCTTTGAAATCACAGGAATGAATTACTTTTAAAATATATTCATTTAAATGGTAAAAAATATGTCATAATATAACTGCTTTTTGCTGTATTTTGGATCAAATAAATGCAGGCTTGGTGAGCAGAAGAGAATTGAAAAAAACTTTTGACCTGTGTGTGTGTGTGTGTGTGTGTGTGTGTGTGTGTGTGTGTGTGTGTGTGTGTGTGTGTGTGTGTGTGTGGTGTGTGTGGTGTGTGTGTGTGTGTGTGTGTGTGTGTGTGTGTGTGTGTGTGTGTGTGTGTATATGTATGTATGTATGTATGTATGTGTATATAGTTGAGCCCTAGCCAAAAACGTGTCCAGTGTCTTTATGGATTTCCATGTGAGCAATCCATCAGTATAAGCAAAATTATTATGACTGAAACCCTGAAAACACACTGGGAAATGTCTCCGTTCAAGACACAGTCACTCTTATGAAGTCAATAAACATGCATCCATGCTGATAGGTGTCAGTGTGACATGAAAGATCACTGGGATAAAACAAAAACATCAAGAAACTTACATAAGCCATGTTAAATGGATTGTTAATTCAAGTCAATAGTTAGAGGAAGGCTTGAGGTTTATGTTTGCTTGTAGATGTTTATAGAAACCAGTCACACATCCCACACAGCTGCATTAGGGAGACTGGGAACAGTGGACTATTCTTGATCCGTCTCTCCCTTTTCCCTATGGGAAACATTTTTCTTTGAAGGAGTGAATGACCCGCAGTGCTCTTTATTTTACTGACCCCTGAATCCTTCTCCTCTCCAAAAAAAGAAACTTCTGTGACACAGATTCCCAGAGGCAAAGCATAATATTTAGATAACCAGAGGAGTTTATGAAGAGGTTAGCTAAATTTTCCACTATAATCCAAAATTTCACTGGCCAATCAATGATGACAGATAGTTAGATGGGCACATGGATGGATGGATGGAAGCTTTTCATAAAGCTTTGGAAGATCGAGAACACAGGAACCCTACTGAGGAGTGACGTCATGTTCTCAGGGGAGCTGGGAAGAAGAGACACTGGTTTCCTCTCACACATGCATGCCTTGTTTAAACATCTGTAAAACTGACTACTGATTCAAATATTAAAGAGAGCCACGAACAGGGGCAGCAACCAGAGACTGAGCTTGATGCACTTTAGGTAGGGCAGCAAACATTCTCTGTTCTCATGTGCTGATGGTGGTTTCCACCTAGTGGCAAAATAATTCCCTTCCTCGCTGAATTTTTGTCCTGCATATCTGAATTGTATTTTTTGTTTTATTTTAATTTTATCACAGAAAATTATTGGGTATAATCAGTTTAAAATTGTTTAATACATTGTTTATTAATACAATAATTGATTCATGCTAGAAATATTTACACTACTGTTTGGGTTCAGTAAGATTTATTTATTTGATTTAGAAAGAAATGGATACTTTTATTCAGCAAAGACGCGTTAAATTGGTAAAAAGTGACAACAACGTAATGTTACAAGACATTTCTTTTCATCTTATGGCTACTGAAAATTCAGCTTTTCAATCACAGAAATGAATAGAAAAAGTTTATTTTGAATAATTTTATTTTTATGAATTTTCTGATAAGCAAAGTGAGCAAAACCCCAAAACGTTTGAATGGTAGTGTATATTTTTCATTAAATGTCAAGTTTAATTAAATTGAAACTGTATAAATTATGCACCTATAACATCACATTATCTTTTTTTTATTAGAAAACCTCTAGAACCTGCGTGAGCACCACTCTTCAAGCATAATTTTTAACTACTTTAATCTTTAACATTTCATTGTCAATATTTATTAAAGGCTAAACGCTTGTATATATATATATATATATATATATATATATATATATATATATATATATATATATATATATATATATATATACAACCCGAATTCCGGAAAAGTTGGGACGTTTTTAAAATTTTAATAAAATGAAAACTAAAAGACTTTCAAATCACATGAGCCAATATTTTATTCACAATAGAACATAGATAACATAGCAAATGTTTAAACTGAGAAAGTTTACAATTTTATGCACAAAATGAGCTCATTTCAATTTTGATTTCTGCTACAGGTTTCAAAATAGTTGGGACGGGGCATGTTTACCATGGTGTAGCATCTCCTTTTCTTTTCAAAACAGTTTGAAGACGTCTGGGCATTGAGGCTATGAGTTGCTGGAGTTTTGCTGTTGGAATTTGGTCCCATTCTTGCCTTATATAGATTTCCAGCTGCTGAAGAGTTCGTGGTCGTCTTTGACGTATTTTTCGTTTAATGATGCGCCAAATGTTCTCTATAGGTGAAAGATCTGGACTGCAGGCAGGCCAGGTTAGCACCCGGACTCTTCTACGACAAAGCCATGCTGTTGTTATAGCTGCAGTATGTGGTTTTGCATTGTCCTGCTGAAATAAACAAGGCCTTCCCTGAAATAGACGTTGTTTGGAGGGAAGCATATGTTGCTCTAAAACCTTTATATACCTTTCAGCATTCACAGAGCCTTCCAAAACATGCAAGCTGCCCATACCGTATGCACTTATGCACCCCCATACCATCAGAGATGCTGGCTTTTGAACTGAACGCTGATAACATGCTGGAAGGTCTCCCTCCTCTTTAGCCCGGAGGACACGGCGTCCGTGATTTCCAACAAGAATGTCAAATTTGGACTCGTCTGACCATAAAACACTATTCCACTTTGAAATAGTCCATTTTAAATGAGCCTTGGCCCACAGGACACGACGGCGCTTCTGGACCATGTTCACATATGGCTTCCTTTTTGCATGATAGAGCTTTAGTTGGCATCTGCTGATGGCACGGCGGATTGTGTTTACCGACAGTGGTTTCTGAAAGTATTCCTGGACCCATTTAGTAATGTCATTGACACAATCATGCCGATGAGTGATGCAGTGTCGTCTGAGAGCCCGAAGACCACGGGCATCCAATAAAGGTCTCCGGCCTTGTCCCTTACGCACAGAGATTTCTCCAGTTTCTCTGAATCTTTTGATGATGTTATGCACTGTAGATGATGAGATTTGCAAAGCCTTTGCAATTTGACGTTGAGGAACATTGTTTTTAAAGTTTTCCACAATTTTTTTATGCAGTCTTTCACAGATTGGAGAGCCTCTGCCCATCTTTACTTCTGAGAGACTCTGCTTCTCTAAGACAAAGCTTTTATAGCTAATCATGTTACAGACCTGATATCAATTAACTTAATTAATCACTAGATGTTCTCCCAGCTGAATCTTTTCAAAACTGCTTGCTTTTTTAACCATTTGTTGCCCCCGTGCCAACTTTTTTGAGACCTGTAGCAGGCATTAAATTTTAAATGAGCTAATTAAGTGATAAAAGTGTACAATTTCTCAGTTTAAAAATTTGCTACGTTATCTATGTTCTATTGTGGATAAAATATTGGCTCATGTGATTTGAAATTCCTTTAGTTTTCATTTTATTAAAATTTAAAAAACGTCCCAACTTTTCCGGAATTCGGGTTGTATATATATATATATATATCATCGAGCCTGTCAGTTACTATGTTTGAAACTCAACAACCTGGGTTTGACCGCTGACTACAAACAGTGCTGTCTGTAGGCAACCCTAGAAAACAGCTGAGAATGACATCCTACCCAACACACACACACACACAATGACAGCAGTGTTTCACTTTTGTTAACATCCCACCTTCTTTTTTTTGCTTCTTTCTCTTAGATTTTCAGAAAGCTCATGCAGAAAAAATTCACACTGGAGTTTTCCAGAGACAGGAAGTCCATGTCTGTGTACTGCACTCCCAGTGGCTCGAACTCTCAGAGCAAGATGTTTATCAAGGTACCTCTAACTTAAACACATCTGAAAACATCTAACATCTATAAATACCTTCAGTAAACTCTGATGTATTCATCACACTTGTTTCTACTTTCACTCTTCTTGTATGTAGGGCGCTCCAGAAGGTGTAATTGACCGTTGTCAGTTTGTGCGTGTTGGTAAAGACCGTGTCCCATTGACCATGGCGGTAAAGGAGGAGCTGATGAGCACTATTAGAGACTGGGGGGCAGGCAGGGACACCCTGCGCTGCTTGGCTTTGGCAACACGAGACTCTCCCCCTCCTCAGGACAAAATGGACCTTGAAAACTCTGCCAAGTTCTCGGAGTACGAGGTGAGAGAATTTGGATGTCTAGAAGCTTTATGAACATCTGTCCACATTGTTTACCACAATAGTTTTACCAGTTATCTTTTTTAAAACTCAATTCTCTATGTATATTATTATGAACAATGACTCCAAAAAAGTATTTGAACACTTAAGCAACAGATAATTTTTTAAAAAAATGTATTACTATATAATACAGCAAAATATCTAATCAAAGTGGATTATTTTAGAAAATGATAGCACACTATATTTTGTTTATTTACTATTTATCATTTATTATTATTTAATATTTGTTATATTTGTTCATCTTCTGGTCTTTTTTGTTTAATGTAATTAAATTCATCCATTTTTACATGTGGATTGCACTGGATTGTATTTTCTCAGGCCACTGTACATGTAAATTTATATATCTGGGATAACATGCAAAATCTGTTCATCTGTTTAGTCAAGTCTGACCTTCGTTGGCTGTGTGGGAATGTTGGATCCACCCAGAAAGGAGGTGATTGGCTCAATAAAGCTGTGCAGTAAGGCCGGTATACGTGTCATCATGATCACTGGGGACAACAAGGGCACCGCCGTGGCCATCTGCAGACGCATTGGCATTTTCAATGAGGATGAAGATGTGGAAGGAAGAGCCTACACAGGCAGAGAGTTCGATGACCTTACTCCAGAGGCCCAGCGAGAAGCTGTGAAAAAGGCACGGTGCTTTGCCCGTGTCGAGCCTGCACACAAGTCAAAGATCGTTGCTTACCTACAGTCCTTTGATGAGATCACAGCGATGGTGAGATATAGTGGTTAGTGGCTGACCGCCAAATTCTAGTAAAAATTTTACTTGAAAAAAGTGAAACGCTGTCATTAGTTGGTTAATATATTAGGAGCTGCAGCATAATAAATGATTCAAGTTGAATTTTAAGTATAGTCTAATCCTTGCTGATGTAAGTTCATTTTTAAGGCCTGTCAATTTTCTCATTTCACCCACTATTAGCAGATGTGAAAAACCTTTAAACCACTAAATCCTTTTTGAATTGCATTGTAATGTGAGAAAATTCATAAAATGATTAAGTATTAACCTAGGTATTAATTAATATTATTGTATAATCTAATTGCTATAATTTTGGTTTGAGCAAAAGAAAATATTTCTCATTACCACCAATGGATAACTTTATATATAGCATGTCATCATAGTTGTCACAGTTGGGCTGTTAAAACGATTGAAGGTGGCAGTTATACAGTTAGAGAGCTGAGAGGATCATATGAAGGATGAAGTCTCTGATTCTACTCTCCAGTCTCTTAGCAGTAATATTAGTAATATTCTGCAGCACCTTCGTCTCAGAGGTAGACAGCCTTTTCTGTTATGCTGATTTTCCCGGCTGGAGTTATGAGAGCATGTCAGTGCTCTTCACATGCTGTCGCCTCTAGCTCTGTTGTATGCATGTGTCTGGTTGCCATTTGGGGAATTGAAGTACTTCCCAGACATCAGTGTGCATGACAAAGGGTGATTTGCTTCTTTTATGACATGAAAACAAAGATTTTCCATATCCCCTAATTGAGTCCTGTTTAATCCCCAGCCTATAATAAGCTTTTACCTGAGAGCAAGTATTATTTACCCTCTGATCATTAGGTTTCTTCATAGGCTTAATATGTTTTGAATCTTTACTTGAAACTACGTTTTAAACTATTGGGCTTTGAATGGACCCTTTGATAAGCTCCACCCCTTATGGTTGCTGTTGATAACTCAGACAGTCTTTAGAGAACATACCATAGAAGTGCATTGGAGGTGTCTTTAAACCAGTGTGATTTAAAGTCAGTAAAATGTGTTCATAAAGTGGAAAAAGGTGAATATTATGTTTTCTTGAATGAATTGTGACATTTCAAACATTTTTTTATCTTTATTCTATCCATGAATGATAGTTTGTTCTTACTGATTAATAAACCATAGCATGCAGATTTGTTTCAAGATTTGGAAAAAATAAACGTCTTCCTTCTACAGTTTAATTGACCTTGACAGAAATTAGCCAACACACATGATTTCATAGATGTGCATCAGAAAAGAGCAAATACATGTGAGATAACATGACATGTCAATACAGCAGGTCAATTACGGTTCAGAGGTGGGCTAAGAAGGGCCAGATGTTAAGTGTCGTGTAGAAAACCCATTAGTGTCTTTTAATCCTTATCCTTCACTCAGTTTCTTCCCATCTCATTTTCAGACTGGAGATGGTGTGAACGATGCCCCTGCCTTAAAAAAGGCTGAAATTGGCATCGCCATGGGCTCAGGCACAGCTGTAGCCAAGTCAGCCTCCGAGATGGTGCTCTCTGATGATAACTTCTCCACCATCGTGGCCGCAGTTGAAGAGGGACGAGCCATCTACAACAACATGAAGCAGTTTATCCGTTACCTCATCTCCTCCAACGTGGGAGAGGTGGTGTGGTGAGTGAGAGCCTGATTAGTGTTGTGCTTCAGTTTCCTATCCACATTTACACTCATGTGGGTTGCTTCTTTTCCTCCAACACAGTATTTTCCTGACAGCAATCCTTGGCCTACCTGAGGCTCTAATCCCCGTCCAGTTGTTGTGGGTGAACCTGGTGACAGATGGTCTGCCAGCCACTGCCCTGGGCTTCAACCCCCCTGATCTGGACATCATGGACAAGCCCCCCAGAAACCCTAAGGAGTCTCTCATCTCTGGCTGGCTCTTCTTCAGATACCTGGCCATTGGAGGTTAGCCCAATATATTCGTTATTCCATATACAATCTTAAATTGTTGTAAAAATTGCCACATTAAGTGCACTTACAGATCTTCTCTAAAAACTGCAAGTCAGCTCTATGAAGCATTAAACCTCACTGGAGTTATTGCACTCTTGTTTTTCTAGGATATGTGGGTCTAGGCACTGTCAGTGCTGCCACCTGGTGGTATTTGTTTGATGAGGATGGGCCACAGGTGTCTTTTTATCAGCTGGTGAGTCATTAGTGAGACCATATACATTCGTTTAAGTCTTTATTTTTATAACTAGGATAATGTATCTAATGAAGTACCAGACTTTTCTTTAATAAATAGAAATATCAAAAGAACAGCATTTAATTCATATGTCTTTTCTTGTAACATAATAAATGCAATTTAATGTCACTTCTGATCAATGTAATGCACCATTGCTGAATAAAATGATTTATTTCTGACCCAAAACTTTTGAGGGCCAGTGCACATAATCGGGTCATAAAAATCAAAATATATATATACAATAATATATATACAAAATGTTAACAAGTAAGTATTATTGAGTCATATCACATTATAGTTGCATTGTAGGGGTGGCACGGTTAAACTTTTTCACAGTTCAGTTTGTTACAAGGTTTTAAAGTCACGGTTTCAGTACAGTTCGGTATGTGCTATGTTTATGGAACTATACTTTCTAATGAAAAAAGAAGAAGAATATTAATAAATAAATACAATAGAGAAAAGATACAAACAATAAAAAGTGATTTTCTGTTGTTGTTGTTGTTTTTAGTTGTTGTTGTTGTTTTTTAGGGAGGTCTAGCATAAGTTTTTAGGTACAGAAACTAAATAAAGTAATCAAATGTAAAACAGCATTGCATATTTGACTGTATAAATTAAAGATTATTCTTTATTAAAGTTACAAAAGCCTTTTAATCAAGAGCAGTGAGTGATGTCTTTGTTGTTGCTGTTCGATTAATATAAAGTCTGTCACTTTAAGAGAATACACTGATACAGTGGCCTGCGTTCAGCCAGCTATGTCTGCTGTAGGATACTTACCAAAACGGCATTTAAACATGATTTTTGTGTGAATTTGTCCATTTAAACATAATACTTCAGAGAGAGCTTATATTTGCGCGCGTTCTGGGGAGTGGGTTTGCGCGCTTCGGGTGAGCGCATTCACAAATCTTCTCACTGCGGGCACGAGATCGCGTCCACTGGCTCTTAAATGTTTAAACTGACAAAGCTTAAATGAGTTTAGTTTAACCTGTTAACTGTCACTGGCCCACCGGTGGGCCCATTTGTCATTGCATGTTTAAAACAATTATATACTATACTTAACCTGATCTAATATTGACAAACAATATATCGTTGGAAAGCTCTAAGTGTGTAATTTTCATATTTGACCACTGTTTAGCAGGAAATATTATGTAGTGTCAAACATTGATCAATTTGTGACAAGAGAAAGTAACGAAAAAATCAAAACTATACCAGGAGTTGTGACCTTTGTTATGAAAAACCCATAAACACACTTACAGTGACTTAAACTTCAGTTTTTATGCTAATAATCCAAACTAAATATATTTTCTAGTATTTGTCCAAAAATATTGAGAATACAATCGAAAATTTATATATTTTTAAACACATATCAACGTGTGCTATTCAGATCTCACCTGTGTGTGCGCACACGCTATCAGCACCTGGGTGAGGACGGAATAAATGACTGCTCATAACATTCGTGTTGAACAAGAGTGAATGATTTGTCCAGGTTTTTATTTTTATTTTTTTCTCTCATCGCTGTTGTTGTAATGTCTGGGAAGCCATAATGCGCATGCATCAACAGAAACATTTATTAGCTGAACCCGTTTTTTTGTGTGCTATTTATAGCAAACCATATTACATATGATATTACAGATGCTTTGTCAGATTTAAGTTGAACCGCGGTCCCAGTGCGTGCCGAACCGTGTGTGGTGAACCGAACGGTTCGGTTTTTTTCAGCGAACAGTGCCACCCCTACTGCATTGTAAAGTTAAAGAAATCCCGAATGATGTCTTTTTCTACAAGAGGATTGGGATTGTTTTGGAATAAATAACTCCACCAAGGATTAATGCCACAATAAAGAAGTTTTGTGTATATCTGAATATTTTAAAATAAAGACACAAGTGTCCAGTGTCAGGGAGTTCAGATCTCACAGGATGATCTACACAGCTGCTGTTTCTGAGGTCACAAAGACCGCCATCAGTGGGTCAAATGATTTCCTGTCTTATTGCTCTTGCATCTGATATGGTGAATATATTAGCTGCACTAAAGCACGGCTTTTCTGTTTTATTAAGAATGAAGCGACTTTGAAAACAAACACTTAAAGATCTTCAAGATGGCTTGTGATGCTCTTGATACTGTCCCACATTGACTCTAAACTGTCTTTTTCTTGTCTGTAGAGGCACTTTATGCAGTGTACAGAAGAAAATCCTATGTTTCAGGGCATTGACTGTGAGGTCTTTGAGTCCCGTTACCCCACCACCATGGCTCTTTCTGTGCTTGTTACCATAGAGATGTTCAATGCTCTTAACAGGTAAGACCTGCTGCCATGGTGATAGCACTGCATCAACTGTGCTCTTTCAGTATAAGTATTACTGTAAAACAGATTTCAGATGTCTCAGGGGAGCTGTGCTGGGTCTGTGACAGCTCTAGAGTTCATTTTCTTTCAAAATACTTCAAATTAAAAATAGAAGACCTAAATGTTAATAAAAAAAAAAACTAAAAAGAAAACGTTTTTGCTACTTCCAATTTTCTCATTGTCATTTTTAATATAAGCGTAACTTAAATGACTACTTGGTAAATGGTTTAAAGATTTCAAGGCCTCTGATTCTTCTCTCTTTCTCTTAGCCTGTCAGAGAATCAGTCTCTGGTGAGGATGCCACCCTGGGTGAATATATGGCTGCTAGGGGCAATAATCCTTTCCTTATCTCTCCACTTCCTCATCCTGTATGTGGAGCCTCTACCGGTGAGTGAAATATACAGGAACATCTCTCTTTTCTCTGTCACTATTCACTTTACAAAAACAATCTGTATTTGTTATCATATTATTTTAACTTATTACCATAATCTTGAACACACTAATTTGTAGCACGGATAGTTTTACCATTTGCTGCACTTTATATTTCTAGTTATTTATCTGAATTGGAAGTCTTGCACTTTCACAGAAATTTTTTACTTCCGCATTGCAAAATAAAGTATTTAAAGAGATGGTTCACCCAAAAATTTTAATCATTAACTCAATTTAAAAAATCATTAACCATTTACTACTATTATTTATTTACCTACCCCCCATGTCGTTCCAAATGCAACTTTTTTTTTTTAATGTGGATCACATGCAGTATATGCAAGTGAGTCTTTTTAGTTGTCAAAAACAGCAAACAGCTCCTGTCTTCAGTGCTTGAAGCGCAGCACTGTGTTTTTACACCCAAGCAGCACATGTTCCAGGGTTTTTGAGCAACTCTAAATGTCTCAACTTAAAATAAATGCTGCTCCACACAAACTCCACCTCTTCAAGTGCTTTGAGCTTGGATAAATATAACGTGCATTTTAAAATGCATCATGCACCAACCATTTCCACAAATTGATGAGAGTAATTTATAAATGTATTGTCAACAAAAGAGATGCTTTAAGTTCTCCCTATGGTTTTGCAAAAAACTAAAAATTCATTGGTTTAACACTTGAAAGCAAGCAAATTAAGACGGCCATAAATATTAATATTGCAATTTTACTGCTGTTCTGTAAAATAAAATAAAAAATAAATTGCTCTATTGCTCTTTTCTTTTTCTATTCTATCTGTTTTTTTTATTTATTATATTATTTAAAAGCCCTTGCTGTGTGCTGAGTTTAAGCTAACTGAGACTTGTTATAGCACTTATATATCATTGCTCTTTTGTTGATTTTGATGGCTTCCAATGTCCTCATTTGTAAGTCGCTTTGGATAAAAGCGTCTGCTAAATGACTAATTGTAAAATGTAAATGTAAAATAAATTTGCTATTAAAATTACTATTATTAATGCCTGTTTTTTTGTACAGTACAATGGCATTATTATAATAATAGATTTCTTTATTGGTTTAATTAAATATTTGAATCATTATTATTAAATCAAAGAAATATTGAAAGGGTTTCATAAAAATAATAAAAAGTGACCTAAGCAAATCTATTCGTCCTTTGTTACAGAAGTACATCAGAAATAGAACAGGGAATCAGTTTACAGTTGAGGAGATTTTTGTGTCACAGAATCAGTGATTATAGTGTTGACTGAATCAGTAATTGTATCATGATGGTTTTGCACACATGCATGGTAATTACAGAAAATATGGAGCGACAGCTACAATATTCTCTGTCTTTTCCAGACCTCCGCATCTTTGTTTCTCATTTTGTCTTTCTTATCATTTTGTGTTCCCCAGCTGATCTTCCAGGTAACTCCACTGAGTTATTCCCAATGGATCATAGTCCTCAAGATCTCAATTCCTGTCATCCTATTGGATGAAGCACTCAAGTATATCTCCCGCCACCACTTAGAAGGTACAACCTGTTACGGGAACAAGTTTCCCTCTGTATGTCTGGCTAATGCATCGTCTCTGTCCCTGATGTGACTGTTCTTAATATTCCAGTCAATGCTTCTGTCTCTTTTATATTGACGTTTTCTGTTTGTTTCTCCTGATCTGTTTCTCCTCCGGCAGTTTAACTTTCTCCTCTCATCTTTTAAAAGGTATTTTCTTTAACCAGCCTGTCCAATTCGAAATGACCTTCAATGTTTTGGTCTTCATTTCCAGAAGGCACTGTATAACTTCTCCTCTCCCTTTCTCTTTTTTTGAAATCTGCAGGTGAAGAGGAGGAAAGGTACAGGAAGAGTCGGCAGCTGAAATTCTAGGACAACTTCCTCCAGACACACATGAACACACACACATGCGCACCCCTGCCTCTTTCCTCCAAGCTTTTAAGACTGCGCCCCGTGCATACAAACACTCACACACACGTTTGTCATCACTTATCCTGTGTCTTCGCTGCATGTCCAGCCACCACTAAAACAAGCAGGGCTTGTAGTTTGTGTTACTGTGTGTGTGTTTGTGTGAGAGCGAGAGATTAGGTGTGTGCGTGTGTGTTGGCATGTGCATGGACCTTATTCAATCATGTCAAGCACTTGTGACCATTTGTTTTCTTTTATCTTGCTTTTTAGCATTCATGTCCTTGCTGTACATAGTAGGGCAGTTTCTGGTGCCGCTTGAGGGATAAGAAGAGGGTTTGATGTTAAACTTTGGGGTATTACGGGTTCAATTCTCTCACTTTACACAATGAGGAGAGATTCTAACTTTAAAAAGCTGAGAGTTCATTCTCTTAGCAATAAGTTTAATTTAGATAGCCATTAACATAAGGCTAACCTGGCAGCAGATGTATGTATATTGCACTTGAATTAAATTTTTTTTTTTTTTAAGATTAAGTCTAAAATAGGTGCCACTTAAACCTGAGAAGGTTGAAACATACTACATTCTGGATTCAAGGATATGTGAGATAATAGGCCCAGGAATTAATTTCACCTACAAAACATTTCAAAACTATCCAAATTATTTACATATGATCACAAACACAAAGGGAGCAACTGATCTATCCCAGACATCTCTTCTACTCTAGTCTAGAGTGAACTCCAGTTGAACACTAGTAACTATGTGCTGCAAGTAAATCTATCCAAACGTGGTGCAACCTGCCACATGCTGTAAGTATTGATATCTTCTGCAGGTTTTGAATATGATCAGAGGGAAGGAGAAGGAAAGAAAGGGATTTGTTCATTGACGTGAAGGGCAGTCCAAGTCTGCATCATTGCTTGTTGGGACAGCTTTGATGTGTGACATTGTCTGACTCACTTCTTCACACAAACACATGCACCCTCATTACGGAGTAAAGGGGTCTCACTTGAATGTACTTTTACTCGCTTCTTCTCTGTACCGTCTTTTCCTTTGAAATGTAACCAAAGTGAGAGATTCACCTTTTCATCCTTCTTTAATCGTGTATGCTGCAAAATGGCTTCTTCGTTTGCTTTTGTTTTTCTTCCTCCATATTCTACATTTGTGTTGAGTTAATATCATCATCATGAACACAGAAACATCCTTAACGCAGTGGGGCTAACATGCTTGTCGTGCATCATGTCCGCAGAGGGACGACTCTCTACCGCTAGTGCTTTTCTTGCAATTTTGCTGAACTCTGCGACTTTTTTTTTTTTTTTTTAATAAAGTGATAATAATGTATTTGACTGAAAGAACCCAGGTGGTTTAGTTTGTCAGTTTTGCTGTTAAGGGTATCAAATGCCTTCATCGATCTGTTGGAAATGCGGGTGTGCTGTTATCAGACAAATTGGCAAACCAAGTACGCCTGTGCCTGGTGTCATTATGCTTGCCGTGGTAAAAACGCAGTGTGAAGAGTCTGTGTCCGCTTGTTAGCTGTGACTGGTGTGAGCATCCTTTTGTCACGGTCTAGAGTGATCTGTTCTCCCAGCAACAAATGTGAGTGGTGTAAATGCTATTTTAAAGGCAAGCTCTGTGTCCCATGTGCTCTCACACCTTTAGCTATTCCAATGGCAACATATTACCATGTAACTTTAGGGTCAGCGTATTGACACGAGGCAGTAAGGCCGCTTGTATTCATCACACTAGCATCTGCACCAATAGAAAATGTGGGCTTTGTACAGCCTTGCTAATAACTACTGATCTATTGAACTCTTCTTGTACAGAAAAAATTGATTGCATGGAACCTTGTTACTGTAATTAATAACCTATACAGTATATTACATTTATTTTTAAATAATGGCTTAAATGAAACATCAACACCCAGAAGAGAACAGTGCGAAACTTTTTTTTTTCTGCATTCAAGTAACTAAAGATGGAGAATATTTTTTAGATTAGTGGAGGTTGTTATTCATTGTTACAGATTGTTTTTAAAGGTTGCAGGGGGTTTTGTGTCTTTTACATTTAGTTTAGGAGTTGTAAAATAAAGATAAGAATTGTCCTAATGATCATTTTGCAACTATAATTGGGTTTAAATGTAGGAGGATTTTGGGTTTTTCTTTTGTTGGATTGTTCTGGAAAAGGACTTGTGGTTTACACAGAGTGACGTCCAGTAGTCCGTACTGGTTTATGAAGAAGTCGTTCTCTTGAAAGGCTTGTTGTGGGTACTGTGCCTCCAGGTGTATGAAATGTCTGTGTGTTATGCAGAAAATTGGACGTCCATTTTGTAAATCTATTTCAATTCATATTTAAAAACTAGTCGAATATTTTTTTCTCACATTTTTGAACTTCTTTTGTTGGTGCTTCTCCCATATACCGTTTTTATCAAACAATGCTGAATGTTTTCATTCTGAAACGTAATTGATTGTTCGCTATGAACACACTCGAAAGGCTGACAATCAGGAGAGCAAACAAAAGATTGTAGTGACGTTTCCCTCCATTGGTTTTCGAGCACAGTGTGGTCCTGAGATGACCCGTGCGTCCTGGACAGCTGTCTTTCTGCCTGCGCACAAACCGGCTGGAGCTTTGCACCCACTTCTGAGAAAGAAAGAATTCTCTGCAAACGCCTTGGTAATATTCATTGTGGATACATAATTTTATATATATGAAAAACTCATGTCAAATAAAGATTATTTATCTTCTAATTTATTTCGATGCTGTTGTTTCTGCTTTATTTTTGCCTTTTTGGATCTCTTAACTTCAGTCTGTATTTGTGAGTGCAATAGACACTAGTTACCGCCAGGTGACACTAATATCACACATTGGCCTCAGCGACTGTTTGTTCAACACCACACAAAGACGCAGTGGGATTCTCAATGATATTATAAAATTGTTTAAATAATTATTCTCGTCTGTGGTGTACTTGATAGAAAACATATGTTGACAATCAAATGAGGCATTCCTGTAAATTTGGCCTCAATAGTCAAGAATAAGAAAAAATGCAACTTGACTTTGTTCCAGAAATGGAAAGTAAAATCAGCAACCTGTCAAATGCTGTTGATGAGACGTAAATGAGAAAACTGTTCTCAATTAAAAGTATATAGGCTACCATTTCAGTTTGTTGACTTTAATTCCACTCAACATTCATAGAATTAAAATAATTTAGAATTTGCCATAAAGTAGCCTCTATTAATTAAACTTGTATTGCTTAATTGTAAAGTGTTTTGTGAACTCCAATACAGATCATTTTAGGCCATTATATCATACATTAGATTTATGTGTTCGTGTTTCTTATTTGAATAGGCCCCATTGAGCACTGACGCAGGTGACAACAGTAAAATGACAGGTCATCCTCAGGGCCAATGAGGGGCCCAAGGTTGCACGAACTGAGCAGTGCTGAGCCAAGCTACTCTTCAGACACCGAGACCACAGAGATTTTAAACCTGGCTGATTATTCTCACCAGACCCGATCACTGCCATAACATGTGATTTACAAATGCCCAGTCTCTAGAGCAATGCTGGAGTTGAATAGATCATGTAAACAAGCAAAACAAATAATAAAGACTATTAATACAATATACACTACTGTTCAAAGCATTGAGGTCAGTAAGCCTTTTTTAATACTTTAATTCAGCAAGGATGCATTCAATTGGTCAAAAGTAAGAGACTTTTACATTGTTACAAATCATTTCTCTTTTAAATAAATGCAGTTCTTTTGAACTTACTATTCATCAAAGAATACAAAAAAAAGTAGCAAGGTTTTCACAAAAATATTGAGCAGCACAACTTTTTTTAACATTGATAATAAGAAATGTTGTGAGCACCAAATCAGCATATTAGAATTGTTTCTGAAATATCACGTGACACTGGAGTGATGGATGGCTATTTTATTTATATATTTATTTAACTTATTAACTTAAGTACATTATGACATTGTATTCAAATCTTAACAATCCAAACTTTTGAACATGTATAATATATAAATTATAATTAATTCTATCATGTTTTACTCATCCTCATGTCTTTCCAAACCTGTTTAACTTTCTTCTGTAGAACACAAAAGATATTTTGAAAAAGTCCTCCATTTCCCTACATGAAATTCAAAGTCCATCGTTTGAACCTCACAGCATTCTTCAAAATATCTTCTTTTGTGTTCTGCAGAATGTTTTGCAGTTTTGAGTGAATTATCCTTTCAATATTGCTGATATCTCTTCATGGACATAAATCTCTTCATGTGTATATTTTGGAAAATGTAAGGAACAAGTGTGATATAGATGGGCAACATGGTAATCTAGTACTCAATATATTAGGATTAGATAACATTTAGGCTAGATTTATTATCGAGGCCTAATTAATCTGTCATACTTCTCGGTCTGTCACCCTTCTCTAATATGTATTCAAACTTAAATTAATCTCTCTTCTCTTTTTTGTTTTTTATTTTGTTTTGTTGTATCTCAGTATGCCAGGACCATATTATATAATACTGGCTTCATCCTTTCTCCCCACACCAGCTGTGATCCCTTAATGAGCATGCACCTAAACACCTTATTCAATATTAGTAACTGCACATCATTATTCCCTTGTTTTGCCAAAATCGTATTCCATCTCTGACCCTATTTCTCTCACAGATGTACTGTATACTGGACTGATCCCATGTAAACAGTCATTTTGACATTCTGCTTGCTCGCTTGGAGGAGGTGTGAGCGATTCAGCAGCGTAATCTGTTTTCTTCCCTTAATAATGGGCCTATAATTAAGCTGCATATTGACGTTATCTGTGTCATCTTATCTTTGACTAAACTGCCTTTAAGAGTATCTTTGGCATGAAGTATAACAGTATTATTGTCTGTAGACCACTTTTTACACTACTTCAAACATTTTGTCCGTGTTTACAATGGCATGATTTTAATATTTTAATACAATTAATATGATTTTAGGGGGCCCCATAGCCAATTCTGTGCAATGGGCTCAGAATCCCTAGGGACTCCACCATACTTCAGTGCATATAATGCTTCAGTATTAGCATTCTAATACTTATTTGGGGAAAAAAAGGCCACAATTGAAATAGTCATATATTATAGTTTATGCTTGTACGGCTGTCCTGAGAAATGATGCAATAATCCCAACATATTGCCTTTTCTTTTCTAGAGGTTTCTTATGCTGCCTGTTTGTCTCAGTTGTGCTCGAGGCTTAAGAATCCGCTTTTGAATTCTTCTTCCTTCAGTTTGATAAATCACTCTGCCACCCAATCCCTTTTTCCTTCTCTTCCCTATCTTTTCCCCACCGTTTCCTTGTCTATCTTATCTCTTGCTTGTCTGTTTATTACCCCTTTCTCTCTCCTTGATTTGATGGCAGTGAGAGCATATTAAAAGCATTGGTGTAAATTATTGGTATGAGTCATAGCAAACTCAACAGCAGACATTCAGAGTATAATTGTGAAAAGACTGAATGGAACTGTGGATACACTCGTTGATGGTAAAAGGTGAGAGAGAAAAGGCAGGAAAAGAAAAAAAGGTTGCACAGTCCAATTATTCCTTGTGTATGTGAACGTGTCTGAAACAGCTTATGTGTGATAGTGAATGCATGTGTACTTATTTTTCTTCGGATGGTTGTGGCACATCTGATTACCTCTGTCTTCATTGCATCTTGAGCACCAAGACAAGTGCTGCAATCTCAGAACGCTCCCCCAAAACAAGAATTTTCCTTTGAAGCTCTTTGCTCAGCATTAATGGTACCTAGATGCAACACAACCTCTATTCCCACTGGCAGATGTAAAAGCTAACTTACTTCACCACCCATTACATCAGATCTTGTAGACTCAGATTAGTCTGTAATAGGCAAAAGTAAAAGGAACAGATTGGTTTGACCTTTTGAATAAATGAGCTCACTTGTCATTACCCATGGGGCTTGATACTTCTGTTTCTCAAAATTTATAGGCACTCAAGCATAAGGTTGTTTGTTCAGCTACCTTGCTTTTCAACAGAAATCTAATTAACTGTATATTAAAAAACATACTGGCTTTAGAATGGGTTTTCTCTCATATAATCTTATAGGGGGATTATGCTCAGAAACTATCCTGCCTCTTACTATGTTTGCAGTATACATGGATTTCTCGGCGACGTCATCACTGCTTGCGCACGCAACCAAGAGGCAAAAGACCCGCGCTCTTCATACCGGAGTAAATGGTTTTAATCGCTACGGTCGGAGTTACTAAGGCTTCCCACGTAATCCATTGTCAAATCTTTGATTACAGTAAAGTAACGTTATGTGTGCAGCAGTCATGATATGTTGCAGGTCGTAAAGTAACGCAAACAAGGTTAACTTATATAAAAGCAAATTCGGGCTCTATAGAGGCTTACATTACTAACTTTAGTATAACATGATAATTCATACATGCATCACAGATTTTGATTCGTAAACAGTTGGACGTTTTACATAATGTTATAAGTTAGTAATATATTAATATGAAACACAAACAAACAGATCCAATTCTGAACTTGCAATTTATTATTGAGTCAACAAGGAATTACAAACAATGCGAAATCTACGTTAATTACAATGTTCTTTTACTGAACTCGGCATAACCGATAGCGGTTTTCTGCCTCCTGGATGGGCGCACATCCGGTATTGTTTGTATACAAGAAACCTGTGTATATATATATATATATCTATATCTATATATATATATATAGATATAGATATAGATATATAGATACAGAAAACAACATTTAAAAAAACTAATTCCAAATATCAAAAACTATAATAATATCTTGTTGATACTAAAATAACACTCATACATTATACTGTATACTTACATCCATAATATAATAACATAAAGTATAAAATATATAATAAAATAAAGTATGAACACCTGCTATATAGGTCCATCATTATATATGGCAAAGACATGGCTATCTTCATCCAAAATAATAAGAATAAAAATAAATAAATAATACTAACAATTTCTGAAAAAATGCCTGAATAAATTCTAAACATCTTTCAAAGACTTACTCTAAAATGGCAAAACTGGGCAAATCATTGGATTAAATTCTGCGATCAAACTGTCTTAGGGAAATTAAGTAAAGGCTGAACAGAAATTAAGTGGATACATTTATCCTTAAAAGGGTTCAAAGCATTGTAGAATGCTAGCCAATAAGATTTGATCAGAAAGTGCTTTTCAGTTTTAGTGTCATATGAATAAGACATTAGAGGACAGACGGTAGGCGGTCTGTGGGCGTGACGTCTGAAGCTGAGACTCGTGTGCCATGAACCCGGCGGACTTTAGGACCCCACCAGAGTAAAAGAAAGGGAAATGTTTTCTTGATCTTGAAGTTCATCCAAGCTTTCTGTCGGCGTGGTAATGTTACACATGATAAGAAACGCAGTTTAATTCTGTGTAATTCACGTAAAGGATCTGTAACGCTGCTATTAAACGGAAGCTGATGATAGTGAGCATGTGACGGGTTGTAGTGTATGAAGCTGCGCTGACTCGCTCGCTCGGTCGGGGATCTGTCAGCAGTGCGGAAGAAAGAGAGAGAGAGGGAGAGAGAGAGAGAGAGAGAGAGAGAGGGATGGGGCAGATATATTCCATCAAACTGACTCACAAGAGACAGAAATTTGGCCGAGATTCCGTCACCAAATAAAGACCGAGCATCGTTTAACCTAATGCGCGGCAGGAACATGTTCGTTCAGTTGGACCCTTGAGCGACAGAGATCGGTGACATTGATGAAGCCAGCTGTCACTACTACACGGTCCTGAAGCCTCGAAGCACGCCGAGGATCTCTGACAGCTCGATGTTGGAAGTGAAACTTTAAAAAAACATCAAGACACAGACCGAGTCGAGGGTCATCGGCTTGAGCTAAATCGAAAGCAACTTCAGACTGCGGGAGCTGTGACCGGGAGATCACACAAAAGACACGCGACCAAGTTGAAACGTGAGTACAGTTATCATATCAGCTTGTTGATAGTGACGGTGTTCTGTGTCGGTCATTTACAACAGCAGTGGGCGAGCGAGGCACTTGGGAATAAGACAGTGGAGAAGCTGTTGCAGTGCTGTTTCAACAATGCGGCTGTTACTTTATTGAGGAGGAGAGAAGGGGCGGTTTCTGAGAGTCTGAGAGCCCCTTCTGTAACCCTAATAACACTGTATTCACTATGGGAGAGAACAGGATTGTGCTGCAACCAAACAAAGCTTTGTGTTTGCTGAACTGAAACACAATATATTGACATGTAGCCTACCATTAACAACTGGAGTTATGTCTTTATAGCTTTTATTTTTAACACTGCATGTGTTAAGATGTGATGACGTTAGTAAACAAATTGCTGTTGGCATTTAACAGTGAGATTATTTGAATATAATTTAAATATATCATTTTGTGACGACTAGACAACTGACCCTTTCTTAACCATGAATTACGTAGCATGTTTTTAGTAACAAAATGTACCTTTTAAAATGCAAGATAACCAATAACAAGAGTTACGATGCAATCACTCATTGATTTCTATGGGGAGGATGATAGATTTGAGTACTTGAGTAAAAGTTTTTGCACTTCAGATTACCCTTTTTTAAACTTAAGCCAACTGAATGAAACAAGGCAATCAATACAAGCAATTCAACAAGAAGATATGAAGGGACATCTGCAGCTGGTTTTATTCCAGTAAATAATTGAGTCTGAATGCTCTCTCTCACACTAAACTGATGGTTGTGTTTTTGAATTACTGTAGCTGGTCTAAACTGGGTGTTAGCTGGTTATTAGCTTATCTGAACTAGTAGACCATACTTTTATTTATTTATTTGCATATCATCTATTTACTGATGGGACAGTTTAAAATGTTCTCTCTCATCTGTTTTTTTAACACCTGTCACATCCTTGCCTGCCCAAATATAGACATGTTCAAAACCCACCTAAAACCAGCCTGCTGAACCAGCTCTGACCAGGCTTGAAGACGATTTTTCACAATTCCCACCATTTATAATTCATAATTGGTCTGATTTTAAAAAATCAGAAAAACCATTACATGTCATGATAAAACCACAAATATGTCTTTTGTTGTGTGGAATTGATGTTTTGGTTGGCTTTATGTCACTGGTGCTGTATATAAGGGGTTATATCATGAAATATTACTGATTTCAACACAGACTTTAGGTAATAGAAGATGATATAGAGTTTGTCTGAATTTCTGAATCCCTCAGCAGCATGTTATTTGGGGTTATATTACTGGGATACATTACATAGCATTGACCTGTAGGATTGGTTCTGTAACACACACCAGATTGTTACTCCTTCTGCGTCTGTAAATCTAATCCTCAATGACTGGATCGATTCTACTGTGCTTGAAGGATTTCTCAGTATCACCAACTAGACAGGAATGCCATGAAACAGTCAGGCCGAGGAAAAGAACAATGTGGTTAAAATCAGCATATCTTTTTTTTTTTTTATTTTATTTTTATTGAAGTTGCATGACATAAATACACATTTGGTCATATAATACAAATTTTGATCTTGTCCTAAAACGTCTTCTTCCCCCCCCCCCCCCTTCCAACCACAATAAAAAAGAAAAGATTAAATTGAAAATAAATTGGTAGCAAGAACAAACAAGGGGAGTGTCCCAGGTATTCTATTTTACACAAAATCCGATCTTATTGGCCTAATAAATTCCAAGAATCCATTGCACATCCTCTCAAACCTATCCATTTCATATCAAACAGTGTACGTCAATTTCTCCATAATGTAAATATCATGCATCACATCAACCCAATTTTCCTTTCTTGGCGCATCCACCTTTAGCCACTTCCTAGTAATTCCCTTTTTTCCTGCTAGTAGCATAATTTTAAACATTTTACAATTCAGAATATGCCTTGCATATTAAGTCTTCCCAAATAAAATGTGTCCAAATTGAAAGGGAGATTAACCCGTAATATCTTGTCCATACATTGTTTGAGTTCCATCCAATATTTCTCCATCGAAGGACAACTCCAGAAAATATGAACATGATTTGCATTCTGTTCCCCACATTCCCGCCAACAGCTTGTATCCCGATATTTTGTCTGAGCTGGAGTTCTTAAATCTCACTAAGTTTTTCCACCCATGTTCCCTCCAAGTTAAGGATGATGTCACTCTCCATATTTGTTAAGTGAGATCTTCCCATTCTTCATCCATCAATTTTTTATTTGCTTCATTTTCCCATTTTTGTTTTACGTAGTGTGTATCGTCTCCTTTTAAAGTTTCTATCCCTGAATATATCTTCGAAATTAGTTTCTTGTTTAGTTTAGATTGGTATGCAGAAATAAAGAGTTTAATAATGTTTACCTCAACTTCAAAATGTTCCTTTTTTATATCATGCTCTAAATAATGCCTCATTTGCAAAAATCTATAAAAATCTTGATTTACCAGACCAAATTGTTGTTTGATTTCTTCAAAACTTTTACACTTCTTATTTTCTAATAGTTCCCAAAACATATGAGGGCCTTGTTCCCAATTTTTAAATCTATTATCTCTTCTATTAGGGGAAAATTCTGTATCATATCCTATCCACCTTAGCAGCTTATTGTTGTGTGTCAATTTGTTCTTTGTAACAATTTCAAACCACACTTTAAATGAAATGTCAATCCATGGATTGGGTATATTTTCCGATTGATGCCTGAGTTTGTTATCCCCGATAAATGCCTGTATTGGAGCTTCCGTTGTCATTTTCAATTCAATTTCTTTCCACCTAGCAGAGTAGGAGGGATTACATAAGTTCAACAAAGGCTTTATTTGCGCTGCTTGATAATAACTTTTTAAACACGGGAGAGCTAGTCCCCCCTTCGCCGTAGACCGTTGTAATTCTAATCTTATTCTAGGTTGTTTTCCTTGCCAGATATATCTTGAAATAATTTTATCCCATTCTATAACTTCCTTGTCCAGTATCTCCACTGGTAGATTCTGAAATAGATATAGCACCCTGGGAAGAACATTGGTTTTAATCACTTCTACTCTAGTTGTAAGAGTCATAAAAGGGATTAAATTCCACCTTGCAATATCTTCTTTTATTTTGGATATTAGTGGGCTGTAATTTGCTGATTTCAAGATTTCAGAGGGGCTATAATTAAAAGTAAGGACTTGTGTTTTCTGTACATTTATTTTGTATCCGGACATTTGACCAAACTTTGCAAATTCTGACATGAGTGCTGGCACGGAGGTATCAGGACTAGATAAGAATATTAGAACATCATCTGCGAAAAGTGCAATCTTCTGACATGTACCCTTTATCTCTATGCCTTGTATTTGTGTTTTTTGTTTTATGGATTGGCTAAGTGGTTTCAAAAAATTTGCGAAGAGAAGGGGACTAGCCAAACAACCCTGCCTACATCCGCGCCTTAATGAAATAGAATTGGATAAACTATCATTATTAATCTTAGTCCTAGCTGTTGGGACGGTATATAAGGCTTGTATTGTCCTAATTATTATATCATGGAAGCAAAATTTTTCTAACACACTGTAAAGGAAATCCCACCTGGCAAAATCAAACGCTTTCTCCGCGTCCATTCCCATAATCACTGCTTCAGTATGCTTTTCTTTAATATGCTGCAGCACATGTAAGGCCCTTCTTATGTTATCTTGCGTTTGTCTTTCTTTAATAAATCCCGTCAGGTCCAGCTGAATAATCCTCGGTAAGATTTTTTCAATACGCCTAGCCAATATTGCGGTGAAAAGTCTATAGTCCAATTTATCCTTGCCCTCTTTATGGATTACTGAAATTATAGCTTCCCGCCATGAATATGGTATTTCCCCCTTCTTTAACACCCAGTTAAACGTTCTTCCTAACATTGGGATTAATGATTCCCTGAACAACTTGTACCACTCTGAGGAGTATCCATCTGCTCCCGGAGATTTATTCACTTTGAGTTTAGAAATAGCAGATCTTATTTCCTGAGCTGTAATCTCTGATATCAGGCATGAATTTTGTTCTTCTGTTACCTTTGGTAAAGAAAGTGTGTCTAAAAAGGCTTCTATGTCTGCTTTATTATCGATTAATGGTTGGTCGTAAAGTTGTTTGTAATATAATTCAAAACATTTTTCTATGTCTTCGGTCTTATGCCTTATTGTTTTATTGTGAAGGTCCCTAATCTTGTATATATTGCTTCTGGCCTCCTGCTTTCTTAATTTATATTCCAGTAATTTTGTTGATTTACTACCTGCTTCATAATACCGTTGTTTTGTGAACATTAACTTTTTTTGTATATCCGCTGAATAAATATAATTTATCTCTGCTTTTTTCTTCCTAATTTCCTGATGAGTTTTATCATTCGGCCTTTCTTTATGTTCCTGTTCTAATTTCTGTAGGTCCAACTGTAATGCTAGTAATGCTAATAAAGATTTTTTGTCTCAATTTTTTTAAATAAGCAGATTTGGCAATTCTTTTCCCTCTTAACACCGCCTTAGTCCCATAGTACTGGTGGGGACACTTCCCCATTATCGTTCTCCTCTAAATATCTTTGAATCTCCTTTTAATATACTGGTATTTAGTCTCCAGAATGTTGTTCTTTAGATGTCAACGCCAAAGTTACATAAACCGGACTATGATCAGATAAGTCAGCCACCCCTATCTCACAATTCCCCACCATATGTCTATCTTTATTATACATTAGGATGTAATCAATTCTTGAGTATATTTTGTGGGGAGATGAGTAAAAAGTGTAGTCCTTGGTTGTAGGATTCGGTTCCCTTCATACGTCTATGATACCTAATTCCCCCATCATATCTTTAATTTTATTTGGAATCAGATTTCTTTTTACTTCCCTCCCTGTGGTATCCAATAGAGGGTCAAGCCTTTGGTTCAAATCCCCTCCTGCGATTAACACCCCATCCCCTTCCGATGCCATCAAATCAAACATTTGTCTATAAAAAGACCACTCTGATCCAGGGGGTGCATATATATTCAGAAGACTGATTAATACACCCTCTACTCGTCCTTTAACCCAGACATATCTTCCCTCTTTATCACTTATCACTGACTGTTTTTGAAATGGGATTTGATTCGATATTAAAATCGCTACCCCTCTCCTGTGACCTGATTTATACGAAGCAGGATATACCTGGTAATAACCATTTCTCTTTAATTTTCCATGTTCTTTTTCTGTCAGATGGGTTTCCTGCAGGAAAACTATCCCCGCCCTGTCTTTCTTCATTTTACTTAGAATTTTACTTATTTTAATTGGGTTGAGAACACCATTCACATTATAGGAAACTATTTTAATTAAATTTCTTTGTATAACCATATTTTAGGTCTAATTGTTCTCATTACTATCCCCAATCCACCCCCTATGCTACCATATAAACAAACAACCATGAGCCTAACAGAACCGGCTCTAGAACAGTTTTTCCCTGAATCACAAAACAAAAACAAAATGACTTCCAATGTTAAGGTCATTCTCTCGACCTCTTCTGAGCCTAAAAAAGACTCGGAGGGATAGCCTCTGGCCCTAACGGCCAGGGGGCCCTCGCTGCAACCCAAATCTACCAAAAAGTACATACCATAACGACAGCTCTGAGATTACAGGCCCGACCATTGTACCTTAATTTGAGGGAATTCTTCTATCTCTCACCTTAAACACAAAAAAATAAATAAAAATAAAATAAAAGTAAAAATAAAAAAATAAAATAAAAAAGAGAAGTTCTGGAAACCCCTGGATCAGTCGTTTGCCTCTGGCGTCCTCCTAAAAGCTTGCAGTCTCTGCTTATACCCAGGTCTAGCATCCGCTTGTCTTCCATCGTTCGCACCTCGGTCACGGCGCCAAGTTAGGCGCTTAATCCTCTCCATCACGTCCTCCGTGGACTGCATGACCTTCACTTGATAGCCCCTGTCAGCCAAGTCCTTCGTCGCCTCCTCCGCTGATTCATGTCCGTCGTAAAAAAAAACGTCCATCGTAAAATACTCGGAGACGTGCTGGAAATGGTGTTTGGCCAGAGTTGCCATGTTATTAGATGAATTCTGCCGATCTAGCTCGTCTGCTTTGCTCGTGGCATTGCTAACTTCGTCCTCGGCTAACGTTGGCCTTGTTACTAGTCCTGTCTGATTTTCAACGTCTCCCATATTTCCAGTGTTGTTTCCAGTCTTCCTCGCTTACCCTCTTGTCATGATCCTACCCCCTTACTTTAATGTCGTAATTTTAATGTTTCAAATCTGAGACAAGGGGTATTTTAAAACTTTGATCGGAGAGCTGTTACTCTATGCTGCCGCCATTACCAGCGCCAAACCGGAAGTCCTACCACAACAGGCATTTCTTATCTGTTTAATTGCCAATTAGATGGCTGTTCTCCAAATGGAAGCTACTAGACACAGAATTGGTCATTTTAGTGCACCGTAGCCAGCACAGTCGCAGGGGCCGCTGAGAGCTGGATGTGAGAGAATAATTCAGAGGTTATATTGGCGGCACTTCAGCAGTCCTCAGTCTTTCCTGGTGAGTGTGTGAGAAGATGCAGCGATCTTCCTGTGTCTCTGTGTGAGTGTGTTAAACTGATAATGTGCAATCAGCCTTTATTAAAATGCAAGCAAGATTCAGACTGCTCTGTCAGTCATTATGTTGCTGAATATATGCTGACCACAGACAGAGGGATTGAGCTGAAAGTGCAGACAGTTGTGATAGTCTCTTTGTGAAAATTAGAGAGGAGTCTTCTGTTTCAGAACAGTGTCTTGCAGACGACTATATAAATATTAATTTGACGCTTTAAAAATGAGAACAAAAATGTTTTGTGCTTCATTTTGTCTCATCAGAACTGCACATCATCTTTTACAAGTCTGACAGTTCTGTTTGTAAGATTATAAGATATGAAAAGCATTTTTTAATTAATTTATGATTGCTTTCAGTGAATGTTGACTCCCATCTGAATGATACATTATCATAGTGAAGATGTAAAACTGCATGTCCAACCCTTTTTACTTCCCAAATGTGACACTGTTATCATGTCAATGACACTTTATTGTGACATCTTGTCCTAAGAGCTTTTCTAAACCAGTTAATTCAATGCAAGCTGTTAAATTGCTGAACTGAAGGATAGCTGAAAACAAAAAAGAAATGTTTAATTTGAGTATTTTAGCTTCTGTGATAAGCAATTTAAAATACATTAATTGAAATGTTTTTCATTATTAAGAATTAATTGATTTGTAATGCAGTTTTCCGTGATTCTGCATTGGTAATGAATCTCACTTGACAACGTATGTCCATCTAAAACAGGATTTTCAACAAGAAAAAAATGTAGGCCGTGACTTGATTTTATCCATCAGGGATGAAGTGGATTGCAAAAAGTGGGCGTTACATACTGGAATGTAACCAGACCTGAATGTGGTTTTCTAAAACTTTGCCTAAATTGCTGTTACTGATTAACTTTATCTAACTGCCAACTTCAGGGATGTCAATGTAAAAAAGGGTTTGTATGGTTTTAATAATTGACTTTTAATCTTTAAAGTCGGCATGATACTGATCTTACCGTGAGTGATTTATCCATGTTTGTATGTTTATTAATTTATTTGAGCTCATTATTTTTAATTGAAATGGCATATATAGACATATATAGAAACAGAATATATAGCTTTCTCTCTGGTTTCTTAATATCGACTGTTTCCTTCCAGTCAACAATCAATGGACTGGTAAATCATGCAAAGAAGTCAAATTCTATTCTATTTTTTTTTTTTTTTTTTTTTTACTTTAGAGGAATACAACATTAACAGCAATGTATTTCCAGCAATGTTTCTTCCTTTTTGTTGTTTGAAGACCTGTCTCATTGCAGCTATGTCACCTCTGCTTTGGGTAAAGTCTGATTCAGCAATAGAAGACACTGGAGAATACAGTGCTGTAGCGTAGCACTCCTCCTCCTCTGTGCACACACACACACACACACACACATCTCACCTCTAGTTCCTCTCCTCCACTTGTGCAGCGTGAGTGAGGGAAGCCACAGTGTTTACTACCATCAGAGACCTGAGACAATCCGAGAGAACGAGAGAAAGAGAGAGAGTTGATGAGGACCTCTGTTGTGTTCCTGTCACACATTTCTGAGAGCGGGAGCAGAGCACCGGATTGTAGTGATGTGTCATGTCAATCTCAGGAGGCAAGAATTTTAAAGAGACAGAGAAAATAATCCTTGCTAGTAAGTGTTGTTAGGACATTTTGAGACATTATTACAAATCCAATGAACATTGAAATGATCGTGGTAAAACTTTATACTAAGATTAGCATTTATTAGTATTTTTGTTAACGTCATTTTCTATACTAATATATATATATATTTTTACATTTCAAGCTGTATAAATTTACATTCGATAATATATAATGAAAGAACGTGAATTAACAACAGTATATTTCTAAATTAACAATAACCTGAATTAATAATTGCTGTAATTACTGTAATACTATAAGGGTTCATTTGTTAACATAATGCTAATTACATTATGAACTAAAAATAAAAAATACTCCTAAAGCATTTATTAATCTTAGTAAAGGTTAAATTGACCATTTACTAGTTATCTGGAAAGTACTTGTTAATATTATTTGGTGAACCTGAGCTAACGAAAAAACAATCACATTTGTATATTTTTGCTGTCAAAATTAGTAATTTTTTCAGTTTAATAGCATTACAAATATTTCACATAATTAACATAGGGGCGGAGCTAAGGTTGGCCAGCCCACTCTCAACTGCTGCTTCTGTCTTTTTTCTTTCTCAACAAGAATTTTATTTATTTAGACACATGAAATGGGAGACTTTTCAAACATGTACTCCAACTTTTCCTCAAACTCACACAGAAAAGGTACAGGTAACGAGGGAGCTTCATTAGAACAACAGTGAACTGCGATCAGATGAGATGTTGTCAGCACATATGTTAGTAAAAACTCATTTTCCTGTCCTTTTAGCCATTATACTGTGCTCTTAGCACGTGCTCTTCAAATGCACACACAAATATGCAAAAGAAACTACGAGCATGCAAGCAGTTGTCAGTTAAGTCATGAAGTTGCAAGAAAGGCTGCCTTGAATCTGTGCATGCATAAAAATATATATTATATATGTATCACTGTATATGTATCACATTTATGAACATTTCCCTGAAATGCAGTGGTTTTCAAAACTCGCCCTCATCTAACACACCTGATTCAACTCGTCTTGCAGTATAAAAGTATATTTATAAAATGTAATGTTAGGTGGAATTAATAGTGATTTAATTTCAGAAAAAAATTTGATACATTTTTTTAATCGATTGACAGCAGTATTGTATTTTTAATAACCAACATTAACAAACATTAGTTAATACTCTAACAAATGTAATAAGAAACTAATGTTAAACAATGTTGAAAATTGTTACCATAATTGCTGTTAAACATTTTTTGTTGATTTATATGACTAATAATGCATTAACTAATGTTAACAAGCTGAACCTTAAAGTGTTAGTTATCTTATTAATTTAATTTGTTAGTCTCAATGTTTAATATGTAGAGCCATATGAAAATTAATACAGACCTTGCATAATGCAACAGGACGCCTGTTTGACTTAATCAAATTTTCATGGTCAATATGCCAGTTATAGGCCATTTGTTTTGATTGATTTTGCTGTTTAGACTTGAGCACTGCACATTAATTTCTAGAGAGATTTTATTCTGAACTGCAGTGAACTAGAACAAAGCTTGCGATCAACTCTGTGGTATTTTGTATTATAAAAGAGGTGTGTGAGTGAGATTGTGCATGTACTAAAGCATACGGAAAGTCTTTTATTCCGGCCCCTTGTCATCTTTTGTTGAAAGCCGAGATTACAGTGCATTTGTGAGGTGAATTAGTCTGCTTACAGACTCCACATCATGCATCCTTTGTAACCCTTGATTTTTTCTATAGCTCAGGCTTTGTGATCTCTCTGTGTATTGAGATAAAGACAGGGGCCTTTTGTCATCAGTGCATCAGAACTGCAGTCTATTGACCATGACGTGCTGGAGTCATCAGCAGTCATTCCACTATGAGGGCACTGCAAGACTTATCCACCTGGATTTATGTGTGGGTTTCTGTCATTGTCACCATACTTAAAAAATGCACAACGTAATGTCCTTTTGTTCAATGAAATTGAAATAAAAGTGTAGAAATTAAATAATGGAATGCCTTATTTAGAATTATAAAATACATATTATATAAAATGATCTTGTTCTAGCCTTATTGGTCAGTTCTCGTGTTATTAAATACAATAAACTGTAGAAAAAACAGATGTTACATATCTGCGTGGCGCCCATAACAACACATTCTTTTTTTATTGCATCGTGATCATATTATGCAAGATTCTTTTCTAGTGCCTGATATTAGATATTTAATTGTCCAATATTTTGACCCAGTTTAAGATTTAGACAGCTTTTGCTGTTATCTAGCACTAATTTAAAGTCAATTTAAAGTCGTTTAAAGTTAAAAGATTTAACTCTTTACGATGTGCCTTTTTCTTCTTTTACTGTTAATTGTAATGTCACTTTGAAATGTGCAGTTAACTGTCTTGTACTGTATAATAACCAATTAATCATTCAGATCCATTGGTTGTGAGTCTCTGAGCTTGATTCTGATAGTAATTATGATAATTTTTTTATCATTTAATTAGTATACTTTATTCTCTTTTGTCTTTTGTACTTGAAATTTTCATGTTATGATACATAAATTCACCTGTAACCTTCAAACTGTTTATTTATGCATGTTTGTATATAGAAAATAGATTATTGGCATCATTCATTAGTGATGTGTTGAAATGAAAATTCTGGGCCAAAACCGAAACTTACATTTTCAGGATGCACTTGGCCAAAAACTGAAACTGAAAAATAAATTTTATAAATTAATAACTCAAATGTATTGAATAATCAACACACTCAATAAAAACTGAGTAATGCAAAACATGTAAATTGCACACAAGGAAGTTTTGCAACTTTTAATAACAGAATTGTTTCTACTCCACTGTTTGTTTGTTTTTCAAATATAATTATTTAAATTCTGGCTGTTATAAAAACTTGTTTTCATGACAGATTTATTGAAACATACATTTAAATAACTAAGAGGTTAATTAAAAATATAACAACAGGTTAAGTAAGAAATCTAGTGAATGTGTAATAAAATGAAATAAAAAATGTGTTCTTTTGTGGTTGACTATCAAGTTTATGGAGATTGAATGAATTTCCTGAGGTGAATGTAATGTTACATGACACATTGTTTACAGGCTGTTTCATTGACCTCATAAACAAGCTGTTTATTTTTTATATCATGATAATGTTCGAAAGCGGAGACTTTTCATGTCAAAAGTAACAAAGCAAATAGTTTATTGCAAATATTGAATGGTGGGAGCGCTACAAATAATGTTTAGTGAAGTTCATGGATCAACAGAAAACAGCATAAACTAAAATATATTTTTCATATTATAAAACAACTGAGATGGCCTTGTGTGCTTGTCCGCTTATTCCTTGGAAAGATTAACAGATATGCTAAACCTGCTTATCTTAAATTTGCTTTCTCATCTGTTCCAAGTTATGTTTTTATCTTGATTTTGTAATGCAAAGCTAACAGGATATGTACACCAGCCCAAGCGATCATGTGACATCAGTCTGTAACTGTACCTGAACCGCAGAGCTTTTGTTTTTTGGTGCTTGTCAGTTAGCGGCAATATTGTATCTCAGGCACTTGAAAAGGCCACAGATATAGTTTGTGTTCCTGCCCCCCGCTGGGTGCTCTTGCTTACTTTATTCCCTCTGTGTGTCAAAGGGCACCATAACATTGTCTGTCCCCTTCTCTCTATGGCCCCTTTTCACCTGGCATTAACATGCGTTCTATATCCGGATAATATCTGGATGTTCTTTAACTGGATTGTATTCATCTCCACTTACATGTGCAAAATGGTAGTTGCATAATGCATCACAGGCTGCGTAAACGAAATGTTCCATCATTTACCAACTTTCAAAAGCATTGGGGATGATTCAAAAGGCTTTTCATCATTTTGACAGATAAATAAATAAAAAATATAAAATAAAATATAAATATTGGATAATATCACGTGAGACATGACCAGTAGAAGAGTGATACATCATGCTGTGACCTCTGAATTTAAAGAACACAAACTTATAAGGATGAGACGTGAAGGAAAAAAAAACGGTTTTTGAAGCGCCCCCATGAAAATACTAAAAACTTCAATATCTTATTTTAAATTATTCTGTATGGGGCGAAAATGTGTATTCATTTTGAGATTTGATGAAGTTTACATTTAACATTTAATATGTTGTTACGGTATGAATTAAAAAAAATGAACTTACAGTAAATGTAATTATATCTGCTGATATATATCCATTATATCAATCGATACTGCTTAAATATTGGTAATATATCATTCAACAACTGATATGATACAGATATATCATACATCTCTATTGTAGCTCAACACATTAACATTTATACCTACAAAACGGTTTGGATCACAGTCCGATCCTAACGCATTTTGTTTTTTTTTCTTTTCTTTTTTTGTTTTCGTTTTTTCGTATAGTCAAGTGCTCTCCGATCGTGATCTTATCACTGAAAATGCAAGTTAAGGTGTAAAAGTGGCTTGTCTGTTTTTGTTAAGTATCATTGAAAGAGCAGTTGGAGCTGTTTAGTGTGAGAACAGTGAGTTTGTACCAGATTCACTGTGAAATAAGTCAATCTAAGCCCTGCACCCCACTAGTCACTGTCTCCAGGCTCTTCTGAACTTCCTTTAAAGAGAAAAAGTGAGAAAAAAAGCATCCGAGATCTGTGGAAACACTCAGATTTGATCACATTGCTAAAGCTAATCCCTTAGTCTGGTTCCTCATTCCCCAAATATTCATCAGAGATTATTCTGAGCCTTTGCAGGTGTACAGTATTGTAACAGCAGGAGACTCCTCTACACTGATTGAATCATGGGTTTCAGGTTTTTGTGCTCAGACAGGACGGATTTGCTGATTGAGACCGCAATCTACAGATTGTGGAACTGTTGTTTTTGTTGTTGTTGTGTTCAGTGACAGGTGAAGCAACGGAAGGAGCAGATGGCTCATGCCCGTGTCCCATTCTTATTGCTCAGTGTGAAAATCTGTCATTAGATCATCTCCGGCCCATGAAGCCTTTTGATTAGCCCCGTATCTTATTTCATTGTAGTCATGATTTCATAAAAAAAGAAGTCCAAAAATCTGAGACCACACTGGCAACGTTTACATGCACAATTTTTGGTTCAATCGGACTGAATTCATTCCGATTGATAAATCTGATTGTAGTGTTTACGTGAACCCTAAATAAAGTGATCGGTTTATGTGCGCGTTTATATGTCACAAGCTTCAAATCGGAATAGATTTTGGACAGGCACACAATGCACAAATAGTGAGAGTGACATAAAGATAATATAGAGTTTAGTATAGTAGTGTTCCTGTGGCTCAAGGTTGGGGGTTCGATTCCCCGGGAACACATGATAGGTCAAAATTGATAGCCTGAATGCACTGTAAGTCGCTTTGGATAAAAGCGTCTGCTAAATGCATAAATTTAATTTAATTTAATAGAGTTTCTCGCTGTTTGCACATAATAACCAACAATCAATCTAAAAAAATCCAAAACAATCCAAAATCTCAGAAGTTGAACCTTGGGAAAAATAAAGCATATTATTAAATGATAACATGTATTAATTATTCAATAATATTATCAAAACGAAGAAGAATGCTGTAGAAATGTAAAACATTGACTTTTTACATTTTGATTCATTTAAATAAAATTAAAACACTAAACTTTTTTCATCTTGAAATTAAATTCAACATTCACAACAGTTGTTGTGCTGATAATACAGTTTGTAATTTTATATCATTTGTAAAAAGGGGAAGCAGTTTTTACTAGTGGTCTCGAACTTTTGAACCCCATATGAATGAATTTGAACAGCAGATCTCTTTTTCTGTTTAGTCCTCCTTGCTCATTAAGATTTTATTTAGCTTCATATTAAGAGGAAAACATGGTTGACCTTTTCTCTTTGTCTGAAAGGTTTCTAAAAGGCTTCACTCTGCTTCTTGAGTATTTTGTGTCAGAAAGCACAGGTGGGGAAGAAACTCAAGCCTCTCTGTTGGAGCTGCTTCTCACGGCTAAATGAGATGGCCAGATGAAACGGCAAAACGTCATTACTTTAGTGCTCTGTACTCAAAACTATTAGAGCGGTCAGTGTTCAATGACTTTCATATTAGCCTTCAGATTAAATGTTCTAAAATAGCCTTGGTCGTCTGAGCGTGTGTACACAGGCCAGGCCTCACCACAGGAATTATGGAAAGGGATATGTTTTCACCAACCAATTAATCACATCTCCAGAACAACCCCCAAAGCCCTCAATCTGGAGACTAATTCTTCTCTCAACAGAAGGCATGGAGCTAGTAAACACATTTTGAGGGAAACATTGAGCAAACTCTTGCATTGAGGAGAGCTGCAAACCTGTGATGAATCGTTACTTCTTAAGAAGAAGGAAGGAAGAAGAGCGATTTTGTCAGTGATAAACTCTAAGCTTTTTTTTTTTTGTCCGTGCATCAATGTACATAAACTATGTGGCTGTGGAGCACTGACCTGATTGTCTGTGAAGTGTTGAGTTGGTTACTGTGAGAATACTTAGTGACTCCAACCCACTTGAGTGTTAGAAGGAAAGTGAAGAGATCAAATAGTCTTTATCTCATTCAAATCAGCAATGACTTGAAAGCTATCTTCAGAGGCGTCTGCAGGGAGGCAGAATATAGTTAGAAGGGCAGAGAAAAACTATTCCCACTCCTTTTATATTCTGAGTGAACTGAATGAGGATGGGTAGAAAATGCAAGTGATGACAGAGTCTGTAAATGATTTGCATCAACACTGGATGGATGTTGACCGTCCTGTAGAAATGGTTTAAGTCTGGTTTCTCTTGAAGTGATCATGAACTCCTTTCTGCTTGAGTGTTGCAGTAGCATCAGGCAGGGATATTCACAAAGCTTTTGAAAGGAAAGGATTGAGTATTTTTATATGATTGTTAAGATAATTTATTTATTTTTTTCAATTAAGAGCTGAGTTTCTATAATTTGAAGCATCCATTCCTCCCATAACTACTGTTAGTAAGTTTGGTATTATGGGTGTCCATGATCCTTAAGAAGTTAGAAGAAGATTGATAGATCATGGTAGTGCATGATACCAAAAAATAAAATAAAATAAAAAGCGTTACCAATCATGCTGCAGTGCTGGAGTGATATTTAATTATCATACTTTTAATACATTTTGTCAACTCATTTAAGGAGTCATGAAGTGTTGTGTTTATTGTGTGGGTATATTTTTGAGATTCAGGTAACTTTACAGTTAATGAGTTTATTTGCTCTTTTATGAGCCTGTCATATTCTAGGATGGCAAATGGCATTTACTGACATCCTGCTCGCTTATTTGAAACACATGACAAATGTTGGCGATGTGTAAAGCAGGTCCAGACAAAATCTATTCTAATATGGTGATTAGAAAGAGCCATTAAAACAGATTGCGTTCCCATCTGCATGGATTGGCCTGCTTTGGCAGACAGCTGGATCCTGAGAGAGAACACAAGACTGGATACACTTTTATCATGAAGCAGCGCTCTCTTTGCAGGGATCATATTCTTATCCAGAAGCTACATTTTATTTACATATATTATGTTTTGTGCTGCCTATTGAAAAGTGAGTGAGTGCAACACAATTCATGAACTTAATTTCATTGCAGCCAATTTAATTTAAAATAAAAGTAAAATTTACTTAATCCATTTGCATTGAGACTACATGAATTTTCCTAGGCCATAACTGGATAAATGGAAATCCAGATCCAAATTAGCATTTATTTTCATTTGAAAATATAGTTTGTTTTCAGTCATTTTGATATGTGCTTTGGCTATGTTATTTGGTTTATTTTATATACTTCGACTTATTTTAGTTAGTTGCCAAGGGAACATTTTTTACTTTTAGTTAACAACACTAACACATTTTGTTAATTTAATTTAGTTCTTTGTTATATTAGACCACAGTGAACCTATAACATTTTCCCTGCATATCTATTCATACAGTATTTAAAAAAATGTAAATAGGAATATAGGATGTTAGTGTTGCATTACCTGTAAAGCTTTTTTCATGCATAGCACATAAAAACCTTCACAATCCTCACAGGACTCATAAATCTGCAAGATGGAATGTAAACAGGCCTAGATTACCAATGCAATGGTCCATCCAAAGAGCCATGAATGTGAGTGAAATTCAGACGTCCTTCAAATGATCCACATCCCTTTTACTCATGTTGTTTTTTTTTTCTTTACAGTATGTATTTAGATAACCTTAACCCTCATGTAATTCCAGAACTGTTCTACTTTTACTTATACTTCTCTGTTGTACTTTATACAGTACAGTGAAAGTGAGAGTTCAGCGTGTTTTATAGTAGCGAACCACGCAACATTTCAACCTATTCACACTCTGGAACATTTTGAGACTCAAAATCGTTGTGTGTGTTGCACGGCTGAAAATGTGAATTGAGTTGATTGTTAAAGTCGAGATGTTAGAGCCGTGTAAAAAGCTGACAGACATTGCCAGAATCATGTTTGGAATCAGATGTGCAGGATTGACTGTTCTAACAAAAAAAAAGACTTCCTTTTTTCTGAATAGAGTGGGGGAACTATGATGTCAGAATACAGAAGTATAATTTGCCACAGGTTCCTTTGAGATTTTGCTATGGGGTTTTATAATGGAGTTTGTCGATTTATGAGTAAAATAAAGCCTGTGGTAAACATAATACTTTTACGTTTTGTTCTATGTTTTTTGTTCAGTCAGTCCATGTCGAGTTGTTTTCCTGCTCCTCTTTTCAAGCCTCCAGTGCTCTTAATTGGATTTGCCCAGGTGAAGGGTGACACAATTACACGCGCAATGGTGAATTTCACAATGTGCTCAAAGAAACACATCAATTTTTCAAACAAGATCTCAAGTTAAATGAAGTCTAGTTTTTGCATCCATATTAGTTATTTTCTAAGTAGAGAGACAAGTCCTGTTTACATTTATGTATCCAAATGCCCAATTCACCTCAAGATTGTTAACATTAGTCAATGCACTATATTAAACTAACAATTAATAAAAATGTTACAGCACAATATTAATTTCTAAATGTACTATCTTTTATATTTCAAGTTTGTAAATAATAACATTATGTATTAGGTTGAATAATGCAATAAGATTTCTTTGAAAGAAATTAACACTTTTATTCAGCCAGGACAGATTAAGGCCCTGTCCCAAATGGCACACTAAACCCTCACGGTCTTCCTCTGAGTCCGCTTTTTTGTGATCTAATGTCGCTTTGACTGTCACTTTGCCCCAGTGCGGGCTCGGCAGAAGAGCGGATCAAGGGCGCATAACCCCTGCAAAGGGGGCACTCGCGAGCACCCTTCTGAATGCTAAACTGACAAATGGGACACCCCCCGGTCTCATGAACTTAACGAACACGCATGCAGCGGCCATTGTAAGACAGCAAGTGCACATGAAGTGTTCAAAAACAAAATATTTCAAAAACATAACCGGTCCGTGGTTTAAAAAAGGTTGAGGACCCCCGATCTAAGCATTCAACTACTAAATGCAAATTGAGCCTTGTATATAAAGAGTTACTGAAAACATTATATGCAAAACCTACTTCCACCCATGACATAACCTCACCCACCCACATGATGAATGGAAATGTGATTCAACTGTTCTTGAGTGATAGCTGTCCAAACACAGGTCTGTCAGGCTTTGAAACATTTAAATCCTTTGTGGTCCTCTGAGAGTAAATCTCCTCAATTAAATGTCTGTATTCGATACAGCAGCCAGGCAGCCCAACCAACATGAAGGACAATGCACAGAAGACCCTGCTATTGTTGCATCTTCTGCATTTAACTTTTTCATTGTTTCTTTAAATGCCAGACCACAGAGAACATGGGCATTTCTTGTGTCTCAGTAAGTTATGTAAAAGGCGTTACATTAAGCTGCTTGAAGGACTTTTAATGATGCAGGAAGAGCTGTGTATGTTTAAGAACTGTGCTCCTCCTCCTCGTTTTTAGAGGCACACATGTGAGTTGAATAAGGTCCAGAGTCTCTCAGGACAGGCATGAATTTGCAGCATTCATCATTTATGAATTATGAATACCATCGGCTAAATTTAGTGTTGTGTATGCATCCTCAATATCTCTGGGGCTTTTTCAGTTGGGATGCCTGGGATGGATCCGTTACCCCACCGCGCGGTTAATCTCACATGTGTAGTTGGCATGCACATCCTGTCAGCTGGTCCTGTGGATCCATAAGCTTGATTCGGTTGGGGGAAATGGAAAAACACCAGAAGCTCCTCCTCTTATGCCCCACCCGCACTGCTTGCCCTGTTTCTGGACAGGCAGTGACCTGTGAAAGGGGTCTTAGTGACGTCTTATGCAGTGCAGGGAGGGGAACATCTTGGAAGACCCATGACATGAATGATGGGTTCCTCTACATCTGGGTCCCCTCCTTCAACCCCATAGGACTGGACCATGCCTCCGTCCACCAGCACGACCCCTCAGCAAGCCAGTGTAAGTAAATGAAATGAGGCGTTTCTACCCCTCTCTCCATCCACTAATCCAAAATTCACTAGCTGGTTAGAAGAGGTTAGCTCAGGATCTGGCAGGGAATGTGCCTGCTGGTATTTTTGTTTTTCAGTCTGTTTCGTATGTCTGCTCTCGAAGACAACAGTGATATGTGAGAGTGAGAGGCTGTGGCTGTGTCTACAGTAGCTTCCCTGAGACAAGATAATCTGCGTTATTCAATTAAAGTGACCTGGATTACAGACTGACACACTCATACCTGACACTAAACACACTTTCTCTCTTTTAGACGTGTATTTTAGATACTCTAGATGGTTTTGTAGGATTAGAAGTATAGTTTGAGATTTGACATTATGACCACAAACTAGAATGCCCTGTTCAGCTGGGTGAAAGTCAGTAAAGTAAGTTTGGGTTATTTAGAACAAAATGATGTGATCTTAGTGTGTCCATACAACTTATTTGGCTTTTAGTTTTAAATGAATCCAGATCTCGAGCTTGATTCCCAAGCGTGTGATCTATTTTTACCCCTGACCTCAACTGACACGCTTTCATTTAGTTTAACACAGTTAATTTCAGCTTTACACGAATGTACCTGGCAACGAACATGTAAGCAACATTTGAGAAATATTGAGATTGTACTCTATAGTTTAAGAAAGTTCTTTCACATATCTGTCAAACAGAATTTTACAAAATAAAACATAATAATTTTTTTAAGAAGTTTTTTTTTAATGTTTTTTAAAGAATATATTGTGAAATTTTAATACAATTTATATAACTGTTTACTATTTTTATACATTTTAGAATGTAATTTGTTCCTGTGATGACAAAGCTGAATTTCATCAGCTATTACTCCAGACTTCAGTCTCACATGATCCTTCAGATATCATTCAAAATATGACAAAGGCAGTTTGTGATAAATGGAAAATTCAAAAGAACAGCATTTATTTGAAATAGAAATTTGACACTGTAAAATTCTTTGCTGTTTTTGTGCATTGTCATGCATTTGGTGCTTAATGGAGATAATGTGTAACTTTTTGAAAAGGAAAAGGAAGAGGTGACTTGCGAACGTGATGAACGTGACGAAGTGATGTTTTGCTGTGTCAGCTATGGAATCAGAAAATTCTGTTTTTGGTATCCGTAGTGAACTTTTTTTGTGAACTTTGGCAGATTCTAATGGTGTCTAATGTCTTTAAAACGATTTGGAATCCTTCATGGTTGTCATGGTTGTTAATTATGAATTCAAATTAAGCATTTAAAATGAGTCAGTGAGGAGACAAGATGAGATGCTATGCAGAGATAAAGTGGAGAGTTGAATGTTTGTAGAGTGACTGCAGGGTGGAGAATGAATGTCCGTTGCTTCTTGCCCCATGTGATCTGCACTCACATTCGCACGTGTGTGTGTGTGTGCTGTTTGAAAATGATCCTTTTTAAGGGCTTAATGGCTGCAATATAAAGCTGTTGTTGATTGTAAAGTAGATGCTGAGAGCACTTTGTATGATTTTCCCATCATATCTCTTCACTTTCTTGTCAGGTTTTAGAAACTGACCTTCAAAATATAATGTTTCTTCTCTGGCAGTGAAAAGCAAATTAATGGCGTCTTCAAAAATGCTGTGCCACTGAGGCAAGACAAAACACAAAAATAGTGAGGTAGTCACTATCAACCCCAGACAAATGGACTGCAAAAAAGATTGCAGTGACTGTGGCTCGTGTTATGCTTATACTCAGTATCGAAGAAAATAAAAAAATATATTGATTTAAAATTTACATTTTATTTATATAAATAAAAAATATAATGACAGTCACATTTTATAATATCTACTCCTCTGCCACAGTGATTTACAGTATTGTCTTTAAACTATCTTTATTTATTTGGGCTTTTTCTCTAATTTCTAATTACATGAAATTACTTAATTTCACTCAAATGTTATTGAAAGTTCCTTGTGTTTCAAAGAAAAAAAACATATAAGCTATACTTGCACTGAATGAGTTGCAGCAGATTTCTTTCTTCTGCTTTGCATTAGATTATATAAAAAGAATAAATGTTGAAATTAAGTGTTATTTTGTGTATAGGGAGAGATGTGTTAGTATCAAATTAATGCTCTGTTATGATGGGAGTTTCTGTTTCGATGCAGTTTCGATGGGCTGTTAATAGGAGTTATATAATACGAGTTTAAGTCATATAATGCATATAATTACATTTTTCTTTTCTCTTTGGAGTGTTTGGTGCATAAATGTAATGTAATGTAAAGTTGCAAAGGCTAAAGTCTCAAATCCAAAGAGATGTTCTTTAGATAAGACTCTGCCCCGCCTCCCTAAAACGACTCATTTAAACACGCCCCCAGATGTCTACGTTACTCTGTGGAAATATTTGCGTAATGCCGCCCAAATGTTCACGCAAAGAAAGAAGGACGTGGTTTCTGTAACCACAGTTAGTGTTGAAGCAGTCATGTCAGGGAGATGCTGTGTGTATCTAGGTGAAAGCAAAAGCACTTTATGTGGCCTTCTGAAAGTAGATGCATTTAGGAATCTTTAAGATTACTTACAACAGAACAGCAACGCATTTTATGGACGACCGTTTCGTGAACCTAGGAAAGGAGGTAATTCGGACTTTACAACAATCTGGTGCTTCTGAATCAGCTACTGTAAGTATGTTTTGTTATTAGTTTAAGTATTTGCTACTGACTGTTCAAATGCAGAGTTTTGCACATGCGTGTGAGAGAGAGAGAGAGACTGGGTCACACAGAGGAGTCAGCTGTCTTAACCGTCCGTGGCTTGTGTACTGCAAACACATACGAGCTTCATCACTGCGTCTGTCATGTGACTCTGTTCCCCTTTCTGGCTTGAACTGATGCTAAAACTAAGGACATTATTAACTGTCTTTACATTTATTTTGAAAGATGAAGCTCGCAACTATTAAAAGGGACGTTACATTTCCGACAAGTGCTTGCGGTGTTCGGCCGATCACAATGCATTGGGTCAGTTGGCCAACGACACGTTTGAGAGAGGTGGGGCATTGAGGACCTACAATAATGTGCAGTATTTGAAAAAGAATGTGATTTTTGAACATTAAAGCTTGTCAACATATTCTGTAACACAAAATACACAAAATAATGATCTTGACCCCTTTAACGTGATGTTTATGCAACCTAATTGAATGAGTTGGTTTAGCCAAAAATTCAATTTGTTTGCAATTAACATGATTGTGTAGTGCAAAATTTAAATGTAAATTCTGCTACCTCATTAGGGTTTACAGTGCAACAGATAGATTGATTAAAAGGTTTATTGACACACAGTTATCGGCACAGTGTGTTTTCTCTCTTTTCATCAATTTCCTGTTGTCACCCTAGCCGGTTCTTTCCTGTATCTCTGTCCTCACATTGTGTCCGTTCTTAGTGCAGGATTACCGGTGATTAATGAATCAGTCTGATTACACCACATCAGCAGTGAAGATTAGTCTCTGCTGTCTGTTACTGTATGAATTAAGCTTTCCTCAGTCACTGTACTCGCTCTATGTATTTCACGAGTCTACCATTATAATAGATTAACCAGATTACAGTGTTACATTAAACATTTTCTCTAATACTCGATGATTAACGTGCTGCATGTCCATTGAAATCATACTTTCTTATTAGTGTAGCTTCGGTATGCATGTTACAGTAAAATGTACGCTTGCACCTTGGGTTTACCAGTAGGCTGTGAATGCTATACATTGGTAGATTTTGGCATACATGCACAGACACAGACATCAGTGCTAGTTAAAGCTGTTAGGTCTGGTCATAAGCGGTAGTGCTGTCTGTAGGTCAGTGCACATGCCCGGGGCTTCAGACGTTAAAGCTGTTAGCTGGATGTGCGATACTGTGAACTTCACATATCGTGTCTTGTACTGTAAGTCTTAGAATATTCAGCCTCCTCTTAAATGATGTGTTGCTTTTTATTGAGAAAAACATCCATCGATGAGTTAGGTTGTGCATGTATTGGAGTAAATGCAACATGCTTTTCCCGTGCAGTCATTAGTGCTTGTTCACCCAGATCTGCCTTTTTAATTGTATTTTTAAGTTTTAGTTATTATTTAATTATTTAGCCAAAATGTAATACATTCATGTGAATAATTTTTTTTTTTGTCATTCAATAAATTGAACAATGGTGACAATAAAGACACTTATAATTTATTTTAAATAAATGTTGTTCTTTTAAAAATGTGTCTAAATTACTGTCTGGATTCAGTCTCTAAGCGGTTGTCTTTGTTGTACCTGTCTAATATCCAGTAGAGCATCTCTCTTTATGTCTCTCTCTGTTGTATAGCTACATTTTCAATTCGTTCTTTCATCTTTGCAGAGTGTACAATTGAAGTTTCTCTCTGAGAATAGTCTTTTTTTGGCCGTTCATCCTCTCATGCTGGCGTTCTCTGACAGCCTCCTCTGAAATCCCCATCCCACTAGAATGTGTTGGCAGCTCTGTTTTGTTTTCTTGCTGACTTAAATAGGTTTTAATGGTGCTGCTTCATGTTTGGAATTAAGACTCATGGCTTAAGACAGCAAACCAGACCCACTGGCCCTGTGTCGCATCCTACATTTGCCCTGAAATCCAGGCCTAGTCTACATAATGGGCTTCTCAGAGCTCTCCGCAATCAAAAGACAAAAGTTTGTCCACATCATACTTCTGAGAAGAGGGCAGTCTGGATTCCTGCTGGAAAGAGGGCGGCAATTCTTCTCTTATAGATGGAAATCACTTGAGCTTGTCTGCTGCTGCTGTCTTCTGTTCACTAAGCTTAGAAATGTCTCGAGTTATGCATGGAATAATTGTAATCAGGAAAACTTGGTTAGAATGAGCTTTGGCTTATGTCTTGTGTGCTGTATCACTGTGCCACTCTCCAGAAACACCTAGAAAATCCACTGAACAGTTGAGACTTGCGCATTTGATATTTTTGCACCAAAAAGTTTTTATTTTTATGTTTTTGAAATGTCTCATGCTCACCAAGGCTGCATTTATTTGAAAAATACAGTAAAAACAATAATATTGTGAAATAATATTTAGGGGTGCACGATAGATATCGGTCGATGATAAATGCACATCTCGTCAGTTTGTCAGTTAACAATGGCTCCGTGTAGTAACAGCTGCTCGATGTGAAATCACGCACCTGATGGTATTTACTGCTGATTAGAGAACTGGCTTTACTGACGAGATGCGCATTAATCATCGGCCAATATATATCGTGCACCCCTAATATTATTACAATTTCAGGTAAATGTGTTCTATTGAAATATATTTTAAAATGTAATTTTCGGCAGCCGTTTCTCAAAATTTCGAAATCATTCTAATATGCTGAACACTGTTTAATGTTTTTTGTGGAAAAAAAAGTTATCGCAGAAGTGAAATCATTTCAAAAGTTGAAAGTATAAAAAAGTTATAGAAGTTTTAATTTACTGTAAAGAAAATGTATTTTTCAAATATTTTACAAAATATTTTTTAAGTTGCTATAAAATTAAAAGGTTTAGATTGTAAAATACCGTATTACATTTTGTAATATGACACTTTACAGTTGCCCATTAAAAGTACCATTTCCATGGTAAAGCAATATCTGAATTCAAAGTGATTATTAATTTTGAGATTTTAAGCTTTCAAACAATTACTAAAATATGTGATGGGGGAAAAATAGAAAAAAAAAGTGCCGGCAATCACACCAACAGGATTCATATCCGTTTTCCATCATACAGTTTATAAATGATCTATCAACTGTAGATCACTTTTTTAATATTGTAACATAATTTATTTGCCAATACTGACTTCAGTGCGAGCAGGTATGTTATGTACTTCACTGAGGAAGTAAATCTCATGTTTCAGGATAGGTACACAATATTTATTTTGAATAATGGGTTTTGGAGGCTCGTATACTCTTTGTGTTGACATTTACTCATACTAGGTTAACAAAGTTTTTTATATCACTCACAGATCCCTTGCCGTAGAGAGACTAGTGCAAGAAACATCCAGTGCTGCAAGACTGAGGTGAGTAAGTCCTACTTCTACCTCTACATACTTGATAAAATCCACTTTATTATCACTGTCTTAGTGTTACAATTATTTTTGACCGGTCCTTTTAAAATAACATGCCTGATTACATCAAGACATTTGTAGATCCAAAAGGGCAGCTTAACGCAAGCAGCAGCATATTAAACTCTGTAACTGTAATCTGTCTAGTTGTTCCTACATGAGTGAAATCCCATTTGTATTCATCTGCATGTACATTGGCCATGTCCTCAATCACTGTGTGCTCCAGCAGTTTAAAGCTTGTCAATATTCATCTCATCAGTGCTCCCACTCTCCCTCAGCGCTTACCAGCCTCTTAAAGGCAAAGTTATGGCTCTTTATAGACTTCTTAGATGGTAAGACTATACTCTAATGCATCATGTATTATATGCATTTGGATGTACAGTACTGGAAGAGGTTAAGTGTGTCACTTAATTGTTTAGTAGCCAAACCTGTCTTTGCTTGTTATCTGGCTGGCTACACAACTACTAGAGTAAAATAAGTAATTAATAATGATTTTAGCCTTCTTTTTATCAAACATGTGCTTGCAGAGGGTGTTTTAGTTTTTAGTGTTTCACAACCATTAGACAACTGACAGTTTTGTAAATGTATGAACAAAAACGGAAGTGTTTTAGGCCATTAGTATTTTCACAGTTTTTAATCTCCATCTGGAGTGACAAGAAAAACTGAGACAGGCTCAATTCAGAAGAACTGTGGCACTGACTCAAAGATGCTTGAAGAAACCTACAGTACCTGCAAAGCTACATTACTGTGAAAGTCATTTAATTCCAGATGGACTGGATGATGATGAGATCAGATCTCTGTGTGGAGCACTGGCTGCTGTCAGACTCCTCACTGGATTATTACGATTAATGGCTAAAGGAATGTTTGGAAATATAAACTGATATTTTCCTACTGACACACTACAACAAAACAGAAATAACTGGCTTCATTTTTATTTATTTTTGGTGAAAAATAGTGATATTAGTATTATTATACGACTGATATTACTATTATTACTACTACTTCTAATACGTTTAGTAATCTAGTTTTGCAGTCTAGTTTTGTTCGTGGCTTTTAAGCATAAAACTGTCCATGTTGGCATCTGCCTAATTTGGCTTCTACCAAGTTGACAGATGGATGTAAGAGCATTTTACTTCCCTTTTAAAAGTAAAAAGTATTTATTTTGTTGTCCTACATATGAATGATCATGTATAATTGCATTTTATTATTTGCATTTACATTTTTAATTTTTTCAGATTTCCATGACTCAATAATAGCACTTACTTGTTGAGAACTGTTGTAGACTGTAGAAAGTTTATGGGGACACACCATTCATTATTTTCTATTTCAAAGCACATCTTTCTCCCTGTGTTTAGTCAAGCGATAGTTTGCTGTTTATCTTGTCTAATAGCACACGGCTCCCGATCACCACCCACTGACTGATACAGCGCTAGAACCGCTTGGGCGCTGTTCTCTCACAGTTTGCTTCAAAGCTTTGGTGTTGAATTGAAGTGAGAGGAGGCAGAACGTGGGCATGGAGCATTGCAGTTGTTCACCTCTCCTCCTCCTGTTTTCCCTCTTCACATACAGTATCCTTCACTCTACTCTGTGTGTTCCTCCTCATCCAGAGGGACTCGCTTTAACAGCCGCATAAATGAACTCTGCTTCCACGAGGATCCCTGCTAGAGCTCAGCTCTGCCAGTGCAGGAAGAAAGTGTGTGTGTGTGTTTGCTCACTAATGTCTCCTCACCGCATACAGATATCTTGGATTGAAATGGATATCTAGCACCTGGGAGAACAATTGAAGCATCTGTGAATGCAAGCTCATGCTCACACACTGAAAAACACGGTGTGAGTTAGATTCTCTTTAGCAGGAGCTGACAGGCCTGTCTGGATGAGGTTAGAAAGTCAGCTAAACTTGCTAGCTTAAACATGCTAGCCTACTATAGACAGAATTGGGAGAAATTGCAATGTTTAATATTAAAGTCAAGCATAAGAAGTATTTAGTGTGATTTGAGCTAATGAAGCTAAATTTAGTATTAATTTTTTTACATACAGATTTTGTAAAAAAGGTTTGACGTTGTTTGACGATAGCAAGTACTTACTGTTGGACACAAAGCAGGTAAATTAGTGTGGTAATAGCATAAAACTATATAGCACCCACCCACAAATACTGGGTTAAATAGATTTTAGATTGAACTTTGAACTGTACTTCATTTGCCGTGTTGGATTTATTTGTTTTACAGGGCTTGCCGCAAAGCATTCTGGTATTTCCCTTTCAACAATGGTGTGATGCTACCTTAGAATTTAGAATTTAGGAGGCAGCATAATTAAGATGGCAAATCAAAATGGAATAGAATATGTGCACTTTTTATTGTTGACAGTCCCTGTATTCATTCACTGACAATAGTTTCAACACAATTTAGCCAAATTAATTATATTAAGATTTGCCCTCTTCTTTAAACATTAACATAGAACTCTTTGTTACCATTTTAATGAGGAAAAAATACAATTAAGCAAACATTCACAGAACATGTGGTTCACCTAACACCCGATTGCATGAACAGGAAGAAATGCAGACAGAAGTCATTTTAGTGCATTTAAGGCCTGTAGCATGTAACATTAGTCTTTCACTTTTCATGGTTGTGAAAGTACAAGTCTGGATGAGTCAAAACTCTATTTAAAAGATGAGTCCTGATGAACCAAGAACTCTCTTCCGATGCCTCTCTGTTGTTATCAGATGGCTATCTGCCCAGGAGGAAGTGAAGTCTGAGGATTACAATATTCTCTTTTTTAACTGTTCTGCTAGTCTGTGAACACAAATTCACATGCATCTAAAGTGGCACAAATCTAATTTTATAGGCTATATATAATATGTTTTAGATCTAGCGTATCTGTACACATTAAGAAAGTCAGCTGTGGGTTGATTTTACTCAGTAATGTAGTGTTTGTTGTCATGTACTTTAACACACTATCATAGTGTTTACAGTGAATGTAATCAGTGTTTATAGTGAAATGCTTTCGCACATGATTTTGCTGAGCATGTTAGATTTTAACAAGCCAAGGGTGCGGGGCTGCCATGTGGATGTGACACACAGTCTCTGCTACACTGCGCTCTTGTATCATTTCATTTCAGATGCTGTTTAAAAAAAATAAATTAAAAAAAGAAATGACTTTATTTCCGAATGGAATGTTACATAATATTCCTGTTTCAAATAAATGCTGTTGTTTTGAACTTTCTATTCTTCAAAGAGTCTTAAAAATATATTAAGTATAAATGCTTTCTGAAGGATCATGTGACACTGAGGTCTGGAGTAATGGCTGCTTAAAATTCAGCTTTGTCATCACAGGAATAAGTTACATTTTAAAATGTAATAAAATAGAAAGCAGTTATTTTAAATTGTAATAATGTTTCAAAATATTTCAAGAGACTTGTTTCAACAGCTTGTCCCAGAAACAGCCCTGGCCTGAATCTTCTGGGAGCAGATAAAACTGCCCCGCTGCTGAGTCTGGCAGGAGTGCGGAAAGCGGGGCTCTTTGAACCCTGCGCTGTGAGACAGTGGTGCTGGAATGAGTTTTAGAATCCTGGGATTGATCCTGGTATGTTAGTGTTAAGGCCTTGCTCATGAATATTAAATAGCTTGTGTCAACATTGCCAGGTAATCTTGCTAGACTGTCTAGTCATGTAACCTGTTTAATATTCATGGGCCAAACCTTCACCTTGGTTCATTCATAAAATCTCATTCTGTGCAGATACACTTTAGTTGTATATAGATGATTTGGCATTGAGATATAATATTAGATAAGCATTACATTTGCTCATATGTTTATTTTCCTGTTTTAATAAACTGACTCACGTTTAGGATGACAGATTTAGCAATCTAAGGTTAAAGTGATTGTGCCTATGGTTTCATTCAGATTTTGAAGATATATGCATGGAGATATATGAATATACCGTATATATACTTTCTTTGTTCAGCATAGGCCAACAAAACTTTTTAATATCAGCCATTAAAATTCAATTTAGTGGGGCCAGTTTCAAAGGCATCTGGGGCTTGGAGAAGAAAACCTCCCATGTTTGGCCTGAATATTTTGGGTAACCTTGAGCAATAGTATAATGTAGCGCGTCCCAAATATGTCAAATTGACATTTGCGTTACAGGATTTTGCTCTGTTTCTAGAGCCTGTCTCATGCCTCAGTCTCTCCAGCGCACTGTAGGACAGAAAGGATTTAGTTATGATGACATTTCTATTGTTCAGCTGCATTCCTATGGTAATTCTCCATGCCATTTCTCTGAAATGGGTTGCATGTGAAACAAGACAATAGCAGTAAGAAATTAAGGGAGATGTGTGGAACGGTATTATGAGAGTGGATGAAGAAACTCATTCCTACGTCATTCTCTTCTGCTTTCTATCATTCTTCGTTTCCATGTCGAGAGCTGTATTTTGTATTTCCACCTCTTTTATCTATAAAACAAAGACTCAAGCAGATGTTCAGCACTTCTTTGATTCTCTCAGTATGAAGCAAGCAATGTCTGATCATAAGAGAGATGTTGATGTAAGAGGAGAGCACAGTGGCCTTGCTGCCCGCAGACAGACAGATAGGGATACCCGCTCAGTTTGTGCAAATTTTGGGCACTTCAGCCAATGTGTGAACTATTTGCATATCTCTCAGTCCTGATTAGCAGACATTTAGAAGATAAACATTTGACTGCCATAAATTGATTGATTTGGAGATTAATGTGGGTAAATGGGAACATTGCATTTGATCTGTTGTTCTCAATTTACAGGAGCTTCATAAGAAGATGCTTGTGTTCTATGAGATTCATGTTATTGTAAAATGCGTGTAAATGATTTGGGGAAATTTTGGAGTGAAATATGTGACTGTGTTAGCTTGGTTGATTTAACAGAAGTGTTTTCTGTTACCAAATATGTTTTGTCTTTTTTTTTATATGCTTTTTTTTAAGTATTTATTTTATGTGATTTTAAATGTATTTTAAATGTATTCTAATTGGAAATTATAATAGTACAAATATTTGTTTACACTTACTTTACATTTCTAATAATATTTTTATATACACTCACTGCCATTCGAAAGCTTGGGTGTTAAGATGCTTCTATACTTAAATTCTCTGTAACATTCTCTCCTTTTCTTCATCTTGACCTTTTGTTTATGTTAGTATATTTTACGGTTTCATGAACTGATATCATTTGCAGTTTGGGTTCAGGGTCCTGTAATGTTCCAAATGATTTGTTAGCTTGAAGCTCTGTTGCAGTGGGGTTGAGTCTGACTCTGCAGTGTGTTAATCAATAGGCCTCGGGCAGCCAACTCACGCACAGCCTGTGTGTATGGATGGAGGAAAATACTCTCTCATTGTCTAATTCTTCCACAAACAAACCCCAGAAAGACAGATAGATCGATTATTTCAGTCTAAAGGCTCTGAGGGAAATAGGATGCATACACACACACACACACACACACACACACACGTCTGTGGGTACAAAGCAGTTCTTGTTCACAGTGGTGAATCCTAATTATCTCCCTTCTGAAGAAATTGGGCTCCCTGAGAAACACAATTTTTTTTTTCCAATTAGCTGGTCATATATGGATGACTTCATTGGCACCTTGCCGTCAGTGATATTCACACCCTCCACACACTTAATGTCAGAAGAATGCCATGGAGAGCATGATCAAGGCATAACTGACCCTCATTTGAGTCCAAAATGAAGTCGAGGACTGATAATGTTCACCAGGGGCCTTTCATTTTTCTACTTGTTTAAGAAGGATGAGGAATGAGAGCAATGAAATTTGATTGGATGAAAATATAATATCAGTTATGTGGTTACACTTCAAGTATTGTTTTTATAAAATATTTTTTTCTTCTTTTTTGTCTTTTATAGTTGCTGTTATTTATTCATTGTCAGTGCAACAAAGTTGAGCAGAGTTTAATGATACGGCAACCTCTAAACCTTTTTGACTCAAAGGATCCCTACTCTGTTATTAATCGAATAATATAATAATAGTGATGATTTCAAAGTTATTATACATATTATCATAATTTACAATTATTATAACATTTTACAGATAAGTACAAAAAATGGCAGAAATAAATAAATATATATATATATATATATATATATAAAAATTACTAAAATTAATTTCTAAACATATTTGATAACAACGTGGCTGTTCACTGACACAAATCATCCACTATCAGATATTATCTGGTGTCATATGTTATTAACAAAAGTGTTGATATAGTAAATGAATTAACTACAATTAATTTTGCTTTCAAGAAATATGTTCTTGAATAAAAACAATCGGGAGTTGTTTGTTTGTTTTTAGCATTTGAACAAAGTTCAGTTGTTTAGTTCAGTTGTTTAAGTATTTTTATAATTGATGTAATAATAATTAATTAACTTTGACTCTCCCCAGAGGCATCCTAGGTGTATATGACTTTCTTCTTTCAGACGAATCCAGTCGGAGTTATATAAAAAATTGTCTTTGATCTTTCAAGCCGTTTAATAGCACTCAGCGGGTGTGGCATGCATCAGTCCAAAAGAAGTCAAATAAAAAGCGCCCATCCATAAAGAAAAGTGTCTCACACTGCTCTGGTGGGGTGGGGGGGTGGATGGGGGTTTGAACAAAGTCCTCCTGTGGCGAATCGGTGTATTTTTGTGCAACTGTTGGTGCAAGCACAATTAACACAAATGTATCGATTTGCCACATGAGGCCTTTGTTCACCCCCGGAGCTGTTACCTAGGATGCATGGGGGTGAGTAAAACTAATTTTCATTTTTGGGTGAACTAATGATTTAAGTAATCCTAGGTCCTGCTTTAAGCTTGGTTGAGGCTACAGTGGGCCCCAGGCCGCCTGATGAGAACCATTGCTTTAAGGGAAGTCAGTCCATTGAGCAGCGATCTGGTTAACGTTCAGTACTTGTCTACTTGAATGAGGAAAGAACAAAATCTGTGTAACAGTTTGACGAAATTACATTTCAGTTACAAACTCTTTGTCTCTTCCTTCCTCTCTATATCTGTCTGTATAGCCACAGCTTCCTGTAACTGCAAGCCGATATTGGTGGTGGAACATTTAATGCAAAACTCCCCCACACCCCTCCTCCCTGCCTCCAAGCTACTCCTACTCCATCTTCATGGCGATGAGCAGTGATCCTGGTTGCATGGGGGTGGACCCTGACCCAGACTTCTCCCAGACCAATGAGATGACTGACAAGATGTCTGCAGTGTCGCTAAGGTCCGATACCTCTTCCAGTGTAGTGAAGAATGGGACAGGTGTTAAGAAAGCTCCGCCCAAGAGGCCAAACCTGTCAGGCAGGAAGATGTCATTGCAGGAGAGAGGAACGTATGTGTCTTCTGGGAGCGGGGCTGACCGTTATTCCCGTATAGCCAGACAGCCAACCATCGAGTCCAAACGAGTGTCCATCTCCGACTCGCAGGTGAGAAACATGTTCAAATCTTCTGGAATTAGAACTTCTAGCTGATATATAAGCCTTGGTGATATATTAGTCGACCGCTGCTGATTAGTTTTGGATTGATTTGCACTATCAAGTTTTTAATAGTTATTGACATCTGGTCACACCTGACTGATTTTATAGTATTAAATCCTCTCTTATATAGCATGAAGAGCTTGGTGTGTGTGTGTGTGTGTGTGTGTGTTTGAAGCAAAACTCATTTCCTGTGATTAGTGTCCAGGTCATGTGGTGACCCATACAGCCAAACTTTAATAAGGCTTCTTTCATTCATACACAGCCTCAGCACCCTCCCCCTCCTAATAACCTTCTCCTGTAAATGAATATCTTTGTTCTGACCTGTAGAGATGAGATGTTTGGCTGTGTGTGTGTGTTAATGGGGCTCAAGCCTGTCTGAGAGCTGAGACATTGATCTTCTCTCTGTAGTGAATCTGCAGTGGGAGAGGCTCTCTGCTCTGAGAGGAGCATCAGCTGGACGTGTTCTTCTCACACTCATCCAGTGAGGGGAAAGACTCTTAGCACTTAAGCTATTTATCATTTATCATTGATGTCGTTTGAATCTTTTTAATGTACGTTCATACTGGAGTACTTTACTAAAGGTCTGTCATTATGTACTTACCCTCATGTCATTTTAAACTCATTTGACTTTTTCCATGGAACACTTTTTTTAATGAATTGATTAATATGGTTTGCTCATTCTTAATGATTTGTTTACAAATCAGACTCATCCAGTTGAGTCAGTAAGTTGCCATTAATAAGTGCCTTTACATGCATTTTTAAAGCTCAATTTCAGTCAGACTCAAGCAATTATTTGTCCTTTTTTTAAAATGTCATAAAACTACTTTAGACCCAGTCTGACCATATTAGTCTGTTTTTTGTAAAGTCAGATGAACAGATCTAGATATTGTGATTCTAGCTTATTTTGATGTCTATGGCGATATGGACTGCTTTTGGCAGTTTGTATTTATTGTAATTGCATTGATAAGAGTAACTAGTGTGTTGTCAAAATAACATTTGCTGTTCCAAAGAAGAAAAGTCATATGGGTTTAGAATGACACGAGGCTAAGTAAATTATGACAAAAGTTTCTAGATAAACTAATTCTTTAACCCAGTTTAGTTTGTTTTGCAGGTCTTGTCTGGTTTAAGTTGGTCTCTCAGCATGTTGTTTAACTGATCTAGCTGACCAACCAGCTGATCTTTCAGGCTGACTATAGACTAACAGATGATAAGTGCCCCAAACCCTCTAAAATTAGCAACCCAGGTCAGTTTGTCCAGGCTGGGAGACTTATAAACCAGCTTAGGGAGAGAAGAAAAGAGAGAAAGAGACATAGAGTCAGTAATGAATATATGTAAGTGATCAGATCATGACCTTGCAATGAGCGTATATAAATACCTATAAAAAATGTTTTATGTTTGTGAAACTCTAAGACTTATTTGTGGATTATAATCTATATAGTTGGAATTATGCAACAATTCTATCTCCAAAAAGTGTTAGGTTTAACACCCCCCCCCCTCCCCCCCCCCAGGCACCAACATCAATATAATGTCAGTTTGACGTTGGAGCCCATTGCATTTTGATTGAGAATGAAAATCGGGTTGACGTTAGTATTTGACATCAATTTGAAGTTGTTGTTGTTGTTGTTTTTTTAACGTTGGCTTAATGTTGGATTTTGGTTACTTTACAACACAATATCAGACAACAACAAAACATCAGAGTCAGCTGATGGCGGTATTGGAGACATTGAACTGCATTGAAATTTGGTCACCTGACATCACAACCATATTCTGTTGACATCTTTATTATAAATAAAAAGTGTGTAATGGACACTTTAGCACTTATTCTTATGAAATATGAAGAACTCAAACATTCCTCAGTCTTTTCTAAGGGTCTTGTTGTTAATCTAATATCTCTGTACTCTGTTTTAGTGGCAGAATGGCTGCAGGCTCTGATATGATCGCTGGTAGTTAGAGATAGCCTCATAAAGCAGAGATTAGAGGAGCGCAGCGTACTGTATCTTTCCCACATTCTCACATGTTCTGTCATGATTTACGTTGCTGCCTGTGAGATGGTTATCACCGGTGGAAAGAGCTGTGAAGAAGAGCTTTACACTGATTTACTGTTACTATTCTGCAGGGAATATTACACTTGATAATGTTGTGTTTCATTAGTTTTACAATTTATTGTTTCATTCAGTGGATGCAGCATCTTGAGGAAATATTACATTGCATCTCATTCCCTAACTATGGTCATATTTGTACATAAAAAAAACTTGTGTACAAACATTTTCATTTATAAATCATAATAAGTGATTAATTGTACAACATGAATTGTAAACTTTCGTTCATAAAGCTGTTGTCAGTATGATTTTATAGTGGTTTTGAAAGTCTCTAATACAAAGAGTAAACAAAGTAAAAATACTTTGATCAAAAATACAATAAAAACAGTAATACTGTGAAATATTATTACAATTTAAAGGGCACCATAGTGCCCCTATTTACTAGATGTAATATTGGTCTTGGGTTTTCCCAGAATGAGTCAGCTCAAAATAACCCACGGATCATTTATAATAACATGTTGAAAATGTCATTTTTGGGCCTTCTCTGAAAAAGAGCACTTTTGGTGTGTATCACTTTAAATGCAAATGAGCTGCGTGTTCAGAGATTGTCTGGGTGTATATTATACTAACTAATAACTCTTACAATCACAATAATCCAGATCTATTAACATTAGAACCAGAGTAAGAATAAAGTGATATGCACCTCATCCAGTATTACACCATTATTAATAAATTAGACCGATTTTATATGGGTCATAATTGATTTTTCAGAGGTTGAGGTGTCCTGTTTCCTTCGTTTCCTGAGACTATTTGTCATGTGATCCTGTTTCTAATGGTCTCAACCTTTCATTCTCTGATTCTCTCTCTCTCTCCTTCATTGTCTCTTTCCCTTCCTCCCAGCAGCTCCAGTCCCAACTTTAATGTTTTCTGTTTTACTGAGACTCTACTGTTTTCTTTGACTTACAGGACAAAATAAAACAAAAAAACAAAGTCTGTGGTCCTGTCTCTCTATCTGTTGTTTTGTTTTTTCCCCCTCAGACTTCAGACAGCTGTCATGCACACTCTCGGCTCTGCTTTGACACTCCAGCTGATGTGAGGCTGTTTTGTTTAAGGAACATGGAGTAGTCTAAGTAATTCACTGTCAGATTTCACATCACTGGATATTTCTCTTCCTTCCTCGCTTTTGCCTTCACTCTCTCTGTGCTTTTGCTCTTTCTCTGTCTTAGCAGACACACAAACTTACACCACTTACACACTGTGATCCCAGATGTTATTGTAGAACAACATTTGAATGCACAATATGGTTGTATCTTACTTAAACCCAAGATTATCCAGTCTAATCTGGGTTTAAAAAAGTAAAAAATGGCCAACCTGGAAGAGTACCAAAGTGAAAATTGAGCCTGTGTGCTAATCCTCCACTGTCACGCTTAAACATTTTATTTCAAACCTCCTCTATTCATGTTCTCCCCTCTCTTTTCCTCTTTCATTCATCTTCCCTTTTTGCAATCCTTCAGTTCTCATTGCCCTTGGAGTCATCTCTGCATTCACAGGAAGAGTATGTTGACTCTGTGAGACCTTCATATGCAGAGTGACATGTGCTCTGTAGTTTATAACTGTGAAATCTCATTGAAGAGTGACCTGATGGTAGGAGCTACACAATAACATTACCAGAAAACCTGCTGTTGTCCATGGACAGGAAAGGCAAATCAGTTTTGAGGCATATCTGTTTTGAAGTTGTTGCTGATATTTCCTCCGAGCCCACAAGTAATTCTCATAACATAGAGAAGAAACTAAGCATCCTGCGTTATGAAACATGTCACTAGACCTCATTATGGGGTAATGTGTGGATATTTCTGCTCTCTTCTTCATTGAATTGACATGAAATTAAATATGGTTCAAAATGACTGTGCAGGGCCTGTGAGACAAATGATTATTAAACATTTATGAATAGGAGAGTGTAGACTACTATAAAATATTAATGTAATTAGCTTCAGGAAAAGGCTCTATTGTTCTTTACTGTCTAAGCCATGACAATATGAATAATTAATGAATGATATGATGAATAATGTGAATAATAACTTTCATTTTAATTAGGAATGCACAGTAGTATATTGGTTCCAAATTGGATATTGGTCAATATTACAGATAAAAAAAAAATGGATAGATATTGTCAGCTGATATTATACTGTATATTTAATTATGCATGCTTCTTTCCCTTTATTTTTTACTTTGTTCTTACCTTTGCCATTATCTAGAACTCACTTAATAAGGTAAATACTAATAATTGAAAAACACTGTTAAATGTAATAAAAAACAACAACAACAAAAAAAAAACTAGTACCATTTAACAAAGTTATGACCATAACATGATAATATTATTGGTTTATTGGTACAATTGTAGTATCACTGCATCCCTGATTTTTAATTCTGAACAAATTTAAGGTCTTGTCTAAACTATCTCTTTATAATCAATCTATAACCATTTGTAAGCTGTTGTTCTTGGTAAGTTTTGACCATCTGTGTGAGTGTGTGTGTGTGTGTGTGTGTGTGTGTGTGTGTGAGTGTGAGTGCAGGAGTGGGTTTACTGCAATGCAGGGGGCTCACTGAGCATGTGCCAGTAATAGTCTGGACTCAGTCAAGAGTCCAGTGTCCCTCTCTTTTGCCCTCTCTCTCTCTTTCTATCTCTCTCTACCCCTCAGTCTTTAGGTTTTTTTTTCGCATTTCACCATTAGCTGTAAATAAACTAAAAAAAGTCAAACTGTACTTTAATCAGAAATGTGTGTACTGTATATGTAACCTCATCTGTCAGTGCATTCTCAATGAGATTCCTCCTCCAGAAAGGTTCTTCCTCTCTTAACTTCCACTGAGTTTTGCTGTTACCACTAGTCTTTCTTCCTGTTTCTTTGCTTTAATATGTGTGCAATTTCCGAAATGATGTTGAGCAGGGATGTAACTGCACTGCAACTCCATATTTGTTACAGTATGTACTGTACCTCACTTTTAATGCCTAATTGTTTTTTCAATACAGCATGACACATAAAGAATGGAAAGAAAATGGCAGTTTGTTGATGTTTGTTGAATTTTTTTCACATTTTCAAATGTAATGTTTTTAAAATAAAAATTACATTTACATTTAAATGTATGCATTTAGCAGACTTTTTATCCAAAGCAACTTACAGTGCATTCAGGCTATACATTATTATTATTATTATTTTTTTTTTTTTTACCAGTATAAAGGTCATAAAAGTCATAAACATAAAGGTATCTTTTTATCCTCTTTATAATGCTACAATATTTACAGTGCATTCCAGCTATAGAAAGCTAGGATTGTCACATTTGTGTTTTTAGGGCAGAATTGTCTTCAGTAGTAATGTTCCCTGCTGCAGAGAAAAGTTTGCAGTACAACGAGGTTGCTGATCCAGATATAGTTATTGCTTTGCCAATTGGCTACATATGAGTCTTTTTGCTTTTGCCAATTGATTCGCAGACTTGAAACCCTCCTGTTTTTTTTTAAGTTGCTTTTTCCTCTTTAATAATGTGGTCTTGAACTAACTATGGGTTTGGAGAAGTTCTGTCATAATTTCATGAATGGTGGAGATAATTCTGTTACTTCAGAACTTGATTGCTCTATGCTAATCTCCTAAAGGCATCTTAACCAATCAGATAGATTTATGCATATTTTTTATTTCTTATTTATTTATTTTAATCAGGCACAATGGACATTAATAATACATAAATATGTAAAATGCACCAGATTTAGCCAACACTGGCTAATTTTCATCCCTAGTCCCTATTAAATTGCCTTTTCATTGGATCAGTCTTATGGGAAACTGAGATTGTAGTATTTGCCTTCATAGTCAACCAGGGTGCAAAATAGTTTTTAAATAATTTCCATGTAGAATAGGTTATGAAACAAATGCAGAGATTTGTTATTTCCTCCTGTAACTGGTTTACATGTTCCCGCTAGTGTTTAATATATTAATATTGTGTCACAACTCCTTTATGTGCAGCTGGGATTGATTCCATTCTCTCTGTCTCTGTTCTTCTCTCTCTCTCTCTCTCTCTCTCTCTCTCTCTCTCTCTTTCTTTCTTCCTTTTTCACAATCTCAGGATTCCACCCAGCTTAACCAGTACAAGTTAAAGAGTGAGATTGGGAAGGTAAGCCCACCTACATCATACTTATATTGCGTTATTTCTATAGTCGACATGCATATAGAAAAATCTAATGGCCATGTTGTGTTTCAAAGCATTCAGACACTGACTCATTTGACTCATCTCACTCTATGTATTTTGATTTATCTTTTTTTCTATAACCATTTCTTCTGTCTTAAAGGGCTCATATGGTGTTGTCAAGTTGGCATACAACGAGGATGATGACAAATATTACGTAAGTATATTTTCAAATAACTTGTCCTTGTTGCATCATCCTAACTACTGACTAAATTTGGTGATGTTATAGTTGAGAAAAAAAATTACAAAGTTAAGCTTTAAAAACAGTTATGAAGTGCATATTGTGGAAAAGTGAAAATGTAAAGCTAAAAAACAATATACAGGGCAAAAGAGAAGATCGGCTTGACAGAGAGGATGATGGAGGAGAGGCAGGATAGACTGAATGATTTAAAAAGTGAGAGCAGATGGGGAAGGGTTGTGATATATGTGCAGCAGCCCTTAATTTCTTTTTGAGCTGTTGATATCTGCCCCCAAACACCATCACTGTTGATGTGTAAACAACTGAGCAAACACACATGCACATAGATAGACATACAGGAAAAATGCCTTCTTTCATATTTTTTCTCTTATTCTTTCGACATTAGCTGGACCGCAAGCATAGAAGGTTCTGTTCAAGTTTACATTTTATTTATGTTTTTTAGTATTTTTTTTAAGCAAAACATGGAAATTGTTCTGTGGTGTGATCTTCATTGTGAACGAAAAAATGCAGAAACATCAAAATAAACAACATGGACAGAAATAAAATGTAAATACTGTGTGTGTGTGTGTGTGTGTGTGTGTGTGTGTATCAGATATCAATTTTTTTTCATGACAAAAAGATTTTGTCATGAAGCCCTACAGTAGGAATTGTTAGATGGAAATCTGTTTTTAATGGACAGTTTTATGGACATATTTTCCAAATTTGCTGATCAGGTTCCCACAGGAAGTAAGTTAGATATTTTTCAAGTTTTTCAAGAAGAGGCACATGACAGAATGTGAGATTTTCAGCATTAGTGGGCTTAAAATAAGTTAAAGCTGTGCTTATCTGTGTGTATGGAGGTGGCATATGGGAGTTAGAATAGCTGAATGCCTTGAGATTTCTTGCGGTGTGACATAAAAGTACTTTACTCAGTATTTTCAAATTGTATTTTGATTGTGTATTTTTTTATAAGCTCATATTAAAAGAATAGTTCACCCAAAAGTGAAAATTTTGTGAAAATGTACTCATACTCAGGCCTTCCTTGATGAGTTTTTTTTTTGTTCCTTATCAGAACAGATTAGGAGAAATGTAGCATTACAGCACTTATAAGGGACACAGTGTAAATGAGTTTGATTGACATGTAGGGGTGCTAGACAGGATGCTTTCAGATTCTCTGATTTGTCAGATGGACAGACGCTTGTACGCACCGCTGTCTCCAAAATGTACAAGTAGTGCTAAAGAAAATCACATCTATTGAGAGCCTATTCACTGGATGAAAACACTTTATTAATGAGAGAGGTTAGATGAGATTGGTCAGACTCCTTCATGCTGAGAAAAAGGCCACAAACACTCAAACTAGCACTTCTCACAACAGGAGAAAGGCACAGCTGAAATCATAACCTTGAAGAGAATGGGCTTTCAGCAGCAGAAGGCTGATCCCGGATCCTCTTCTGATGGACTACATATATGAGCTAGAAACTGGATGGCTCAACAGTGGGGGAAAAAACATTCTTGTTTTTTCTGAAGTTTCAGATAGTAGGATCAAAATCCAACATGACATCATGTATCAGTATATAAAAGGGCATCTTATTTGGTATTATGTGTACCTAATAATGCAATTTTTCTCCCTTGATTGGTTGTTGGTCTTTTTGCAGGTCTCCTGATCACATTTGAATATTTTCCTCTCTTCCTCATAATCATCTGTCATAAAAGGCAGTGTGTTTGAAAGCAAAATATAGCTCCCAGTTCCTAGCTGCGTTCATTAATTCATGCTGTGTGGATATATAACAGCAAGGATAAATAGAGGACAGAGATCAAATCCATTCATAAAGGCAGAGTAGAGTGAGGCTGCCCCGTCTCTGGCCTTTACACTCCACTGGCTTCGAAAACCAACAGTATCTGATTTTTACTTTACAAGTAGAGTAAATCCTGAAATTATGTCTTCTTGTTCTTGTTATTTTTCTCCTCTTTGCAACATCTGACCATTTTCTTTCACTCTTTTTCAACCGTAGTTGAAATATAATTTTCACAAACCATTCAGTTTGATATTTGTCTTGTCATTCAAACTCAATTTATGAAAAAAATATGGGTTTCGCTATAGAAAACAAACCTTTAAATAATATTATATGAACGCTTTTAATGAAATGTCGGAAGTGTTGCATTATTGACTTGTATTGATTGTTTTATTTATGGTATGTAATCGCATTTAATGTAGTTTTTACAACTTCCAATCTTAACACATTGCTTTAAATTGATCAAAAGTGACAGTATAGACATTTACAATAGATACATCGTAATGTACTGTATAACTGTTTTTGACACTGATAGTAATATTATATTTCTAGAAATGTTTCTTGCGCTCCTCATCGTCATATTGGAATTATTTCAAAAAGATCATGTGACACTGAAGACTGGAATAATGGCTGCTGAAAGTTGAGCTTTGTCATCACAGGAATAAATTACATTTTCAATTATATAAAAATAGGAAACAGTTATTTTTAATTTTTATAATATGTCACAATATTACGTTTTTTTTTTACTGTATTTTTGATTTAATAAGTATAGCCTTGTTAAGCATAAGCAAAAAAGGAACAACAGAAAAGTAGTGAGTAGAATACTTATTTAATGAATTATTTAATATTGCAAAATAGATTTTCACTTATTGACCCCATTGTATTTTTCATAGTTTAAAGTAAATATAGATCCATCACCTCCCACAGATTACTCTATTTATGCGTTGCTTACTTGCTGATTCATCATATAATTTCCCAGTCGTTTTATATTCCGATGCTTCAGGTCTTTCTGTCTCTGCTGCATTCTAAATAGCAATTTTCTTTCATCGTGCTCACCTCTGACATGTTCATAAACAATTCATGGTTTCCTCTTCACTTTTTGACGAACTTGAAACTCATCAGCACAACAGACGTAACCTCACCCAGTTGTCCATGAGAGGGAGGAGAAAAGCACTCTTTCTTATTGCTAAATTATGGATTCACATCTAAAGTTGCTTACTTTCATTTTTAAGATGAACGGCCATTTTTATTGTAGCTGTATGTTTTGAACATTTATTATTCTGAGATATAGGATTTTATAACATGAAAAATTAAGGAAAAAAGACCACAGGGTTTCGACAAGTGCTTCAGCTAAACTTTGGATCCTTTCCATGACAATATGTGAACCTGTCATGAAGAACTTTTGAAATTGTCCATAACTCACACATTACGAAACCTCATGTTTTCCACCGGCGTTAGAAACTAGCAGCCTGTTGTATTTCCATTCTCTGTATGTAATGAGCAGAGATGGAGAGGGAGCACTTACCATGTTTACACAAGTCTCAAAATGTTCTATTTGTGCACCGTGTACATCTCTGTGCCTTTCATCCCTGCAGAAAAGAAGCAGGTGCACAATTCTTCAATAATGGATTTCTTCCATTGTAAAAAGATACAGATCACTCAATATGTGTTTTCCATGAAATATAGGTTTTAAAAGCCCAGTTCTGTGTGCCAAAAGCAATTGATTTGATTAAGATTTGTAATGCTTACAACAACATCTGATCCAAGCATCAGCGGTTAAACGTGCACAACCTATTTGTTTCTTTTCTTTAGAAAAACCCAAGTTGATTTACAATCCCCAAGCACTTTGGTCTTCTTGCTTCTTATAGTCTGTCACTCACTGGTTGTGACCAAATTTCCAAATTCACTTTAGCAATCACCTACGCAGGAGCACTGCTGTAAGAGGAATTTCGAGTGTCCCATCAAGGCCAGAAGCGAACGAGAGCACCGCAGTTGATTGAACTCTGGGAAAGCTTTGATTGATTAGTATGTAAATGGGGAAAAAGTCAGTTGATTATGTCACCCACTAGACTCGATGGAAATATGAGTTTGAGATCACCTCGGTGTAGAATACTGTAGTTCAGACCTTAGTCTTGGCAAGATTGTCTGATTGTCTCTTTTCATCTGTGTCTTACTTGTTTTGTAGGCAATGAAATTGGTGTCTAAGAAGAAGCTGATGAAACAGTATGGTTTTCCCCGTATGTATGGCATTTAAATTAAGATCTCATTCGAAACCAGAGGAATGCAGATGTTATGCACAGCAGATGTTGTACTGTTGAGGCAGCATTCTCAGTTGCTTTTTTCCTTTTAATAGACATTCTATTACTTTGCAGGCCGCCCTCCTCCCCGAGGTCCTAAAGCAGCCCAGGGGGAGCAGCCCAAGGTGCTTGGACCTCTGGAGAGAGTTTACCAAGAGATAGCCATCCTGAAAAAACTGGACCACCTCAACATAGTTAAACTGGTTGAGGTAAGGATTGTAGCCATTTTCATTCATTCATATAATCCACTGTTAATGAACTTCTAAATTAATAGTAAAAAATAATAATAAAGAAAATAATAGTAAACTAACTTCTTTGTTTCAGAAAATCCTTCCTTCTAAATCTGTGGTTATTTGTTTACAGCATGTTATCTGCAGTAGTTGTTTGTAAAGACACTGGGTCTCAGGAAAAGCCAGGTGTACTAAAAAATGAAATAGTAAATAATAAAATTACAAAAACACAGAACGATGAGAATTGGAAGGAATCAAACACAACTGCACTAACAGCTCAATAACCAAGCTATATTTTGGACTAGTAATGTGTCATTATGTAATTTGTGCCAAAGAGGGGACAAAATAATAGCAACATTGAAAATCAGTTAGGAGTGAATCTGTTGAACAGAGACACACTTAATTCTCCTGAGAATGGGATGCGGAGAGGAGTGCGATTGATCATAGGATGAAGAAAAGGAAGGTAGAATTGAGGGATGCTGAAGGAGAAAAGCACTTCACCTTACTTCACCTTACTTCCCCCTGTGGTTCCGTCGGAGTGCTCTTTAATCACAGCAGCACCCATGCACGTCAGCAAAATTAGGAATGAGGGATGAGAGAGTGCATGTGAGATAGAAATTGAATCAGAGCATGAAAAATGTTTAAAGGAAACTTAGAAAGTGAGACAGAGGAACCACGTCCACTCCAATCAGCTGGCCTCACCTACTGCTGGCCCAAGTATAGCCTTAAGTCAGGAGTGTGTGGCCATTAGGAGCAACACAGAAATGGTCCTATGCTGGCAGTGAAGGATGAAGCATTATCTTATCAAATCTAAAACTAAATGTGGCAGTGCTGTACCAGTAGCTTGGCTGTTTTCTCTGCCTAATACTGTAAATACTTGTTAAAGCATTGCAGAATAGCGTTTGATGTTGAAATCAATGTGGAAGTAATGTGTAGACACACTGAATCTATGTCTGCTGAACCTGGCTGAATTTAATTGAATTCACAATAGCTTTCCGTTGTTAATAACAGTTGTTATATAGAATGTAGCATTTCTAATAATTCCACAGATTTTCCCAATAAAATCAGTGAAGAAAATAAACTAGAAAAAAGATAAACCCATGTCTGATTTGCCCTGGACCTAATGAGTATTAGAGATTTTCCTAGATGTAGAAACCTGGACATGATGTCATACATCTGAAGCAGGTGGTGTTTGTAATAAAGTTTCTATTTCAGGTGCTGGATGATCCAGCAGAGGACAACCTTCACATGGGTATGTTCTTTTTTTAAAGTATAATTTTAGTGGTAAAATTCCACCTATGTGTCAAAGATTCAGCAAATGTTGGTGTTTCCACAGTAGCTAATGCTAGATACGTTGTCATTGTGTCAAAGCTGTGCATGCTCAATCTGAAAAATACATTTGACCCATTGTGTTGTACAGTACAGCTAATTTTACAAAGGTTTAGGGTCAATACGATTTTTTAAAGAAAATAATGAATTCAAGAGCACATTAAAACTGATCAAAAGCAACAGTTCAATCCTTTGTTACAAAATATTTATATTTCAAATAAATACTGTTCTTTTTTTTATTAAGCAAAGAATTTGGAGAATTTTTTTTATCTGTTTCCAAAAAAAAAAAACATTAAGCAGCACAACTGTTTTCAACATTGATAATAATAAGAAATGTTTTTGAGCACCACTTCAGCATATTAGAAATGATTTCGAAAGGATCATGTGACACTGAAGACATTCAGAAGAAAATTCAACATTACAGTCATAGGAACAAAATTAAAAATTAAAATATATTGAAATGTAAAACATCTACAGTATTTTAAGTTGTAGTAATAGTTCACAATATTGCAGTTTTTACTGTAAAAAATTAAATAAAATAAAAATCTTACGGTCCCCAAACTTTTAGCTGTTGTATTAGTATTTTAATCATTAACATTAAACCTATACTTACACATCATCCATACTTAACACTTTTTTTCTAAAGATGTGTTCATTGGTTGCAGTATTCAGCTGTTTACTCCCTTCACTAGTGGTCTCTTCACATCACTTCTCTTTTGCATAAAATTAATCTCTTTTTCAGTGTCACTCATATCGTCTCAGATCACCAACTCTCATTGAAAATGAATGACCTCTGTGCCACTTTGTTACTGCAAAACTTTTGAAATTCACCATTACAAAACTTCACTTTTTAATGAACAGACAGTGGCATGTTTCAAACAGATCAAACTGTGCAGTCTTTGTAATGAGCTGAAGTGAGAATTTGTAGAATAAGTTTGCCATACGTATGGCAAATGTAGGTGGCTACTCTGACTTACACTGTAGCAATGAATATAAGTTGTTTGTGCTGATGGACTGCTACAAAATCATAAATGACTTCACACCACTGTGCACTGGTGCGAATAAAAAGCATCATACTTATGTGTGAAAAAGAGCAGGGTCATTTGAGGATATGACATACTATATGAGGACTGTGACCATCACATTTCATAAAGTGAACAGAATAATGGATTTATCAATAATCTCTTTTCACTCTCATTTTGCTTTAATGACTCTCTTTCTCTTTGATCTTTCCGCAGTGTTTGAGTTGATGCCAAAGGGGTGAGTATTCTTTGTGTCCACTTAGACCTCTTTTGTGCATAACTGATGCTTTCGCCACACTTTGTTTCATCCTCTATCATTCCATTAATCACTTTTTACCTTCTTCATCGACTGACTTGTCCCATATATCTGTCATCACTTAGATCTCACTCAGTCTCTCCTGTTTTCCTCCCTTGTTTCAAAGGGATTCATTTAAATAGTTATGTTCTCACTTTATCACTCAGTCTCTTATTCACTTCTTTTTCTAAATCAGTTCTCTTTTGTTACTGAATAAACGTTTTTCTCTCTGCATATAAAACAATTGCATTGTTAATCTTTTCAGTATTCCTTCTGGTACTTGTAGTTTTTATTTACTCTGTTGCTTTTTCTGTGTTTCTAAATCCATAAAAAGCTCATTTAAAGTACAGCAGTCTTCCAGTTATTAAAATACCTCTTTTTATTTTCATATGTGACATTTACTTTGGTAGAATATGAGTTTTTAAAGTGGCCTGGCTTTGTTTTGGAGAGAAATGTTGTTTGTGTGCTTGTGCCTTGAAAAGAGCAGATTAGAACTTACTTTGCATAATTACAGAATGGTCTTTTTTTCTCCAGACCTGGTTGAATATGTTTGGCCTTTCGGCTCAATCATGATTAACTGCCTGTGGGTAGTGAATTAAATGGCCTTTGAGGGCCCTGTTTTGTGCTTAGTGGTTTTTTGAGATCGTTTTTTTCTGTAAATCTCACAGTCACAGATCATTTTGAATAGGGCTGCATGATAAATCATATGCGATTGTCATGTGCATCTCCTCAGTAAAGCCGGTTCTGTGATTAGTAGTAAATCTCCATCACATGCATTCAGATGGAGCGCCATTTAATACACTGAGCCGTTGTTCACTGACAAGCTACGCAATATCGCGTTCATAATCTCATATGTGATTATGAATGCGATATTGTGTAGCTTGACAGCATGTGATTTATCATGCAGCCCTAATTTTGAAGGATTCTATCCACTGTGTGTGCAGTCCTGTAGTTTCCCAGCATCCTTTGATCTCTTGCTGATGTCTCACAATCACAGGGCTCACTTGCCACAGTGCTGCATTCTCACATGTCTTGCAAAAATTTGGAATTTAGCTGATTTAAATTGGTCACTAAAGGTTGGAATAATACACTACACAACCCAGATTTTACGCTGATTTACAGTCTGGGGCTGTAGCGCAGTGCAGAGCAGGAAGAGCAAAAACAGCAGAAATTTAATGAATATCTGGTTCAGAATTATAGGTGAGAATGAATGGAGAATGAACAGAAGTTCAAATGAAAATAAACACAGCATAAATAAAAATATTTATTTCTAATCCAAGAGGAATACAGATACAATACAATACAATGCTGATCTGGATGAAAAACTGACACCACGTTTCACACAATTTTATAAAGTTGCACCACACGACAATTTTCAGGTCAAGAGACTGTACCTGTTAGCATGTTAACCAATTAGCATGCTAAGCAAACTTGCATAAGTCAACCAACATGGGCACGGCCTAATTTGGAGAGGTATTTCACGGGAACTGTAGCCAATATCAAAAATATGTCCAGTCCTTTCTGTGTGGCTCAGTCCAAAGATTGTCTGATCCGATTTTAGACAAAATTGGACAAAATTTGTAGAAGGAGCAGTGTAAAAACTGTTTTTAATTTACTTCAATATGGTGGACAGGCACATTAATGGGAAATGAGATATTTTCAGAATCATCATAACCCACAAATATTTTTGCAAATATCTTTATATTTCTTTAATGGTAGGTGAAGCTGTGCTCAAACTTCTCAGGTACTTTTTTTAAAATCTCAAGTTCGATAGGTGTTTGGGAATGGCCCTCAGACCATGGTTATGATGAAACATAGTTTTGTTTTGATTTATAAAAATTTGGCCCTCTGAACCAATTTTGGGTCAACATTAAGTTTACAGCATCATAACTTTTTCACCAGTTGGACATAAAATTCTGTTAAGTCATTTCTATGCAGCTCAGTCCAAAGATCATCTCTGCCAATTTTCATAATTTCATAAGAAATTTGATATACTTTTCAAAATGGCCACTACTGTAATAGGTGGAGTCTTGGTATAAGCTGTTGAATGTGATCAGCATGAAAAGGGTATCAGATGAACTAAATTAATTATTTCTATAGAAAAGACATCAAAAGTTATAACTATTGGTCGACTGATATGTGTTTTGCCGATCAGCCGATGCCGATATCTTGGAAAGCAGGGGGGCCGATAGCCGATATATATTTTTTTATTATTATTTATTTTAATATTTAAGAAATTTGAAATCATTTGACAATGGATTACAATTTTTTTTTTTAAATAAACATACTTATACTTTAGATGACAAAGTATTTTTCACAAATATTTAATAAAAATATAATTAAAAAGGAAGTAAACACTGTAACCAACAGGACGTATTCTGGGAAGTTTGTGTACATTGGGAATCATATTTTTCAAATAAAGCAAGGGTTATACTAATTTTACATACAGCACACAGAGAAAATTATATGAATATGACAGTGAGCAAATGCATAAAGCGCAGCATAATTAGAAATCGCCAGTTAACATTTTAAAGCATTCACACAGGACCTACCGTCACACAGAGATCACGCGATCATGCTGGATAAAAATACATACTTCATAAGATCTCACAGCACCGTCAAAATAAAAGTTCCTCCTTGAACACATCTGCCAAGCAGAAAAACGTATCAGCCTTGGCGATATATGTCAATCGACCAATAGGTATAACAATTTGAAAAGTGAATTTCTTAACTGGGGGTGGCGCTATAGAGTAGGTCCTAGTGACCCCAAAGTTGGTCAGATTACTATTTCTTGATCATACTTACGAGTGTCCCAACGTTAATAGTTTTCCTAAGTTCCCTTTATAGGTCTGCCATTGACTCTCTTTGGGTTAAAATAAAATAACAGATACAATAGGGGCTAGGCCCCTAATTATGTTATGTATTAGGGTCACAGACACAGATTTTTTAGCTTTAGATTATGATTCAATCTAGTCAGAGGATATCAGACATGTTTGATATTTTGAGCCGATTTTAGAACACATACTATTTTTATTTGTCATGCATCACTTAGCAGCAAGGACACGTCTCTCTGTGTGAGTTTGAGTTTGGAATGACTTGAAAGGCTTGTGTGTGATCATCAGTTATTTATTGAATCAGAAGTCTCTCCACCTATAATTTCATTCAATATTTCTCTTCATTAATTATTTCTGTCTAGTACAGTTTTTTTATTAGTATTTTATCAGTTAACTTACAATAAAGTGTCTCTATTGGTCACCAGCCCTGTGATGGAGGTCCCCAGCGACAGTCCGTTCAGTGAGGACCAGGCCCGCCACTACTTCAGAGACATTGTTCTGGGCATCGAGTACTGTGAGTCATTTCCTATATTTTAAAAAACATTTTCAAATTTCTGGGTTGACCTCATTGGGTTCCATTTTTATTTTTTAAGGAGACCACCTTGTCGTGGATTTTGTAACAGTGTCTGAAGTTAAATAAATCCCAGTAGAGAACTCCTACAGATGAGCGCCTGACATTAATAATTACTTATGTAAAAATAAAGACCCAAGCGAGTTCTGTCTCAAGGAACAGCTCTGCGTTTGTTGTTCTAACGCTTCATTCCCTTTTCAGCTAATGAAGTGAGCGAATGTGGCAGTGCACTCATGTATTTGTGTGTGGGGGAGGTCATCGTATCCTGATGAAAACAAGTCTGTTCTATTTCTAAAGGGCATTCTGATCTTCTCTCATCTGTCAAAAGAAGAAATTAGATTTTATGTTGCAACATTTCAATAATTACATACTGACAGTTAAAGGAATATTCTGGGCGAAGTAAAAGTTAAGCTCATTCGAAAGCAATAATGTAAATTCTGTCATCATTTATTCACCCTCTTGTCTTTCCAGATCGATATGAAAGAGATCACAAACACTCCACAAAAAGAAGATATTCTTAAGATTGTTTGTAGCCAAACATTTTCAGGACCCATTGCCTTCCACTGTGTATAAAAAGCACTCAAAATGTCTTCTATGTTCTACATAAAGAACAAATATCATAGGTTTGGAAGCACATGGGGGTGAGTAAATAACTAAATGTTTATTTTTAGATGAACTATCCCTTTAATTGAGGCATTTACAAAGAAATCCTGCAAAAATTGGCTCCTATTCACTTCCATTGTTAGTGTCATCATGACATAGATTTTTGCTCATTTGAAAGAAAACAAGGGACAAGTCTAAATAACTTTTTATGGTGATCAACAAATATGCTTAAATTGTATTGAGCCTTAAACAAAGAGAATGAGCTCCGCTGAGTTGATTGCCAAGTGTCTGTTCTGTTCATCGCGTGGAAACTCTGCTTTCATCAATTCATTTGAGTCTTATTAACCAGGCGACACTCACTGTGGCAACTGTCTGGATGGCGACCGGATTCGCCACAAATCACTCTGTGTTAACAATGAACTTCTTTGTGTGTGTGTGTGTGTGTGTGTGTGTGTGTCTGTAATTTGTGGACTGGAATCAGAGTATGTGTCCATATTCCATTCATTTCATTAGCACTATGCTAGTTACCTTAGGGAGCAATGTCAATAGAGTTAATTAATAACTAAGAAATGTGTGTGTGTGTCATACTTCTTCACTTTGCAGGTCTTCAGAGACTCCTTACATAAACTGTGGCACACTCCATATGTGTTACATTCACCTTCCTTGCTGATTTTGATGAAATAATTCTATGCAATAACCTGATAAAATACTTTGAACACGTCTTTGTTCCTTTGTTAATTTTCTTTTTTCATTACCATGTGTGTCATCTGAAGATTTCTGAGACATGGCTCTTGTCACATAACATAACCAGTAATGGCAAATTACTGAAAGATGATAAGTGGCAGGAGGTTATCTTTGATTGACCACTTGAAACAGGAAAGCATCTATTAACCATTCAAGGTCATCCTCTGTGTGCCCGGTCCAGAGTGACCTTCTTGAACCTGTCTGTGGTTTCATAGTTAAGCCGAGAGCTCCTGTTGTCAGACACACTTGATTTTGAACCTCCTTTTCACTGGCTGTGCTCCATTTAGTAACTTTATTGAACTGTAATATCAATAAACATCCAAAACACAGTTATTTTTTTCTGATTTCCTGCTAGGCCAGGTGATCACAATTAGTCATATAGAAACATACAATACAGTATTCTAGTGTTGCAATGAGAAGATTGATCCTCATATGATTATATGTAAAATGCTTTCGTTTAAATATATGTTTTGTAAATTCTGATATTTAAAGCTAATTTGTCAGCATACTTCACTTTTGAAATGGCTCATTGACTCTTATATTCTCTCTCTCTTTGCTCAGTGCACTATCAGAAGATCGTTCACAGAGATATAAAACCATCAAATTTATTACTTGGAGATGACGGCCATGTCAAGATCGCAGATTTTGGGGTCAGTAACCAGTTTGAGGGCAATGATGCTTTGCTCTCCAGCACTGCTGGTACTCCTGCCTTCATGGCCCCAGAGACGCTGTCAGACAACCGCAAGAGCTTTAGTGGAAAGGTAATGTGTGTCTGGGATGATTTTTACGATATGTGATAGGCCAATCATTCAGACTGATTAAGCTTAAAGGTGCAGTATGTAATATTGGCAAGCGGTTGAAATGGGTACTGCAGTCCAAATTCAAAATATTATCCTCAGACATGATGCTCCAAGCAAGTTGTCAGATTCATGACATGCGACAGGAATGAGTCCAACCGACAATGGAAGGCGACAAACCTTACACTGTAAACTGTTGAGTTGATTATTCTGTGTTTTAATATGCCTGTTGTCATAGAGGTTTTTTTGATGGATTTTTAGGTCAGGTTGAATCTGCGATCTCGTACACAGTTTATTTGCTCACTTCCATGGCTGCAGTATGCTGTGTTTTCTGCAAAATAGCAACCCAGGCTGTCGAAATATTATTGGTTAAACTGTCATTGGGCTTAATCACACAGACCAAAACAAAAACAGACATTCCGACTCAGAATGCACAAGTAAAATAACTGGCTTTAGCATTGTTTTTCAGAGAAACAAGTATGTGAACTTAGGATGTTTACTGAATATCTAGTATTATTAAAAGTATTATTGTATTTTTATGCTCTAGTACAGTCAAAAAATTACATACAGCACCTTTAAAATTGGCTTAAATTAGCATTTTATTTATGAATGGTGCTTTGCTGTTTCTCTCATGGAATCTCATGAACATGACATAGAGCTACATGACTGTTCAGAAGTTGAAAACATTTTTGAAATGTTTTTGAAAGAATTTATATTGATCACCATACAGTGAAAACAGTAATATTGTGAAATATTATTCAAATTCAAAATAACTGTTTTCTAGTTCAAATATTTTAAAATGTAATTCATTCCTGTGTGTTTTGATGAATAGAAAGTTCCAAATAATATATATATATATTTTTTTTTACTTTATAAATGTTTTTGCTGTCACTTTTGATCAATTTAATGTTTCTTTGCTGAATAAAAGTCTTAATAAAATGACAGACCCCTCACTTTTGAAAGGTAGTGTACAGTTTGTTCTGTTTAGCATTCCAAAGAAGAAAGGCATAGAAGTTTGGTGCATTGTGCCTTTGAGGAATTCCATTCATTTCAATAGCTCAAAACTGTAGAACTCTCCTGCATCACTAAAACAGAAGTTGTGTTTTGTTTTCTTTAGGCTCTGGATGTGTGGGCTATGGGAGTGACGCTCTACTGTTTCGTGTATGGAAAGGTGAGTCAGCTCATGTACTAATATGATCAGAATGATCGCAGTAATTCTTCATTGTGAAATTATCTCTCAGAATGATCAATGGAGGGGACAGTGTGCTACTGCAGTGACATTTGTGTGATTGAGGATTTTGATCACTCATCCATCTCCCTCCTCTCCCTGTCCTTCTGTTTTTCCTTCCTTGTCCTCCAGTGCCCATTTATTGATGAGTACATACTTGCACTTCACAGTAAGATCAAGAGTAAGCCAGTGGAGTTCCCCGAAATGTAAGTCATCCCTTGCTGTTTACGACACGTCTGCTGTCTCACAGGAGCAGATACAGAGAGAGGAAATGTCAGAGATGTTTGAGTGTATGGCGATGTGAGCTGAATGCTGTATTGAAGTGTGTTGGTTTAGTATGATATTTGTGTATGCTTGTGCAAGTCTGTTTGAATGATATGTTGATGAAGTCTGCCGACTTTGTGTGGAAGGCCAGAGGCCACCCGGATACATGTGATCTGGTGTATGTGTTTGGACAAGGCATTAGCTAATGATACACAGTCTCTGTCTCACAAACAATAATGTCATACTGCAGTGTTCTCAGTGGCCGACAGGCCGAGCCAACTGTTCACAGTGCCATCATTTTAAAGGGGTCATGTGATGTTGCTAAAAAGAACATTATTTTGTGTATTTGGTGTAATGAAATGGGTTTATGTAGTTTAAGTTTAAAAAAAAAAAACATCATTTTCCACATACTGTACATTATTGTTTCTTCTCTATGCCCTGCCTTTCTGAAACGTGTCTTTTTTTTTTTTACAAAGCCCATCGTTCTGAAAAGTGAGGTATTCTCTGATTGGCCTTGTGATTGGGCGAATACCTCAAGCGTGGGACGTTATGTTATGTTACGCTCCTTACTATACTTTGATGCCTTGTGTCCCGGCGTGTCAATACAAAAACATTAAAACCCATTATAAATGAGGCATTTGTTGCATCCATTGGGGACATAATTACAGATTATCATGACAATACCATCGGTTCTCAATTCCAGTCCTCGCGCCTTCCAGCTCTGTATATTTTGTCTCTCTCCTTAGAAGTGAGCTTCCTGAGAAAGGGAAATCTGTTGAAGTTACCCCCCCCCCCCCCCCAATGTCATTCCCATGAAATGAATTAAAATAAGCAGTGTGGGTCTTTTCTAAAGTGTATTTTACATTAAATGTTTTTACATAAAACTATTTGAAAATATCTATATTTTTTATTTATAGAAATGTTTAAAATATACCATAAATCCTCCCAAAACTGCACAAATGTAGATTATTTTTTTTTAAATAAATTGAGTAAAATGACATTTGCTTTTAGAAAAGCTTTATCACATTTTAGACAGCACATACGTGTTAAAGGTGTTAGAGTGATTATCTTTTACATACAGGTATTGTGTTTTTTATGTTTGCAGAGCTTCTCTGTCCATCCTCCTCTTCTCCTCTTCTTCTGTTTAGTTCAGCTGAGCTCTTCAGCCCTCTTGATTGTTACAGAGGCCGTTTGACAGTCAGTGTATATTTGAAATAGTGTTTCTCTGTCTGTAGTGTCTCATCTCTTGTAAAAGCATGCTGTCATTGTTTAGCCGTACAGTCAGATGTTTGGTTTTTGTTTTACTACTTCAGCTATTTGCTCTGTGTCTCTGTGATATCTCAGGCCAGCTGTTAGTGAGGGGCTGAAGAACCTGGTCTCACAAATGCTGGACAAAAACCCAGACACCAGGATCACCATTCCTGAGATCAAAGTAAGTCTACATAAAATGGAAAGGAGCACTTCTGAGATTGAGAGTGTCGAGTAATCTCTTTCACCGTCTTTACAGCTCTGTATTGCAAGATATTGAGTTTCAAAGATTCAGTGAGGACTTCATCTATTGAAACCGAAAGGAATGACCACATTTAACCTTTTTGATTGAGATAGGATTATTTATTAATGTGTTTTTCCTTAAAAAATCACCTCAATTTTCCTTCATGCATACCAGCAAGAGAATACGGAATGACTTAATATTGAAATTATAGTCAGTATCTGACAAAAGAAATATCCAAAGAGCATTCCTAAGAGTGAATCATTATACTGCACTCTCAAAACAACAGTGTTTCTATCAAAGACCATTCCTGAGCCACGTCCAGGAATAGTGTTAAAATATGACACAGTATCTCTGATAGCTTCTGCGCCATCTACAGTAGCAGACTTGGTGTTTGGACAGGAACACATCAGCTAATCCCCATGAACAGAGATTTTGGTTCAGTTCTGGAAACTTCCATCTGCTGTCTCAGTGTGACAGTGAGTGTGAATAATTAGCACACACACACACACACACACACACACACTCGGCCTTCAGAGACTCTTGCCTGCATGTCATTACCCAGAAAATGTTCCATTAAAGCAAAGATCCCCAGAGCACACATTAATCAGGGCTGCACGGCCTACATTCACTCAACAGCTCTGCTCTCATATCCTTCAGACTAACTTTGTTTGTAGGACAAATATTTGATTTCTTTAATGATTTAATGGTTGGTTGGTTGGATGGGTGGATAGAAGAATGGATATATGGAACAATCTACAGACATTTGAATGGATGGATAGATTAGAGGATTGATGGTGGATGGTTTGATGGATGGATGGATGGATGGATGGATGGATGGATGGATGGATGGATGGATGGATGGATGGATGGATGGATGGATGGATGGAGGAAACGATGTGTGGACAGATCCATGGACAGACCCAGGGATAGATGAATTGAAGGATAGATGATGGCTGGATAGATGAAACAATATTTGGATGAAAGCATGTATGCATAGTTTTATAGATTTATGGAGGAATGAATGAATGAAAGGATGAATAGAAGGTTAGATGGATAGATGAATGGAAAAATAGATGATGACTAGATGGATAAAAAACTGATGGATGGATAGATGGATGAAAGAAAAGATGTATAAACTGATCTACAGAAAGATGGATAAATGGGTGAATAGACTGATAGATGAATAAACAGATGGATGAATGGGTGGAAGGATATCATGGTTGGACATGAAACAATAGATGGATGGATGAATGGATTAATAGATGGAAGAAAAAAATCTATAGACCAATCTGTGGACGTGTATTGATACATGGATGGAGTCATGGATGAATGGACACATCTACAGACTTATAAATGGTAGGATGGATGGATTAATGAAAGGATCAGTGGATGAATAAATAAATAGAAGGATAGATGATGGCTAGACGAATGGAAAATTTGAAGGAAGGATGGAATGATAAGTTGGCATGTTTTGTGTTTGTGTGTGTGTGTGTGTGTGTGTGTGTGTGTGTGTGTGTTTATCTTCAGGTGGACCCCTGGGTGACTCGGAATGGCACTGACCCTTTGCCTTTAGAAGAGGAGCACTGCACCGTGGTGGAGGTCACTGAAGAAGAGGTGCAGAACTCAGTGAAATTTGTCCCAAGTCTGTCTGCTGTGGTAAGTGAAACAGAGAAAAAACAGGGGTGTCTCTGTATTTAATACATGAGCTACTGAACTGTAGGTACATGAACATAAACACACACAGGCCGCAAGCCTTGCCCAGATGTGCTTAAGACTGCTGTCAACATGATGAATAAGTAAAGACACACTTGACCTTGACCAAACAACTGAAACCTATCTACGTGACAAACTGCCCCTGATTCTGAACTGTCAGATTTTCCTTGGTTATTTTCATGGATTTAGTCCTTCTGACCATTACATTTCAGTAAATGCAAAGAGAATTTTTAGCTGACTGCTGTTTTTCTGTTCATGTTTTGTATTTTTGCGTATTGTATTTTCACATGCCCTGATCTGTATTCTTTAATATATACAGTAAGCTAAATCTAGTTGTCCCTTCTTTCCCGTGATACTGTAGATTTTGGTCAAAGCCATGTTAAGGAAGCGTTCCTTTGGGAATCCATTTGAGTGTCCCAGCAGGAGAGAAGAGAGATCCATGTCTGCACCAGGCAGTCTGCTCATGTAAGTGTTCCAAACTAACACAACCGATGACCAACAGGAAACCATATTTATATAGCTTCACAAATCCAAATGACTCTCCTTTTCCTCACAAACCTTTTGTAAGAGACTGAAATAAACATTGCATCTCTTTCATTCTTAGCTTTTTTCACTCTCACATTCAAGGTCGCAGCATGATGTTTCAGGTGTCATGTCTATCTGTTTGAACAGGAAGGTTTGCTAATAGTCACCCATTATTTCTCCTTCTGCCAACATACGTTTCCATAGTAGCATGATTCAGTGGTTTTTTCTCTTGCACTAGCACTGAAAGCTCCAGGACTTAATGTTTTCACAATTTAAATTTCTAGAACTTTTTTCTCCACACTGCACCGAGACGACTAACTCCCTTATCAATCATTTAGAGTTCAGATTCAATCTTTTATATTTACACCAGTGTAAATCAGAATATATAGAATATTATATAAATATTTTATTTACAGAACTTTTTTCATTTTATGTACTTTTTCATGTTAATGTAATTTATATGAAATACAAATAATATATGATAATGAATAATAATGATAAATAATAATGATATTTTGTTTATATACACACAGTGCCACTTACAGTTTGTGAACCTTTGCAGAATCTGTGAAAATGTAATTTAAATGAAATAAGAGAGATCATACAAAATGCATGTTATTTATTATTTAGTACCGTCCTTTATACGATTTTTTACTAAAAAGATGTTAACATTTAGCATTTTGTATTTTGTTTGTAAGGTGTAGTTTGTAAGTTTGTGTAAGTTTTATATATATATATATATATATATATATATATACAGCATATACATTAATACATATATAAAATGTATTTTTACTGATATACAGTTTACTTGATTGAAAAAATTACAATTACTATTTTAATTATAAATTGAATTATAAACGTGTGTTTGTGTGTTTTTAAAACCATTGAGTTAATTAAGTTAGGTCACAACAGTTATTCAGTTTCTATGAATTCTGCTGGATGTTAGCAGCATCTCTCTTATGACAGTTATTCTCAGAGGCTTTTGCTGTTAATGTATCTGCCCACTATACTGACAGTAAGTGTCTCCATGAAGTCATTTATTCCCCACTCTGCTGCTTTTCCCACTTTAGAGGGTTTTTTCAAGGACACCAGGATGTTCTCTCACTATTTCGCTCTGTGTGCTGTCTGTTAGATGCCTGTCAGAATCAACAGAGGGTTGTTCCCTGTCTTCTGAATGCCCTGAATCAATACAAACAGTCTGGTTATCTCTGTATGTATCCCATATAGACCAAAGTCAGCCTTGCCAATATTTTAATGCAGTGTTGAATGCTTTTAGCAATGAGTTATGTTGTTTTTCCAGATGTGCCATATGCAGTTATTATTAGTGCAATCAAAACTGAAAGGTCATTTGATTTGATCTGTAAACAAATTGACATGCTGGTTTGGTATGGCCTCTCTCTGTTGACAAAGGTGAAATCAGATTGCGAACAAGGTGGATCAATATGGTGGCTCCAGCTGATCACCTCCTTTTCCAAGAGGCAGTTTTTTTATTAGCCATTTGTCAGTTAGTTGTTGCCTCTGAGTTGTAGTGTTTTTCTGTTTGAATTGATAAAAAGCAGCAGCGCCCCCAGTTGGTAGAATGTCATCATCAGAATTTAGAAAATCGTTCTGTCCCTTTAAATCTCCAATTGTCAGGGATGCTCATTTGCATGTCATCCATAATTCAGTGTCAGGATGAATACACTACCTCCTGCAACCTTAATAACCTTTTTCATCTAAACACACACTTACTGTGCATGTGCATATTGATTTATATTTGTATCAAAATTAAAAACATTGTTTATTGGCTATAACATTTAAATCAGCCACAATTGAAATCACATTTTGTTGTTAAGCATGAAATACTTTATGTTCTTATTGGTTGTCGCTTCTTGCATTCTGTGTAAAAGTTGTCATTTCAGGCCTGGTGATGACAAGGTATAATGCTATACACATCACTGAACCAACCCTACCTCAGAGCTTGGAAAATGAAATCGCTGTATCATTACACATTTGTTGGCTGTGATGAAAATATGACTGCACATTATTACATTTCAGCACTTTTTTTCTGGCCTCCAGCACCTTAAAAATTGCTTTCCATTTTTTAGCCATAGAGCGCAGGTTGACTGTGGGTAACCTATTCATATGCTCATGAAGCCCAGACTGGAGTTAGGTGATAATATTTCCTGTTAGTGTTTGTCAAATACAAGGGTTAAATGCCATCTCCTCTGGACAAACATGCTTGCCATTTGAAGAGTTTTCATAAGCGTCTAGGCTCATGCATCTGTCTTCAGTTGTAGATGCTAATGCTGTCTCTCTCTGACAGCGCTAGGCTAAGAGTATATAAATCTACTATCTCTGACTGCAGTTTTATAGGATTATCTGATGAGTACCATGTCCATAAATTGACTTATACTGCAATTGAATCTGATTTAAATGTAGTCTAATGTGCCCGAATAATGTAATATCCTGTGGCATTCTGACCAGCAATAACTCACAGGAGCCTCTGTAATGAGCTGGTTTCTGCTGCTTTACTTCACATGAAACTCCCTTTCCTCCACTGTCTGTCTCTCTCTGCTGCAGGGACTCTTGGCCGTTCCGGCCCTCTTTTAAACTCCAGCCCTTGTTAAGGTAACTCATTGTGACAGGTGGTCATTGTCATTTGTCACTCAGATTCCCTGCCCTTCTCCATACATTCCCTCGGGTCAGTGAAAGTATGAGTCAAATCAGCCTTCATCCTGTCCCTGTGTGGCATTTCTCCTGCTTCATGGCAGTGAAAGTATTTGGTGATACTGTTAGGAGAGTCCAACCCTGTCAAACACCTCATGTCATTGTCTTTCATTCAGTCCCACGGTGTACATTCTGAGACCTGTGTGTGCATTTGTGTCTGTTGCAGAGAACCTTCCCATGTTCATGTATTTCCTTTAAGAGTGTGATCACAGAATGTTTCTAGCTTTCAGAGTTTATTACTGGATAGTTTAAACCACAGACTGTCTTTCTGCAAATGCTTCAGACCTGTTTAATATTATGCATATTACATTAAATGCATAGTGATTTTTTTGTATGTTTTATGCTATTAAGGTAGACTAATGTGCTGTACAGCAGCGGTTCTCAAGTCCAGTCCTCGCGCCCCCCTGCTCTGCACATTTTGCATGTTTATCTTATCACTTCAGACGTTTGTTCTATTCGAACGTAAGTGCCCTGTGAAGTGGACATCACAGGATATTCCGCCATGATTCCAGTTCAAAGCGAATGTATATGTTCCATTCAAAGTGCATTGAAGTGTGAGATACGTGAATTTAAATTGTATTTATTTAAATAAGTATATGATTTCACACTTGGCCATGTGTGAAGACGTTGCGCAGCACGAATTCATGAATTAATGTTCCGAAGTGAGGTACACTTCAACAGATTTCCCCTGTTCAGAGAGCAAGGAGCACGGAACACTGTGTAGGGACCATGTCAGTTGGGAACACAGTTAATGTACAGAGCTCACTTCTAACGAGCTGATTATCTGAATCATGTGTGTTAACAAAGAGAAACATAGAAAATGTGCAGAGCAGGGGGGCGTGAGGACTGGAATTGAGAACCGCTGCTGTATACTCATGTACTGTCACATCAGTGTGCTTAGATGTACTTTAGAAAATGAATTTAGCTGAATAGAGTTCACCAGCTGGTTGAAACATATACACTGCTGTTCAAAAGTTTGGGGTTTGGTAAGATTTGTTTTGTGTGTTTTTTAAACGAATAACTTATACTCACTAAGGCATTTCAAAAATACAGTAAAAATTGTAATACTGTGAAATATTATTACAATTTAAAATAACTTTTCCATTTCAATATAAACAAATATTATTTTGATGGCAACGTTGAATTTTTCAGCAGCCAGTACTCCAGTCCTCAGTGTCACATGATTCACATGATTTTGCTTAAAAAACAAAACCAATCCAACTATATTTTAAACTATCAACTTTGTTTTTGTTTTGTTTTTGACTGGTAATGCATAGTATATAAGGTACCAGCCTGCTACAAAAGAGAGAACTAAAAATGTGAACTAGCTGGTTTAAAGCTTATAAGCATTCAAAAATATTGTTTTATTTGAGGAACTTGATAGCCACTAAATTGGATCTTGTCAACCGCAGTGTCTTTAATGTAGATGTAATTTACATTTTAAAATACATTTTCTGCTAATTTCCTATTTTTTCTAAGGAACCACTCACAGTGCAGTTTATTATTATTTAATATTCTGTAATTATTGATTTCAGATATACCTTCCCTAAATGAAATAAAAAGTGAAACAAGCTGCTGCTGGTTGCCTTGAGTTTGCAGTCTCTCTCTGTTAATTTCATTTTAATTAAATTTCAAACTTCATCATTGGCATACCAGACTTAATAGGTGTCCGATCCTGGTCCTGGAGGGACAACATCCTGCAGAATTTTGCTCCATCTTGTCCCATCATACCTTCCTAAAACATTCTAATAATCCAGAAGACCTTGATGACCTTGGTTCAGGTGTGTTTTATTGGGGTTGGAACTAAACTCTGCAGGACAGTGTCCCTCCAAGTGCAAGACTGGACACCGTTGTTATAGATTAGAGATTAACAGTTTGCTTCTTCAAGATCTTCTACTGGATCAAAGCAGGAATTGTTTAGAAAGCAGTGATTCACAAATTCTCTCTCTGTTTTTCTATCTCTCTCAGAAAGGGGAGCAGTGGAGAGGCTGGTAGAGAAATTGAGCTCGAGGACTTGCATGAGGACGAACCACCCACCTCTTGAGTGTCTTCATAGATCCTGAAGCGTTCTGCATTGTCCTTCCAGCCCTTTGAGCAGATGATGATCATGACCCAAACCGCTCCACTACACTGTTTCCACAGACTTCAGGGCTTTCCTTGGCACTGAACTGGATTCTGCTGTTGCTAGTCATCACTTTTCCTGCCTATGGTTCTCATGAAACCTGGCCTTGATAATGTGGCGGAAAACTATTCTTTCTCCTTCAACCCATTTGGATCTTTCCACTTTTGTCCTCTCATCCTGGCTGAACAAGTAGATTTTGGATGGAATCTATATTAGGCCAGGTTTGTGTGAAAGACAGACTACACCACAAGCTTTAAAACTACAGCACAGACAAAAGATGCTATTAACTTGGTGTGGCGCCTCATGAAGCTTAAAACACAATGATGCCATTGATGCAGTGTGCTGCCATCATAAAATCTGTACATGTATAGAAAATAATAGCAATGGCATCTTGCCTTTTTGCATATGGTAATGTGCAATTCTTAACCCTGTCCATCATAGCATGCAGAAATATGCCCTTTTCCATAGTGGTTCCATGTATCTGTTGTTTTTCATTTTTGTATACCATCAGATTTTTTCAGTTCATTTAGATACAATATTTAAACACACACATACAGTGTTGTACTGTGAATCAAAGGGGCTCATGTTACTATACACTAAACAAGAATCTTGTCTGCACATAGTCAGTAAATTCTTGAAAACAGGGCTTTCTTATGAAAAATATAGCATGTTTGAGTGCTCGGTGTAACCATTATCTAGCATAGGGCTTATTTTCCATGTTTGTGAATTTTGCAAATCCAGCATTGGGATTGCAGCAGATACAGGGCTCTTGTGTCGCAGCGCTTTGTCTCTCTGCAGGAACAAAATGTGTCATTGTTTACCAAGTCTTCACATTCCAAAATGCCTATTTGTCATCATCAGTGCTAACTCTATCCCTCGAACACACATGCAAACAGGCCACCGAGGCAAGCAAGTGTGCGCTGATGCAGAAAGAGAGGGAGTCACTTTCACTCAAAACAGACAAGCCAATTGAGGTGTTTAGCTGTGGAACGAAAGTGAACTGCCATTCAATAGCATCACAGTCCCTCTCGGCCTGTATTAATTAACTCTGTACAAAACAATACACCCTTGTTTATTTTGGATTTTCTGTCAGGCGAACCCATCATCCCCAGTTTTTGAATCACATTTTCTGTGTGGACGAACGTTGTTAAATGCACAGTGGCGATTGAGATATTTGATTACCAGCACAGAGAACTCATATTAATTAGATTTTTATTGTTCTGAAACTCTCACTGAGCATGTTACAGTTGACCCAAAAATGAAATACTGTTGTCATTTTCTCAAGGTCAGTTCACACCAACACAAATGTTTGGCACAACATTTTTTTCTGTGTTTTAGAAGTAATTTGTCTGTTCATGGCTGAATGAAAATTACAAAATTGATTCTATTAAGTAGGTGGTGCTGTTAAAAAGCAGAAATATCCCAGTTATTTTGGTATTATAAGTGCTGTGCAGTTTTCTATTACTGACTCTAATGAAAAACATAATTTGTTTGTGAGCACAACCAAATAATTTTTTATGTAACAGCAGAAGCTATTGATATGATCAAAAGTACAAATCTTATTGGTTGCCCAGTTTTCTATGCAGTGCAATGAAAGAGAGATTACAACATCTCTTCATTAAAAAAAAGAAAAAGAAAAGTTCCTCTGTCGCCATACAAATGTTTGTGTCAGTCTAAAGAGGTGCATCAATAGCCGTTCATTCAAATTCATCTGTATCATACCAAATATTAATCTTGGTGAGAACAGGCCTTCACCCTCATATCAACTGTATGATATCTAGAAGAATGTCCAAGCTGCTTATTTCATATGTAATGAAATTGGATGGGTCACCGTTCCCCTTTCATGTGGAAAAGTGCAGCTTTGACTATTTCAGGGTGAACTGCCCCTTTAATTCATTTTACAAGAATAAAACTTGACTCAATCAGGTCAGCTGCCAATTATTTCCAGTAAACTGATTATGTAAGCAGTGAATGCTTAGAGGAAACCTTCAACCGATGTCACTCATTCAGAGGACTAATTATCACTTAAATGAAGACATACAGTATTGATAAACCGCAATGAACCACTTTCATTATATTCTCACTAATATCCTGAGCAGATGGTGGTCCATTTTTCTGACTCCTACACAATCTTCCCGTCTTCACTGTCTTCCCCATATCTCTTTCTCTCGATGAACCTCTTATATACACACACTCTTTATAGATAGCATTATGCCCATACAATTTTCTCTTTAAACTGAATTACGCAGGAAATCCATTTTCAGTGCCAAACAACTAGTGGGTTTTTTTCTCTCTCTCTTTCTCTCATTCTGTCTGTATGGAGTAATTGATTCAGGCATTAAATGGAGTCTCGTTTCTGTTGTGTATTGAGATTCTGTATGTGGTACTCAGGGTCTGGACACTGCTGTTCTGAGAATACAGAGAGAATGGAGTAGCATATTGTGTTCAGGAGCTCTAAGGTGTATTTATAAATTCACCAAATGGTTTTAAATGATCCCCATTCTTCTCTTATATATGTGGGTGTGTAATCGCATTTGTCCATTCTGTCTGAAATGTACAGTAGTCTTGTCAGTTATTTCTTGATGTATGCTATGCACATGTTAGTGTCTTGACGAACGGCATGTCTCTTAACTTGCTATAACCTTTTACAAACTTCTCCCTAGGTTTGCTATTCCTCTGGATATCTATGTAAGACAAAACATATCATGTCTAAAACCCCTTTAAATTGATTCCTGCAGGACTTTTGTATAAGCTATACATATGCAGCAGCCAGTATGCCATACCTCAGTCTGAGCAGTCCACTCAAGTGTGAAGGCTTTATTTTCTTTTCTGGGTTCGGCTCATGTGCAATAGATGAGGTTTGATCATTAGTCTACTCACATTCACAGAAGTTTCCCTTATTTGGGTCTCTGAAGAAGGGAAGAAAAAAAAAGCTATGGCTATTTTCAGGCACTTTGTAGCTGCAAAACATTCTTGCTATCAAAGCTTTATGCTTTTTTAATTTCCCTTTATTGATTTAAAAGTAAATCATAAATGATACATGTATATAAATCGTAAAAACACTGTCTCAGAACTGCCCAGTTATTTGTGTCAGAGTGCCTGATATTGCTGGTTATTAATAGACATTTGTGTTCTGCTGCATTGATCTGAATGTAACTGTTTAAAAAAAAACTCTAAGAAAATAGACAAAAAAGAGCATGTCCTGAGAAAGCACTGAATGCAACTCTAACTATGTAAATATGTACCAAAGCATATAAAGATGCTATTTTTGCATGCTTTTTGTACCCAGACATAATCAAAAACAATAAAGATATCACAGGTGACTCGGGTTCCTTCTTTGTTTTGTCACATAGGATTTTATTATTATTTTCAATTGCACGTGATAAAAAAATCATTGAAATGTACCTACTAATAATACATGTAACAGTAGCTATAGTATAGGAAAATAGTATTTTGTACACAATAAAACCAAACAATCCTTCATGGTGCTGTCTGATTTTAAAATTGTTCAAGATTTAAAAAAAAAAGTAAATTCAAAACTCAAATTTAGGTCAATTCCAACAAATACAAACAGACAAATTCTCACTCTAAACTTATTGCTTATTAGTGTGCATGTCACTAGCATATTGGTTGCTTATTATTAATTATAAAGCACATAACACTGCATTACCATATTTTAGATCCCTTAATTCACCCAATACCTAAGCTTAACAACTACCTTACTAATTAATAATAAGCAGCAAATTAGGAGTTTATTGAGGCAAAAGTCGAAGTTAATAGTGAGAATTGGAACCCTAACTAAAGTGTGACCAAACTATTTTGTTCTATGGAAAACTATTTTGTTATTTGTTATAAAGAAAGACTGTATGACACGCAACAATGAAATATATGGGCATGGAATATTGATTTGAGTAATAATTTTGGAGACCAAACACAAGCAAAGCTAAGAGTTTCCTGGCTAAGTGGTCGGAATATGTCACTATTTCTGAAATATTTGATGACTGAATGCTGCATTAAAATCAAGTAGTGCAGAAGGCTGTGTAATAATAAAAAAATAACAGACCTTCGAGACAGAGCATCCTATGTTTCTTGGCTCAGTGTTTTGTGAATGAGTTAAAACAAGAGGCCTAAATCACTCACCATTCTGCCTTTCAGAGCTGGTTAGCTTCAACCTCATATGGTGGACTAACCGTCAAAAATTTATTTCACACAAAAATTGTAGGCTCACAGTTTACTTGCTACAAAAACAACAACAAATATACCTTTACAAAATGCATATTAGTAAATAAAAAATTTAAATTTAAGGTGATACATTATCCAAAGTTAAATATGGGTGACATATCCAGACATGGCAAATGCCAAGAACTTTGGGAACCTTGTAAACACCTCAAAACCCTCACACAATTGTGTACCTTTACAGTCCTGAGCCTCTCAATATAATCACATTCAGTGGATATTAGTTATGTCTTAAATCGTAACAGTGAATTAATTTCTTTCCTTTGTAGTTTGGGAAGGATATGTTATTTAGAAAGGAAAAGTGATGCCTGACAGTTCTGTGTCAAGTCTCCCAGTCATCTTGTTGAAGCTCCAGTGTTTTTTCTCCTCTCTCTCTCTCTCTCTCTCTCTCTCTCTCTCTCCAGTGCAGTAGTCAGTCATCATGACAGCCATCCTGACTTCACTCCTGTACACAGCAAAGATCAGAATTACTGTGACCACAATTAAATTTGGAAAAGTTGTCTATGGAGATACGCCATAATTCTACAGAGATCTGCAGCTGAAATGATTTTAATGGCATGTTACCTTCGATAGATCTCTTTCTGTCTTTGACTGGGGCAAGGCTGGCTTCTGTGAAAGGGCAAATACATATCTGAGACCATTTCCCATGCTCCTATCAACCCCAATGTGTTTCTTTCTCAGAAGGCTACTAGAGTGGGAGTCCTGGAGGTTAAGATGTGGCCTCACTTTCCTTTCTTATAAGAAACAAGTATGGTCAATGTGCTGCGTTGCTAGGGTAACTATCACTGCAGAGATTTCTACAGGAAGCTGTGGTGTTGCGTGGACTTGAATACAGTAGTCTTGCACACTGCACACTGCCTACTTGCATACAGATCAGAAGTAAGATACTTAACTGACGCAAATGTGGTTTTACTTTTCCACTCACATAGCCTACACTCCCTCAGACGTGCTTTGGACATTTGAATTATAGTTCAATCCTGGATGTTTCCATAATGACACTATGGGAATGTAGCTTGATGTAAATATTTGGAAACTGCATTGCATCTGCCCAAGTAACAGTTTTTTTTTTTTTTTTTTTTTTTTTTTTTGCACGGCACCTAACTATGTATCTCTGCTGCCATCTTGTGTTTTGGTAGTGGACTAACATGGAGCTCTCAGGGACACAAAGACAAGATTGATTCCAATGAAATATTTGATTTTTATTTTTTTTTTTTCATTTAAAAACAACACTCACCTCTTCCAAGATTTCTGTATTCTTGAATTTCATGTTTTTGTAGAAATTTCTCTTTGGAACTAAATATAGGAGCAGCATATCGCACACAACGGTTGCCTTAACAAATGAGAGCAAATGTTAGTTCATTTTCCAACCCGATTCCAAAGAAGTTGGAAAACTGTACAAATTGTGAGTAAAAAAGCAGCCTTGGTGAACATAAGAGAACTCTTTCAAAAGCATTAAAAAATCTAACTAACCCAAAACTTTTGAACAGTAGTGTATTTGTTTAGTTATTACATTTTTGGCCACAGACAATCATAGTGGACTGATCAGACTGAAGTACTTCAGAGAGCTGGGTAATACACAGTAGTTCCACATTAATGCATCTTTTAATTTTTACATGGATGGTGCAACCCAAAATATTTTTACATCTGGTATCATCTCTTTCATTAAAAGCAGAATCCAAAGGATGGAGTCTGTAGTTAAAAGTAATTGAGGAACTTATACCAGGAATCTCTTTATATAAGTATGTAAGTTTATTCTTTGTGACACTCACCACTCCAAAGATTCCCACTCCTGAGCCTATGGCCGTCAGCGTAGGGATGATATCAAATTTTCCTGCCTGCAAGGAACAGTTGTAAACAAATGGAAATGTGCATGTCCCATATTTTTTTTTGTGAATGAGCCATAAAAAATAAGCTTACCTGTCCATGGACAATGATGTCTATGCGTACACCAAACACCTTCATTAGCGTTCTCCTTTCCTCCCCATTCTCCACATAATATTTAGCGTATCTAAAACAGACAGTATCACATAATAGTTCTGGTAGTGTATACACTTAATATATTCTTAAAGTTCTTCAAAACCATTTTTATTGATTCTTTCACATAACATCAAAGCTTACAGGTTCAGGAATTATACAGTTCAGCAACACTGACCTTTTCTCATTTTATCTGTATTAAATGGACATTAATATTGACCAGGTAATCTGTGATTATCACAGATTATCAGATTTCTTGGACAATGTTCATTTTCCTTGTCTCTTTTATAGTTTTGCTTCTACAGGACCGTAGATTAGTCAAATTAAATAGCTAGTTGTTTTCATAAGGTGAAGGAGTTAAACCTTCTTACCCACCTAAAATTGTATCCCAATGATGGTTTGTCTTCTTTGTCCCCATTTTTCCCCGTTCCATAAAGACCATAGAATTCATAGTTTGGTTTGCATTGTCTTACACTCAGGTCCAGATTGCAGTCCCAGTCGATGAGGACTCCTATAGCACCACCCTTACACATCACATGGGAAATATCATGGAGATTATCATCCCATGTTTCTGTAATCTTCTCCAGATCTAAAATATTTCACTACAATAATAATACTCTTGTTAACCTATAAAACATTTAATACTGTACAAAATACTGTAGCCTACCATTTTAAAGTTTGTAAACTATACAATTAAATACATCACTCTTTTGGAAGTCTATATGGAAGATATGTGTGTATTTACAGTCATCGATGACTAAAACCTACCACGCGAGCTATCTCTGAGAAACTGAACCCAGAACGCTCAACAATGTCTCCCAGTCTGAAGATAGGACACAGTGGATCAGTCTGGGGATGATACAAACACTTATTGATGTAACTCTGATTCACACTCTCCACCAAGTTACTTCTAGAGAGAGAGAAAAAGAGTGAGGTGTACTTTAATCAGTTAGACAAAACTAATAAAACTGAGTGCTGCATTTTAAGCCTGGCCTTCAATAGCATATACAGTATGAACTGTACAAATATTGTTACAGGATGATGCCTATTGCAAATCCACAAAAAAAAAATTTCCTTTTTTATTTTATCCTCCTTTGTCCGAATTAACCTGTCTTTGAAAATTTACCACAAGGAGAATTTGAAATTTTACCTTACTACATTAAACTGGGGAAAGGTAATAGAGTTTTTGATGAACAGTGTGTAGTTTTCTGCTGTCAGCAGGACTGGAGGGCTGTGGAGAAATATAAGAGGGACAAAACAAAGTTAAATGGATCAGACCAAAACTGTAGGCTGATTCAAAACAGTTTTGAATACAATCTGTCACATGCCCCATGGTATAAACATATTTTTACGTTTAAAGCAACTGTCAAGTGTAATTAGATTCTTTTGTTTAGTTTCCAAGATTTCTAAACAAACAGGAAGTTCAAGTCATTCAGGAATGGTTGCTTTTTATTAAACAGTATCTTATCAATTTATTATGGTTGAACTATAACACATTGCTGGTCTATTGGCAACCAGACCTTTTTTGGTGGGTTTATAATTTAGTGAAAGTGAAGTGACATGTGGCCAGATATGATGACCCAACAACAATAAAATAGGCATTCATACTCTGGTATTTTACGGTCGTCTTCGACTGGACACCAGGAGTAGATCTCACAAGTACTTGTATTTTTTATACATCTGCCCGTCATGTGCCCTGAGAGAGACAGTGATGCCGTTAGGTGAAGAGTACAGTAAAATAGCTTTGGTGTTGATCAGAACAGACTGAAACAAAACAAGACAGGCCCAAAGAGAGATGGCAGGGTATATCGTAGGATCCAAAAGTTTTATGTCCCTTGTGAAAATGCTTAGATTTAGCATTTTCTAATTTAATACCAATGTACATTTATCCTTACATATAGTTATCCACGTTTACAATCCATAACACTTTGAATCCCACATTTTCTTTATGCATTTAGACTTTGGATACCCACTGTATATGCACAAACACACACATACACATAAACAATGTCATACTTTTGATTTACTCTCAGCACACTTTAAAACTGGTATTCAGAAACATGTTTTTAATATTTACATTTTTAAATTGTAAAAGTATTCACATTTAAAAGTATAAAAAAAAATGTGTAGAAGATTGTGAGACCATGTGAAAGCACTAAGAAAAAATCTAATACATTTGTTTGGTTGATACACATCTATTTCCATTAGCAACTGACTGTGATTTCAGTGAGGAGCTGCCATGACTTTGATGTTACTAAATCAACTTTTCTCTGAATTAATGAGCATGAAGGATGATTCTATCAGTCCAGTTATTTAGGAATGCTTTCACCAAATTGCATTTGGTCATATTTTTTTAATTTCAGTCTGACTTTTGTAACATTTACATTCACAAACTTGCTTTGTTAGTAGAATAAAATTGACAAACTTTTGTACCACCATTAAAATACACTTAGTCTAATCATAAAATATAACACATCCCTTGTGTCAAAGAACATCTAAAATATATCAGAGACATGATACAATAAACATAAAACATATGCAGTCTGAAGCCTTGCATAAACAACAAGAAGCTTGTGTGTTTTACCCTGAATTCACAGGGTCAGTATTGTAACAAGATTAAAGAAAATATGAGTTGTATGGTGAAGTTTGTGGGACGTTTGTACCAATTGCCCATGACTGGAAGTCATGGCAGTTTGAATTTCTGTAATGTGAGATAGTGCTGTTTACTTACGTCTGTATTCCTGGAGTTAATCGTTCTGCTAGGCTGCATGTTAAACTGAGTCAATATTTGAGTATTTGTGACCCACACAAAGCTCACGATATCAGTCAGTAATGTGGCTTTGACTGTATTTTCCTTTTTTAAATCAGCTTGTTGTTAAGTGTTTATTAACTATTGGTGTTCCCATTAGCAATGTTGATTGAGTTTAAAACCAACTACTACTACTAAGCTTTGCCAGTCCTTTATTTAACATGAGTTTGGGTAGCAGTGGAATAATTTTGCATAGCTCCTGTTATAAATTATCAATTAAAATTTGGAGAAGGTTTAAAACTGAAATAAATGTTAAAAAATAAATAAAAATGAGTATAAAGATATGGAAAAGTTTTTATTTTATGTTTTTCAGTGACATATTAATTCATATTCTTTCAAAACTGGCAAAACAGCTGTATAGAAGCGGCTTGTCACACCAAGTAATCTAAATCTGGATAAGAGTGGATCTCTGGGAATTACAGACATCAGTAAGCATGGGGTAAAATTCATCAAAGATGTGGAAAGCTAAGAAAAAGCCTTAGAGCATGATAGCAAAGCATGTTAGTGAATGTTAGTGACTTACGGAGATGACAGCATGGACGATGTGCAGGTTTGTCAGTTAGGAGAGTAAGAGTTCATTAGGCCCCCTTTGATTCTGAGTAGAGCTGAAACCAAATGCTTACGTGCAAGTGCACCAATTTTCTTACCCAATGATCATTTGAATTCTGCGGTACGTATCTTACACCGCTGGTGTATTGATTTAGTAACCAGTCAGGGTCAAAGGGATTATACAATGGCAATGAAAAGACACTTAACAAGTGAGTTCCTCTGCCCCTGGCTGTTAGTGATGCAAAGTTATGCTGCTGCTTCCTTCTGTCGGGAAAAATGTAATGGTTAAAACTTTACCATTTCCCATACGTTTGTATTTGCCTTCATCACAGTCTGCATCAGAATTGCATGTGTTCTTCCCATCTGGCAGCTGAAATTCACAAAGGAAAGTAATCACTTTAATGGATATTAGGGTTTAATTAAGCCCCAACTGGCTTGTTGAATATATGCAAATGTGAGATCCAAATGAGACAGGATGCACCGAATAACCACAAAACTCAATTCTTGAAACCTGGTTCTTGAGACTTATTTGTTTAAGCAAAGCTTTGCAGGTAGGGCAAAAAAATCAAATAGAGAGTCAAGTGAAAGTCAAATATAACTGAGGTAAACCAAGAGCAGGAAAATGAATTAAGAGATTGTACAGGAAATTTAGCCATGCTATTTTGTTGGAAATTAACAGATTGTATCGCAGGTTATATGTGTGTTTTGCAAAGGACAATGGGGGAAATAAGTGACACTTTCAGTTTCTTTTTAGGATAAGATGGATAATAATCCACTTTCTGTATTTCTGTAACTCATCTATTTAGATTTAAATTAACCTTGGGTGGTTGGCAATCAACCACACTGTAAAATGTCTTTGCCTTGCATGTATTAAGGACTGAATTAAGTGCTAAAATGCATTGCACTTTAATTTTGGCTTACTGGTACATTGCATCTGTTGTAAAAGTTCGTTCATTTTAATATCATACTTAAGTGTCACACACCATTACAAACATATCAGTTTAGCTTTGACTTAAAAAACACTAGAGAATTGTGACTGTACATAATATGAGCAGACTATTTTGTATTTTATGCATTTTAATGAACAATGCAATAAATCTATTGAAAAATATGCACTAATGAAATGTTAAAAAAAGATTGTCTTTGTACAGTATTTCAGCATTTATTATAAGGGAAACTATATTCAAACTAAACAAGCATGTACACCCTCAGATTTTTGAAGTGAATTATGAATGCAAAAATGTTGCAGTTTACCATGCACACTAAATTAAACTTTCACTACTAGTTTTCAATAAATTTGAATGCATTTATTATTTAATTTAATTATTATTCATAATTTGGATTAAGTTTTAGTTTGGTCTCAAGCAGGACTGCCTCGTGCCTCTCAAAAAAAAAAAAAATCTGCATGACGTCCCTCATCCCTTATTTCTGAGAAACAGGCTACTGTATATTAACTGGGGGGAAAGATGATCAGGATATGACTCATATAGAAATCTTAGAGAGAAAACAAACAATTATGAGAGTCATGGTTATGAAAGCCAATAGAGATCTAGAGAAAAAGACATATTGACATACCTCAGGACATTTGTCCTGTTTCTGTCCCACAGTGGCAATGTAGTTCGTCATCACAACAAAAGACGAGTCACCCTGGAAAACGGAACAGACAGGACTTGAAGGGTTACACATGACCATATGTAGTCTCAATCTCTAAACACAAACCAGTGTGTGGATTTCTACAGAGTGCCATGATGAATATACAGTACATCTTTTGTCTATTAGGTTATACAGTGGTTGCATAAGAAATTGAGTTTTTGAAACGCACAATGCTCGCTTGACTTCATGATACTGTTTTTGACACCCCTGCATGACATGATAAACGTCCTTTTTTAAAACCAAAACCAAAAACCGACCTCAAGAAATCTGTCTCTGTATATTTGATTAAGTATTAAAAGCTTGATTTAAACTGAAGACTGACATGGCTATATTTTCAGCTCGCATCAGAGAAGCAGCTGTGTTTAAGGCTGAATCTATGATTTAACCTCAACCTTAAATAGTCGAAGTATCATTTTTCTCATGTCTCTGCTCTGCTAGCACTGTTAGCTTAGTGGCAGCAACCTGTACTCAATAAGTGATTCATTTATTTATTTTTAATGGTCATTGACACCAGTGTTTTTGTGCAGAATCTTAGAGTACATAAATTATTTGAATATGCTGATTATCACCGTTAAAAAGTTGTTGTGCTTAATTTTTTATATATGGAAACTGTAATACATTTTTGTCAGGATTTTTGATGAATGAAAAGTAAAAACAATTTATTTGATTAAGGTAACATTATATATCTCTTTACCATCACTCTTGATGAATAGAATTTTCTGTTAGGGCTGTGTTTAGGGATGGTGAATAGAATATACAGTTTGTACAGTATAAAAATCATGTCAATAGAAAGTCTCAGTATAACATGAAAACCCAGTGTGTGTGCTTGCGTGTGTGCACAACAGTGCTGATATTTGTTATCATGATGCACATATATTTGATATTTGCTTTTTTGGATGATATTATTTGACTTAATCTAGTAGCTCCTGGAGCCACTCCTTTGATTGCTGAGTGATGACGTGTTTACTTTTCTGTCAACAGTCTGTCTGTTTCATATTGCACTGGGTGCTTTCAGCAAAATAACACACACATTTCACATTCTGAAACTGCAACAGGCCGCTGGCATAAAGTATATAATGGCAGACATTTTCAATTATTTATGAAAAACTTAACAGTAAATATACAATTAAATATATTGTAAAAAAAAATAGTTTATTCTAAATAGTGTCACAATATACAGGTGCATCTCAAAAAAGCACGTTAATATCATGGTCAGCAAACCACTTGGAAGTGATTTTGGCACTTTGGGCAGGTGCTAAAGTCCTGCTGAAAAATGAAATCAGCATCTCCATAAAGCTTGTCAGCAGATGGAAGCATAAAGTGCTCCAAAATCTCCTGGTAGATGTATTGACTTTGGACTTGATAAAACACAATGGACCAACACCAGCAGATGTCACGGCTCCCTGAATCATCACCAGACTCCAGACCTTGATTTCCAAATGAAATGCTAAATTTACTTTCATCTGAAAAGAGGACTTTGGACCACTGAGCAACAGTCCAGTTCTTTTTCTCCTTAGCCCAGGTGAAATGCTTCAGACGTTATGGTTCAGGAGTGGTTTGGTTCTAGGAATGTGACAGCTGTAGCCCTTTTCCTGAAGACGTCTGACTCCGGCTTCAGTCCACTCCTTGTGAAACTCTCCCAAGTTCTTGAATCTGCTTTTCCTGACAACCTTCCCAAGGCTGTGGTCATTCAAGTTGCTTGTGCACATTTTTCTACCACACTTTACCTGTCAACTTTCTATGAATATATTTTGATACAGCACTGTGAAAAGCCAGCCCTTTCAGCAATGACCTTCTGTGGCTTACTTGTCGATGATTGTCTTCTGGACAACTGTCAAGTCAGTAGTCTTTTCCATAATTGTGGTTGCATGTTCTAAACTAGCCCAAGAGGTACCCAGTATTTATACTCAAAAATGTAATATTCAAATTTTTTGAGATACTGCTCCCCCCCCCCCCCCCCTAAGCTGTAAGTTGTAAACATCAGAATTAAAACAAAAAGAACTCTTGAAATATTTCAATTTGTGTGCAAGATTTTTTTTTATTAAATTACAAAAAATAAAGACCTTTTACATGATATTCAAATTTTTGGAGATGCACTTGTAGATGTTTACTTGCTGTCAAGGTGAGAATAACCTGCATGTGTCTGCAGATGTTTACACAATAAGAGTAGAGTACATTTATCTGTGATTAAGCCAAATTCACAGCCGTAATGACTCTCATACGTACCAATATAAGCATGTTTACACTCAGGAAGCATAATACAAAGTTAGGGAATGGACAATTACCATTCAGTAGCCTACATCTGCATTCAAATACATATTTCTTCATTTTTTAAATAATAATGAAAATAAAGAAAAAAATAATGATACCTATGTATTTAAATTAGGGTGTCTGAAGTTTTGTCAATTCTGAGGCCAAAATGAGGAGACACAACCCACCTGTTCCGGAAAAACATAATCAGCTACATCCCATATCCGCTCCTTTTTGCTGATATTTGTAAATGCCACTCCCTTCATTTTGGTGAAGACGGAGCCTATGGCAGTATCTACTACCTGGTAGCCTTTCTCATACATGAACACCCACCTAAAAAAAACAAAAAACAATTTATGACACAGTCTGCTATAATCAAACTGCCGTCTGAAGCTATATGTTTACAGTACACTATATATATACTGTGGGTATAGAAAAGAATCACCCCCCTTTAAAATAATCACTTTTTTTCTGTGCAGCCTGAAATGACGATGGACAAAGTTTTTTGTTTAATCCAACTGCATTTCCTCAGAAACTTATAACATCCAAATGAAAGAAATAACACCAATACTAAAGAGATAATAATGCAGAATAACTCGGAAAACTTGGAGTTGGAAAAAGGATCAACCCCTTGTGTCAGTATTTTGTTGAACCACCTTTTGATTTAATTACAGCCTTTAGTCTGTTGGGATATGTCCCAATTTCTCTACTAACTTTGCACATCTAGACTTTGCAATATTTGCCAACTCTTCTTTGCAGAACTGCTCTAGTTAAGTTGGTGACCATTTGTGGACTGCAGTCTTCAAGTCATTCCACAGATCTTAAATGGGGTTTAAGTCTGGGCTCTGACTAAGCCATGCAAGGACATTCATCTTTTTCTCCCTCAACCACTGTGTGGCCAGTTTTGCTGTGTACTTTGTCATGTTGGTAGGTAAATCTCTTCCCATTGACAACCTTCTGGCAGAGGGCAGCAGAGTTTCCTCAAGAATTTGATGGTATTTTGCCCCATTCATATTACCACCTCCATGCTTTACCGTAGGAATGCTGTTATTTGGATGGTGAGCTGTACTGAATTTCTGTGAGACATATCATTTGGTGTTGAGGCAAAAATTATTCATTTTAGAAAGCTCAGACGTGACTGCATGTGCTCTTTCTTGAGGAATGGCTTTTTTTCTTGCAACCTTCCTATACAATCCATGTTTGAGGACAATTTGTGATATTGTTGTCACATGCACACTGTAACGATAAAAACTCCATAACTATGGGAAGAGGAGGTGGGAACCTGTGGACAATCAAAATGAAACTTTAATGCTCAAAATAAACATAAAACAGCACGTCAGCCACTCACAGACGACTGACGCGCACAAATAAAAACCAAACACAACTAAAACCCAGGCCTGGTCCTCTCTCGTCCTTCACGGTCGTCGCTCCTGTTTTATATGCTTCCATCTCCTGCTTGGGACTCGAGACCGGTGGGTCGAGCAGGTGTCGCTCATCTCCAAACACTCCACCGGCCTCGCTCCTGTTCCCACGTCTCTCGGCTCCGCCCCACTCGTCACATACCCCCATCACCCTTCGCAGGCCGGGGGGTACCCTCGAGACTGCGCTCTACACCCCCCCCCCCCCTTCCGGGGGGGACCGCTCACGGGGACCTGCGGGAACCTGGGGGTAGGTCAGACGAGGCGAGAGAAAAGGAGATGGAAGGAGGAGCGACAGAGACGAGAGAGGGGAGAGAGGAGAAAGAAAAAAATTCCTGTTCCCAGACCCACTGCTGCTCGGCGGTGGCACTGGACGGCGACGGCTCCTCCGGTTTTGGGCAGCCGGCAGGAGTCCCCCGTTCCCTGCTCCTCCGGATTCCTTCACGGAGGCAGCAGGCTCCGGCCCCCTGGCGAACGGCGCCGACTCCTCGGCTCCCTCACGGATGGCAGCAAGCTCGCCCGTCCCCGGCAACTCACTCAGCCCACCACCTTGAGCGTCCATGGCGGCACACTCCCTCGCCTGCTCAATGGCACAGCGGATTCACCACAGTGGCGAGGGATCTTCAGCAGCGCATCCCTCCTTCTCCCGGGGTTCCCGGGGAAAGCTCTTTTCATGCTGAGCTAATCAAAATGACCACAGCTGATCACAGTTGAAAGTCAGATGGCTTTGTGTAAGACTGAAAATGAGATTGAGTTTACAAGTAATTTTTGGAGCAAAATATCATTTTTCCAACTCAATGATTCTGTATTTTTTTATATTTATGTTTACGTTTTACGTCCCCTTGGAATTATAAGGTTCTATCTGACATTTTTGTCAAAAATTGAGTTATTCACATATTCTTATCCTGTGTCAACGTATTTACATTATGTGATAGATTTTTTAATGTTATGTATATTATGGGACTTTTTATTTAAAAAACAATAAGGTTCTTTCTACACAGTCGAATGAAACACAAAAACTTTAAAGCTCAATATCTCAAAACTACTTGTAATGCAGATACCGGGAGAACCTTATAATTCCAAGGGGACAATATATAAATTATATTATCTGTATTATTATATGACTTGATGATATTATGATTATATGACCTTATGAAACATTTCTTCATTCCTTCTTTCTATTCATGAAAATTCACAGCACACAATTTGTAAATATTGAGCTTAATTTGTCAACAGAGAAAGAAAAAAGTTTTTTAATTTGATCCTAATACCTTTCACTCAGAGTTGCTATTAGTTTCATTTTTATTGCTTACTGATTGACAATAACAATACAAAATATATTTACCAGTGCATTATTATTTTCAAGTAAAAAGCATATACTGAATCCTCGTGATCTGCACTGTTACACTTACTTGCACAGCAGTTGGAAAAAAAACATCATAAGGCTATGTTTCATAGTTTCCATGTTAGAATGTGTGCATGTGTTCAAACAGTAGTTTGAAACATGTTTCAAACATGTAGTTGAGCCACCTTGTGTCATATACAAGTAGAATGAAGCAATTTTGGCATCATGCCCTCTAGCAAGACACGACAAACAGTATCCTTCCCATTGAGGCGTGACTCTCAGTCATCATGTGGCATGCATAAGGTTGAAATACTGTTCCACACAGACCAAAACTAATACTATTGCAACAGTTTATCAACTTGATCAATTTGTGGTTAATTCAGCTAATTTGACTACAAAGACAAACAACTTCCTCATGACAGATAACAGAAGCACCATCCACTTTTAGCTGCACAAACACCAGCTATAGACAACATGTAAGTTTTTAGTGTATAATGCTTTCTAGCTTTGAATTCCCAAACAAATACCTCTGTTAGCCTGCTGTAATTTGGACCCGAGCTGGATTTGATTCACTAAGGGTAGTCTGCTGATGTTCACTGATAAACTAAAGGGAGTAACAGAGAGGGATAACAACTCATATGCTGTTCTGTGATCACTGACATTAAAGTTTAATACAGGGATGTAACACTTTGTAGATGTACCCCATAAATAGGAGATAGACTGCTACATATCACAGTATATTACAGCCACTTTTCCAATTGTGTTTTTGCTCCAGTGGCTTTATGTACTGCACCGTAGTCATTGATTTCAAGAGAAGTGCAACAATTTTATTCAACATTCATTTAGTTACTTTAAATGCAAATTGTATTGTTTAGACGAGCAGATAAGTGACACCCACATAATGTGTTAACTGATGCTCAATGGGTTGCACAATACAGGTTTGAATTACTTAAGAGGAAATGAGCAGCATTTGTCTGGACTTGATTGTCCTAAAGGTTAACATCTGCAAGTCTGCTTTTTCTCCATGAATGACTACAGCATTACATTTTACCGCTCAAATTAATGTTTGCTTTTATAAACATGTCTGTATGCGAGACACATATCATGAATATCGCGTAAGTGAATCTTTTACACATAAGCCACGTACATCAGTTATCTAATACATACTGAGGGCCAGCTGTTAGTTGTATGACTGGAGATAAGCTATATGTTATTGAAGCTATAAGCCATTAAATCTAAATGAGATGCAATAAAAAAAACTTTTTAAAAAGAGAGAGCATACTTTTAAGTAAACTAATCATATAAAATACATTTCAGTTTATTCAAATTCTCTTCAGAAATGTGTGTCCTTTTCTGAAATAATAACAGTTTGATGGTATGCTGCTAGTTTGATAAAACATTGTTTTTTAAATGGTACATCATGACAGCCCTTAACTCTTCAGTTCAATATAAGGCTCAAGCCGTTAGTTTGTTTGCATTCTTTAAATTTTTCATTCTTGTTGAAGCATGTTCTGTTCAGTTACTCATGCTCACTGACATTTGTCTGCTTTTCTGTTTCAGGTTTTTTAAGAATAAAATAAATCTCTTACCCAATGATATAAGCTAGAACACCCATTTGGATGATTCGGCACACAACTGCAACTCTTTTGTTCCTGACCAGAACCTGTCTAGGAGTTTCGTATTCAAAGAAAAAGTCTGAAAACGTTCTCCTTATTTGAGATTTCATTCTTCTTGTTAAAAGGAAAGAGTACAAAGACGTGTTACATCCTCCTCTCTGTCTTCACAAGGCTCTTGTTCACTGGTAAGATGTCCTAGTCAGTACTGTAAGATGTTTATAGAGTGCTGTAATCTGACTTCCTTCCTTGCCTTAACTTTATTTGTCTGTCTCTCTCTTTATTTCTCTCTCTCTCTCTCTCTCTCTCTCTCTCTCTCTCTCTCTCTCTCTCTCTCTCTCTCTCTCTCTGTCTCTTAAACCAAACACTTCTCAAAGTAAACCACCCACTTTGCATTGTCTTCATACTCCCTCTTGTGAATATATAACACAAATTCATGTACAAGTGGATAAACTTCTTAAGGGAGGAGTGACAACTTAGAGTCCAATTGCAAATAAAGGCTTAATGTCGACCGCACATCTTTCACATGCCTGAAACAGCCATCTCCTCTCTCTCTCTCTATCAGCACTCTTCTTGCGCTCTATGGCAACTGCCTTCCTGAATGAATGCTAAAGATAAAACCCAGTGTTCATTTTACTGTATGTTCACATACAGAATATACAGTTTCACAGGATGATTCTTATAAATGTATGAAGCACCTTAGTTCCAATTGCTTTATATAGTTATGGACCACCATTCTACATCAATTCTTTGCTATAGGACAGACTTTTATTAAATTGTTGAATCATCCAAAGCAACAACATGTATGTATGTTAAATCCCATACCATCTAAGCTCCTAAAAGAGGTGCTTCCAGAAGTCATAGATCCTCTTCCTAATATCATTAATTCATCATTGCCATTAGGATATGTCCCAAAATCCTTCAAACTGGCTGTTAAGCTTCTCATTAAAAAAACCTTGATCCTAGAGAATTAGTTAATTACAGATAATCTCAAATCTCCCTTTTCTGTCAAAGATACTAGAAAAGGTGGTCTCCTCACAACTATGTTTTTTCTTATAGAAAATGGTATCTCAAGTGTCTTCTATATTACAGATTTAGACCGTATCATAGTACAGAGAATGCTCTCATGAGAGTTACAATTAACCTAATCTTATTATACTGTGGTCTCTATTAGTGCTCTTGGATCTTAGCAACCACAACATTTGAATAGACTAGAAAATTATACTGGAATTGCATTGGCGTGGTTTAAATCATACTTATCTGACTGTCATTAATTTGTACCAGTGAATGAAGAAGTATCATATCATTCACAAGTACATTTTGGAGGACAACAAGGCTCAGTATTAGGATCGTCAGCTCTATATATTTCTTTCTCAATGAAACATACTAATTCACAAAACTAAAAGAATGCATAGCTTATATATATATATATATATATATATATATATATATATATATATATATATATATATATATATATATAATCATAATAATGGATCAAAAATAATCAAAAATGGATCACTAGTAATTTCCTATTGCTAAGTTCTGAAAAAACAGATTAGTTAATTATCAGACCAAAATCCTATGCATGTATCAAAATCAAAAACAACTGCAGGCAGATACTTTTCCTATTTAGCGCCCAAACTCTGGAACAATCTACCTAGAATTGTTCGGGAGGCAGAAACACTCTGTCAGTTTAAATCTAGATTAAATACACATCTCTTTAACCTGTTTTACACATAACACACAATCACTTTTCTTTAACTCAAATCCATTAAAGAATAGTTAAGCTGCATTAATTAGGTCAACCGGAACCGGGAACACTTCCCACAACACCTGATGTACACTTGTTACATTCTAAGAAGAATGGAATCTACGCTAATATAAGTCTGTTTTATTCTTATTCCAAGGCTACCGTAGCCACCAGATCCAGTCCGTGTCTGGATCAGATGGGTGATCAGCACCTAGAGGCGACCTTTACAGCCCTGAATGTCAGTGGAGACCATATCAATTAGATGAGCCCTAAGGTTGATCCCCTGCGTAGACCTCGTCAACTAGATGCCCATTGGAACAAGACCACGAGAACCAGACGAGTCCTCTGCCCAATCAGATGTGCGTTGCAGCCTGGAATTAAACCACACCATGCTGGTTTCATCTGGCCAGAGGAGAACTGGCCCCCTGACTGAGCCTGTTTTTTACCATGATTTTTTTTTTCTCCATTTCTGTCTCCGATGGAGCTTTGGTGCCTTTCCACAGTTGCCTTTAGCTTGCTTAGTTGGGAGCACAATTAGAACTGAACTGAGCTGGATAATGAGTTCAGAATGAACTTTAACTGTTAAACTGACTGTTTGTTATTGTCCTCTTGCATTATCAGCACACATTTTTCCTGTTTAACACTGTAAAGCTATAAATAAAGGTGACTTTTGATAAAGGTCACTTAAAGTACTGTGCATATATTACTGTTTTTTTTTTTCTCATGGTCAAAAAGATGCAAGTAATCAATCTAGGTCGAACAGTGGTGGTTTTCCCACTGTAGGAGTTTTAAAGTAACATTTTAATGTAATTATTTCCTGAACATTACAAGATCTGACATTTTCTTATTTGAGTGCCAGAAGTAAAAACAGGTATTTTCTCCTCCTATTTTCTCTTTTTTGATTATCAAGCAGAAAAGTCTCTGAAAAGCTTGAAAACAAAAGCAAGAGATTACTTTAGATTAGTTATCTGCATATTTTGATTATATTGAATCAATTATAACATTGTTTTTTTTTTTTTTTTGGCATTTTATGTTAAAATGCCAGTCAAATTAATTTTGCTCAGAGCAGCTGACAGGTAGTAGAGTGTTCTTTACCACTGGAGGACGCTATTACCCTGTACTTTTATTCAGCGCAAGCACGACCTTTTTCTCGTACATTTTTTAAACCTCCTTTAGGCGTTTCTACGTCAGATTTTCCATTAACAATGAATCCATTAACATCATGTAAATTTTAACGCCCTTAAATTTTATTTTTTCCATAACGTGCTTTTAACCACAGTTTATAAACGAGTTACACACAGGTAGAATGGGGCCATCTGATTTGATAGCTCTATTATTTGTTTCATTGTTTGTTTCTATGTTTGATTCTCACTGCTGGCTCCGCTTAAGCTCTTGTCTCGAGCTATTTTAATGTCGTCTTACCCGTTTTGTTTCTTTTGAAACTTTTCAAGACAGCTCATAGTTGTCAGTCTTGCGGCTCCTCCTCACAGTCGTATGATTGGTGCAGTGTTACGCCAATCTTCATATAGCGTGCGCTCTGATTGGATGGAGGCGTGGCCGTAGTAGGCGGGGTTTACAACTGTCAGTCTCGCTGGAGTGAAACCTTGCAGATCACAGCGCGAGAGTGGACAAATGGAGACAATTGGCTGAAACACGGATTCGGTAGTAAGACTAATATCTGTATAGTACTAAAGGACACAACTGAAACGTTTCACATGGGGAGCTAAAGGACAAAATGACGTGTATGCGTTACACTATGTTACTGTTCTCAGTTTTGGAGCTGTTGTTGTTGTTGTTAGGACACACAGCTGGTTTGTCGCGCGCTTTACGCCTCGCTAGCGATGAGAACGCGTCTCCAGGCGCGAGAGTCCCGCGTGCTGTGCTGGCTGAGACGTTAGAGGCTACTACCACCATCCCAAACCACTTACAGGAGGACGACAGGGACTCCAGATTTTCACCTTTCACCCCCAAAATGACCATCACATCCAGGACCACTGGTAAAACTAACCAACTACAGCCCTTTTGGCAGACCACCACGGCTGCGCCTCTGACCAAAACAATGGACCCAACCTCCAAACGCAGTAAAGCCAAAGAAAACAACACATTCTCCACAACACAAAACGATACAGAAAAACCTACTTCTTCCTCTCCATTAAGTGGCACTAAAAACACAACACCGCCTGCACTGGATACTGCAAACACTTCATGGACCGTGAAAAGCACCTCAAAGCCTCTTGTGACCACTGAGAGAGGTAAGTTCAGTTCTCATTCTTTTCAGTGACATGATGTTAGGCAGTGTGCCAGTTTATAAAATTCATGTTTTCCAAATATTCATTCAAACTAGAATGTGTTCCTGTGCACTAAAAATAGTGTCCTTTATTTTGAGGGGTTTTGCAAGAGGTTTACACCTGCACAAGCTGTTCTCATGCGCTACATTTATTATTTTATCTTCATACATTATACAGACACTTTTTAACTGTTTCTTCTATGTATTCCTATGGTAACAGAGTGTAGTTTCAAACTGAAAGTGTTCACATTATGTAGTTGTTGTTCTGTCTTTCAGTTTTCAGTACACTTCTTTGTCTCACTTCACAGTCTTTTGGTAGTACTGATAATTCAGCCGTTTGATCAGCTGTATCATAAAAATTAACTGACAGATAAATCCTTTCTACCAACCTCAGTACATCAGTACAGCTGTGTATCTTAAGGACATTCGAGATCTTCCCAGCTGCACAGAGACAACCTTCTTAATTACTTTAATGTGATTAATTACCATTTGACTTCCAAATGAGGAAAACAATCATAAATCTAAAACCCTCTACTCTTTTATCTTGAGTTACGCTATGCCAAGCTGGCTTGGAGAATGAGGATGATTAATTTTGATTAAGGTCATATCTAGTATAGTATCAGTCACCTTTATGTCTGCTTTAACTGTTTAATATAATGACACATTAATCTGTCTGATTCATAATCTTTCATCTTGACAGTTTCTTACTTGGAAAAAGGGTGAGAGCTTCCTCTTTTTAGTACCATTACATGCTCTCACTCTGAACTTGAACATATTCAGAGACAGCTGTGGGATTAAATGAAGTTAAAAGAAAAGGGAACCAGCCATATTGCGTGTCATCAAAGGTTCAGTGAAGACTTTGTGTGATCTGCAGCCCCGCTGGATCTCATTGTATGTGAATCTTTTACAGAGGAGGCAGGTGTTTGGGATTACAGTAAATAAAATGCATCTTATCCTGTGTAGTGGCCCAAAGGTGACTGAAATCGCTTCCTCAGAAAAGCAAATATGGCACATTAAACCCACTTATTCAGCATCTAAATGTATGTATGGAGAGAAAATGAGCATCATCATGTTTCAATGCCTTTGTTTCTTTAAGGTTTTTTTGCATCTTAAAATTTGTCGTGATTGTCTAATGTATGAGTGGAGTGAAAATTTCAGATGCTGACTATAAGAATAGCTGGTGTTTGACTTTTGTATCTAGTGTGGAAAAATTCAGTGCCCTTATTTCCCAAGACGTCTATGACACCATCATTTCTGGGAGGTGTCGTCCTTAGCCCTAGATAACATCTTATTTGAAAGCTTAACCTAAAATCATGAGCAGAGTATTCAGGATCCTCTCAAGTAATTTCTCATATTAAGAAAAATATTTGTTGTGATTGATTTAGAAAGTACTTGGGAATTTGTTCTGGCAGCTTCTCTTTTTGATCAACAGTTTGTGCATGTTTAATATTAGCAGTGGTTTGTGGAACCGTTACAACATTCACCTCATTCTGTCACAAAATGATTTCAGACTCAGAAATAACACAAGTTAATGCAGAAGCAAGAATCAGAGCGAGACACTTTAAGTTGAGTTCCTTTATTAATGATAATCACTAAATCACGCATTAATGCATTTTTATAGCTGTTGGACACTGGTAATTGTCTCGTTTCAGTTTCCTCCATTATATTCCCTTCTATGCTTTGTAGGTCTATTTCTGTAATTCTGTGTGATAGAAAAGCAATGGAAAAGAAATAAGATTCAGGTGTTTAAGGAACATCTTTATGTATATAGACCCATTGTTCGACAGAAATTAAGCTCACAAGAATCAAAAAAAGTTGCCATTAAATTGCATAACAACTACAGTTGTTAGTTTAGCTCAGAGACTAGAAATACATGACAAAAGTGGAGTTAATATATGAAGAACTATTATCAGAGTCTACTTCTCTTATTTGGCAATAGTTTGCACAGAACAGCTGTGTAATGTTTATTTCTCAAAGTTTTTTCAAATATTTTCATAGTTGAATGTCAACCACTCTATTTCTGATAATTAACAGTTTACAAGAATGCCATTTACAAGCAGAATTGAGGTTTAAATAACACTTATAAAATTGACACCTGTGTATATTTACGCTTGTTTAATAAGGGCAGAATTAACCCTTAAACAAAAGAATATGAGCCAATTCTTTTTCCAGTCAACATTTTTTATTTGCTCTGCTCCAGACTCCTGAGATGTGTTGTTTTTATTGCAATGCAGTCAGGGAAAATCATTTCCCAGTTATGTTTGTTCATGCTGTGGTGGTCGTAGATAGGAGTCTTTGCCATATACAAGAACTTTATTTTGTCGAGAGTACATATAATAATCATCATAAAATAATGTGAACAATACACTAAAATACCTTATGGAGATGATATTGGTTTATTGCTGAACTGACTGTAATGTTGGCATACTTGAGGGTGATTTTCTTTTCTTTTTTTAAATTGCCAGCAGATCATTTGTTAATGGGAATACACCCTGCACCACCTGTGATGCAGAGTTGCACTGTAACTCTTATTGCATGTCATATTGTGCTGTACGTGTGAGCAGCGTGTGGCTTATTAAAAACACAATTTAGACAAGGACAGTGAAAGTCATTTCATAAGTCCCCAGCACTGCCGGACACACAGGCTTGTATGATGGCTCTTTTTCAGCTACCACACTGTCCTCGCTCAGCTCAGTTTCATGAACGAGTTTGAAGAAACATGAGCTCAAACAGATTGCTACTGTACACAGATTATAGACTTCAGATTATAATAAGTCTTCAGCTATGTGTTACTATCTCGTACTGTACAGTTGATGACTAGATTTTTGTAAGGCATTCTGTATAGTAAGTTTGATGTGTGCTGCAATTGCGAGACAATTGTTGCTGTAGTCTGATTTACACATTGATACAGTTAAACATTGAAAGCATCCATCATGCTCTGAATGGAACATAGTCTTGTGTGTTTGCTTGGGTTTGGCTGTTGAACATTTCTCAGTGTGTTAACATTAAACTTCAAATAGTTTGTTTGATGTCTCATATGCCAAACTAATTCTTATCCAAATAAAAATAATTTTACAGAATGGTGATGGTAGTAGTGACTAAAGCTACTTTTCTTTGAATATGTGTAAGAGCTATTAAGAGCTATAGTTTGCTAATGTGCTTTATAGCACATATTAATTTGCACATTATTTGTGAATTCCCTGCTGCGAGTTTTATAAAAGCACCGCTCTGCTATTGCTTAGACTGCCTGCCATTCTTAATAGAGCTCCAGGCCTACAAACACCCTAAATCAAGTTATTAGTGAGGAGTATACACTTCTAGACTTTGCAGATAAATTTTTCTGGCTGATTAGAAACTCTGGAGTCTTAATACACAGATAACTGCCTGTGTCCATTATATATCCTAATATTGCACCCCTGTGCTATTCCTTATGCAAACAGTATGCCAACTTTGAAGTTTATTTTGCCACTGGCATTGATCTTGTCATTGTTATAGCTGAATTTATCTTCTTTGCAAAATTATATAAAATATACAGTGCTTTTCTATATGTACTGTATATATTTATAAATGTATGCATTATAATCCATTTCCTTGCTACTATTAATCAGTTGAATATCTAAAAGTGCACATCTAGATATTGCTCAGATGTTTATCTCCATCTTACACTCTGCTCGTCAGCACGCTACTTGCTCTGATGAAAATGAAGAGTGACAGTTTGTGGACTGAGCATGCAACAAAGAGCAAGAATATCAGCGCACGGTGTGCATTTACAGTGCTTTCACAATGCGTGCATTTCTTTGTAACTGAACTGAGACCACACCCAGGAATCTAGATAATCCACTTCCTCAGAAAATGAATTTTAGGACAGGTTTATACTTGTATACATCATTTCTTATCACTAGTACTTCTTATCACAATAGTCATTCAGCTTTTATTCGATAACCATGTGCCTTGCTCAGAGACGCAAAAGGGCTCATGTAGTTTGAATTAGAGATGAAACGGTATGAAAATTTATTATCACGGTTATAGTGACCAAAATTATCATGGTTATCAGTATTATCACGGTATTGTTAAAATGTGCTGGAAAGGTTTAAAAAGTACTGACACCCAAATCATTTGACCAAGTTTGATATTTCAAATCAACAAACTGAAAAAAAAGAGTTTGTTTGTAAAAACACTAAAACAATAGCATTACCAGTAATGTCTGTATTTTAAATGACAACATGACTGACAACAGTTTATCTAATAACATGTACGAAAAAGTTTAATAAAATTGTAAACCTCACATTTCAGCCCTTAAAGGGTTAGTTCATTCAAAAACATCATCAAAGTAGTCATTTTTGTTATTTTTGGACCAAAATGTATTTTCGATGCTTCATAATTTTCATTTTTGGATGAACTAACCCTTTAAGAAAAGGGTAAAGTCAAATAATTGATTAATAAGTGATTATATGTATTTTACCTGCTCCATAACAATCCTCAACTGACATCTTGGCAATTGAATTGCAATTGGCTAGTAAATATTTTAGTTTACTCACCAGACTGAAATATATGTTTGTAAAATGGCACATTTTTTTAAATATCTGAAAGTACACTCTTAATATCAGTCTGTCAAGCATTATAATATGATAATCAAGTATTATATAATGATAGATTTTTAGTAATTAGAATTAAAACTTGATAACCATGTATGAATGCATATTAGTCATTTTAACTGAACTTGGGACTGGTGGTGGTGCTTTTTTGGTTATTCAGTGTTTTTGTAAAAACAAATTGGGAAACAACAAAAATACTGGTAAGATACTAATGCCAAGAATTCCACAAATAAGAACCATATAAAACACACTAAGGATTAATGAGCTGCTTAATTCATGAATATTATATTATATATATTATATACAGAATTAGAGCTGTTTCCTGTAACCTCAGTGTCCAAAGCATTGGTTAGAACTACTGTTACTTAAAACTTTGCTTTATGCTGGACTTTATTAGTATTTATTTATCCTGAGTTGTTCAAATCACCATATGGAATACGGTTTTAATGACAATTATAAAAACAATATATGAAACTGTAATACTAACTGTGGATAATTTTAACATGATTTATCATCAAACTGGTAGACGTTTCATCTCTATTTTGAATCTACAATCCATTCGGTAACATGATGGGACTTAGTTGTAAATAAGTTTACTAATTCTGAGCCACACCAATTCAGCAATATCATTTGACACTCTATCATTTACCAAACCTGTTTGTGTTTATTTATCTAGCTTATAAATGTCTCTTTTGTTTTGTTTTTTAGAAGATTTCTTAGTAAACGTGACCGTATGATAGTGTTCATGTATTTTTCTTTTCTCTGTGAGATGAAGCCAGAGTTCTCACACTCTCAGCGATGCCACACAATCTGGCATGTGGGTGGCAATGAAGAGTAACAGGCCCGTACACTCATTACCGTTAAATAAGTGTCCCGTAAATGTCTTTTGTAACTTTGCCAAAGCTACTGAATCTGATCATGGGAATTTGTCCAAACATGTTCTGATTATGTGTGACATCCCTGCATATCACAAACAATGGTTCACCATTTTTTGGAAACTACATCTGATCTGATTTGTCACACAGTACTTTTCATTAAGCATTTTAGCATTGATGGCACCTTAAAAAAGTTTTTAGTCTTCGTTCAAGTAAGACCAATCAAGTAGTAATGATGAATGTTCACAAAGCAGTTGAACAGCAAAAAATTTGATTAGTTTTTACACAAATTATGATAATGGGGCAGATTAATGATTAACACAGACTTTTTTTTATGTTTCCTTGCACAATACTACGTTATTACCTCAAAACACATTTAACATTGCCCTTCAGGCAGTTCAAAGATTTGTAGAAACAAGCCAAAATGGCATGGTTGCTTAAGAAAATGTGTTTTTATCTCACGTTTGCTTTTGTTAAAACTATTGGTTAGGTTTAGGGTTGGGGTTAATGCGACTCAATTTAAATTTAATTTATGAATTGCTGTGATATGTACAATACCCAATGTAATAAAACATTGCCAGATTCACGGACATCTGTTTCAGATCAAACTGAATGTGCTTTCAGCCTCACCTATTTGACATTTTACTTTTAAAATGTCATGAAACTTGCAAGAAGCAACATAATACAATTTTACAGAAATGTCACCATAGGCACATACACGTATTTCCTATATAAGACTGAACAATAGTTAAAATCTGTACTTGTACTGTATGTTATTTTTTTGAGAATGTCTTTTTCTCATCTTTTATTTTTTTTTAGACTTTAAGTAGGCCTACATGGAGCAGTGTGTGAATTAGCATAGCTAATAACTTAATTCACCATCTCTGTGTCAACTCATCAATCAAGATGAGTCTTTAGCCACTTTCACTGTCAACCTTACTTTTACTGTCTGGAGCTAACCTGCAGTTTGCCATTAATGCGTTGAAGAAGGTATCTTAATGTCTATCCATACTGCAACAGTGAGACCCTCATGCAGAAATCTGAACCTAAAAATAAAAAAATAAAATAAATGAATAAACAAACAAACAGATTTGGAGCAGGAATTTCCAAAAAGGTGCCAAAAGTGAATTTAGGCCAGTGCTCCCAGCCCTTATTAGATATAGCTGGTAAACAAACCTTTAAACCTTATTCAACCAGAATAAAGCTGTGACCTTTATATTTTGGAAGGGAAAACTGCATCTCATTATCAGTGTCTTGAGCTGACTTCATTTCCTGCATTCTCAATGGATACTCAATAAGCGAGGATCACCTTGTCAATGTGTCAAGACATTTTACCCCAGGATTTTTTTGATAAATAGTAAGTTCAAAGGAATCACTTTTATTGGAAATGTATGTATTCTGTAACAATGTAAACATTTTTACTGTCACTTTTGATTTATTTAATGTGTCCTTAATGCATCCTTGCATTAGAATGAAAAAAAACTTCACTGACCTCAAACGTTTGACTGGTAGCATCTATATTTCTATTAAATGATGCCTGCCCTCACTGGACTGTGAGAAGTACAGTAGGTTAGGAGTGAATCTTGTAAGACGATACAAGACAGATAAGATGGATACTTGTAATTGTTTCATTAAGAGAAAAGTAAAAATAATAATTATTTTTGACTTTGTCTGGCAGAGCTCTCCTATTGTGTAATCTGATCTTCAGCAAGGTCACCTCTGATTCAGATCAGATTGCCCCCAGTCAGCTATGGGAGGGAACTGTACACGCTGAGAGCTTCTGCTAAATATATCACAGCGCTCCATTTCTCTCACTGTGTCAGTGCACATGTGTATATGTGTGTGTTTTTTCATGTGTTAACACTCACTGGTCCGATGGGAGGTCACTTTAAAACAATGACACACTGCAAGAATGGCCCCCTCTGGATTTATGCATGCAGTATGTTAAACAGCCAGAAGAAAAGGATAATTTTCTGAATTTAGTTCCCACCAGATGTGCTCCCTTACGGAGCAGTATTATTTCAACAAAATAATGCATCAAAATGTGGTTCTTGACTAGTGATTTTACTAGTGATCCAGGGCTTGCCTTTGGCATTTTGTCTGGTAGGCTGTACAAAGAGAACCAAAAATGAATATTTTATCTGACACTTTTTTTTCCCTTACCCTGCCTCTTTCTCTCACAGACACATCTCATTGAAACTAACATCATCGCAAATTACAGCTACTATGCTTTTCCTATGTGAGAAAGCAACGGCTCCTCTTTTACCAAGATAAAAACACAGATTGTGTCACTGTATTTGAACACTGCATCGATGTGATGTAGTTTCCAATCAGATAAGCCCTGCCCTACACAACAAACTAATATTACAGCACAGTCAGAAAAATTGTGCTTTAACAATCAGGCTTCTTTGTTCTGCTCAGATTTTGACTTTTGGGAGCAAATCATTTCTTCAAAAGCCTCTCAGTGACCTCTGTATTATTGCTGATTGTATTAGATGTGTAAGGTTCCTGCTGCTGTAAGTGCTGGAGGCTTCTGAGGTACTGAGAAGGCTGTTTTTTTTTTTAACAAAAAACAGTTTACAGATGTGTTGACGTGTGCAGGATAGAACAGCTTGTACTGCGAGAGCTGATAACAAGACGGGCCAGGCTCAAGTCCTCTCTAAATCCTACAAAACATTCCTTGAAAACCGTCCTTGAAGGCAGTAGCCAAATACTGTCTGCCACACAGGCATTTCATATAATTTCCATTAACTGCAATACTTGAATCATAATGTTGCTGTTTTGCTCATATAATTTCTATGAGAGAGATTTCAGTGCCATATTATCTGTTCTCGTTCTATTCCCATTCTGTAACAGCACTTGAAAGTGGCAACTTGCAGCTTTGAATAATTTCACACTTTCCTTTGTGCCATGTTCCTTTGATAAAATATGTGTAGGGGGCAAAATGAGAATGTGCTTTACCCCTACCACTTACTGATTAAACGGCTAACATGATGTTCATCTCTCTTCTCTCTCGTGCACAGGCCATCAGTGCAACTGTCGTGCTGAGGGTTCACAGGACCAAGATACCTGCAACTCTGCCACAGGTCAGTGTGTCTGTCTAACTGGATACACGGGTCAGCATTGTGATGAATGTGCCGATGCGTATTTCACCAATGGGACCGGTGGCTGCCAGGCCTGTAACTGTGACTCCTATGGAGCTGTGAATCGACTCTGCAATAGGTGAGTATCTGCTCTTCTCACATCAATCACATCACCCTTGTTTCATTCAGATAGGTATCATAATGACTTGGTGGAAAATTTCCTCAGCAACCTCTTTACAACAGAATGTAGGAAACTCAAATATTTGATAGGACAGTTTGTTCCCAGCTTTATAATATATTCTTATAATGTCATGTGCAGTGTGATGTACTGGTCAAAATTCAGCATGTTAGAAAATGTACTCTGATCTGAACTTATGAGCTGTGTGTCTTTGTTTCATTTTCTATGTCTGTTCTGATGCTGGCTCATATTGTAAAGCTGCACTTACCGTATGTCTCATGTTTGTCCTTAATTTGACATCTGCATGAATGCAGTCAGCAGGCATGGAGCAATTTCTCTCTGCACTGCAGTAGAGTGGCTGCTAGATCGTCCGTGTCCCTCAACTTTGTCAGATTCCTGCCAAACTGCTGCAATCATGTCAAATTTATTGTATCATCATAACAGGATGTCACCTGTCAGCCGTTTGCCTACGAGCCTCTTTATGATACTTGTCTCTGAGCAACCTTTCCCGAATACATTCTGCTGCGTGTATCCTGTGTGAGCATGTTTGTGGGTGTGTCATAGTGTCGTAGCATCTTGTCATTGACTGTGTTGTTTTGTGCACCTGTTGTTAGTATTAGACTGTAGGAATACGGTTAAGCCACAGAAACCTAATATTGTCATAGCAAACCACCACACATTAGAAATGTGACACTGTTTAATTCACAGCATTACACTTCATCATATAACATAACCAACAGGCCATTATAAATATTTGAAGGCTCTATCTATCTGTCTATATATCTTCCTGTTTCTCTGTATGTCTGTTTGTTTTATGCGCCACAGTAATAACTAAAAAACACTTGTTAATGTCTTGTCAGCTGTCTATACATGCATGTGCATGTAATGTACTAGTATGATGACAGTATCTCTCTATGTTCTTAGATCTGTGTGTGTAAAGCAGACATGAGAGTGCAAGGGTAAAGTTAGTGACTCCACACGTTGAATAATTATAGCTTTCCCACAGCAGACGGCTGCAGATGGAAACGAAATAGCCGCAGTCGTGTGAGAGTCAGCCATCCGCTTGTGTTTGTTTTGGAGCGGGCTCAAAGACTGCTGCCCCCCTCTGCTCCCCCTGACATGGAGAAAGGCATCATAATTCACAGCATTCCCACTCCCTCCACGAACACTGGCTGTAGAGAGCTTCCATTACAGTACCCAATCTGTCATTCATAAAGTCCTGCTGTGTCTGTGGTGTTTGAGAAGTATGTGCTTTTTAGGATAAGAAGCATGCAGTGGGGGATGCAAGTGTGAAGAGTCTAAAATTTTAATATTGTCAAGAAAATTGCATATAAATGTTAATTGGTTTGTATTCTATATTTAGGGTGCAAGGATCACCAGGTGATATTTAGAAATTTGATGCTGCATCTCTTGCTAGTTAGCTGGCATGGTAACTGTGTGTGTGAATGTTTGTCATTTGCTAAATAGTGATTAATGAGACCATGCTGTGAAGTACATTGCCACACTTAATCACAGATCACGACATCCATCAAAATACAGAATAAAAGTGACAGGGCATTAGCCAAGGGTGCTATAGATGATTATTCTATGCTGTAAGCTTTCATGCTACACACACAGGCATACAAGACACCCTAGGAGCCCCACACTGCGTAGGGGCCCTGACTAGTGTTGTCAAAAGACCTGGTACTTCGGTACCATTAATTAAACTTGTTTACTGTTTTTTATAATTATATTACTTGTAGAAAAACTTTAAACACAAATGTAAATAAGTATAAAGAATGGCATTGGTTTTATTTTTAGTGATAAAAAGTTTTTTTTTTTTTTAAATTAGCATATTTTTTTGTTTTGCTTTGGTACCGAAATTGGTACCGAGAACCGTGGATTTTCACTGGTATCGGTACCGAATACTGAAATTTTGGTACTGTGACAGCACTAGCCCTGACCCTAAATGGGAGGGGGGCAGTCAAGAGCAGTATGAGCCAATTTTATTATGGTAAAACTTGCTATGTAGAACTATTCTGCTTCACAAAGACGTCACATTAACCATCAAGTACACTATGCAGCCTAAATGTATTTTCAGTAATGGCAAACAATAAATGCATCACACATTTGAATGTTTATTGATTTAGACAGAAAATGAGAGTTGTGATGATTGACATGTCAGTGAGGCAGAGTGAATTCAGCCTTTGTCAGTCCAACTACCTCCCTGTGAAGCAAAGGAAAGATTAGAGAGCAGTGTTCCATTCTAGAATTGTAAAATGGCTACAGCGAGTTCACTCCACATTAAAGAGTAATAAAATTACATTTATTGTTTGAATTTCCTGATAAAATTGACTGAATTTGAAAGGTGAGACTTTGTTTAATATCAAAGTAACAAAGCACAAAACCTTTTGCAATTAATATGATGGCATGCACATGCACAAATAATTTTCTTAAGTTTTGTTCACACATCAACAATAAAATAAAATAGACTAAAAGATTGATCTTGGCATTTAAGAATCAATATTGGTTCAACAAAATAAAGACTGATTAAAATTTAGAAATTGATATTGTCAACTCAGTCCTATTTATTATTATTAATAAAATTGGTCATGATTAGAAAAAAATATATATATATCACACAGCCGTGGACGTGTAAAATTTTCATTACATGAAATGTATGTATCATGTTTCTGTGTTAGTCATTTGTTTTGGTGCAGTGAATGATGGCTCTGCGCTAGGGGTGTCCATGGTTAACCGATTAACTGATTAACCGTTAAAAATTGCGTAACCGAGTGAAACATTTTGCTCTGTTAAGTGGCGTCAATGGCGTGCATTGAATTTAGTTGTAATACATTTTATGCACCACTAGAGACAGCCAGAGCGCTCCAAGACATTTGTAATGTCCACAAGAAGAAGTCATGACCAGTTTTCTAATATGAAGCGGTTAAAGAAAAGTACAGCGTGGGAGCACTTTAAAATTGAGAATGATGGGGCAAAATGCAAGTATTGCAATGCAGTGCTTAGATATACTTCAAGTACAACCTCGTTGTTGTACCATCTCAACAGCCAACACCCGGGCATCATTAGAGAGGCGGCCGCGGAGCCTGCGAGTACCTTCGCCCAGCCTACCATCCCCACGTTGCTAGCGCAAAACATGTGCTGTGGTGCTAAAGCCGAATCCATAACACAGGAGATTTGCAGAATGATTGAAAAGGACATGATGCCAATTAGAATGGTGGAGGGCGAAGGCTTTAAAGAACTGATGAATATTGTTCAACCCCGCTACAGCATTCCCTCGCGTTCGGCAATCACACGCCGCATTGAAAAATGATATGAGGCAAAAAGAGATTCGCTCAAAGAAGATCTACAGTCACCTGATGTAGTTGCCATCACTACGGATTGCTGGACTGCTCTAAACACGGAAAGTTACATAACTATTACAAGCCATTACATTGACGAAGATTGGGTTTTAAAATCATTCGTCCTTTAACTGAAGCCCGGCCCGTTTGCCATACAGCTGATAACCTAGCAGAGAAGTTAAGGGAGTCCGTGGAAAAGTGGGCTCTTACAGGACGAGTGATTGCCTGTGTCCAAAGGTCGGTGTATTTTTGCTTTATACATTTTAGGCTTATTCTCAAATTCAGATTGTGTTAGGGGGCGGGATTATTAGGCAATTTTAATCAGACGGGAGAGATTTAATTTTGTCGGACATTTCATTTTTTTTCCGGCCAATGTCCGGCAATTACCGGACAACGGAAACCCTGGCGCACACTATGGTTAACTGAGTATTAACCGCTAAGGGCCTCGTTTAACGGTTAATGAAAAACTTGAAAACGTGCAGCCCTACTCTGCGCTGGTCATGGTCCAAACCTCAAGCTATTTCCTGGGCTATAAGTCTAAAGGCAAGCTGAAACAAATTAAAGAAAAACCGATAGCCCTGATTTGGTTGTGGAAGTAAGATCCTGTGGAAGTTGGTAGTTTTCACGTTCCTGGCTGCCCCGGAGTGTTTGGGGAATGCTGATTGAAGCTTGTGCTTTCTGCCTCTCATGCTGACACTGGACCGACATACTTATCCCATTCTGTGATTTCCACTATTGTAAGAGAAACCACAAAACTGGGCTCTTATCAGTCAGTTTTTAAAAGACAACTTAAATATGCTGTTACTTCTTGACAGCGCTTCACTTTCTGACATGCACTGCTGCCAGTAGGTTATAAGGGACATTTTCAACCTCAAATATTTACAGTGAGCCTCAAGTCATTATATTGTTCTCTACTGATATTGTAAGGACACACAGTATAATTAGATGCAGCCTATATCGAGCACAGACAGAGGAAAATCTGCTATCTGAGGGTGCTGTGGTATGCCGTTTGCCAGACCGAGTAAGAAAGTAAAGAAAACCTCCCTGTAATTCGGTCACATTGACAGTTGTAAAGCTGTGTTCCCTGCAAAAGACAAATATTGCTGTAGGTGTCTCCAGACTGAAAATGGTTGTTGTTCAATACAGTTGAAGTAACTTTAGATTTTCAGCAGTCTTCTCCACAGACATAATTTTTCAATTTATTATTTTCTTCACTATGTTCTTTTAAATATAGCCTCTCTAGGTCTGTTGTGGAAAGAACTGTGCGGTTGATATGTTTTTTCCCCCCTCTGGCCTGATTTACCACAATTTAGCCAGCTACTGCAACTGGAAAAACTGAATTTAAAGCTAAAATGTTGTTGCATAAAAGCCATTTCAGATATTAAGTAACACTAAGACTGATGTGTCACATCTTGTTTGATTTTTTGCTTAACGGACAAGTATGCCAGAGCTCCCTTCTTCAGTGTGGCTCATGCCAGTGTCTTTCTGATGCCAGCAACCCTTGTTTTCCTCTGATGAAGGTGCCTTGGGACATTTTTAAAGTGCTAATCCACATTTGCTGGAGCTGGCTGACTTTTGGTGGTATTGCAACAACAAAATCCTTTGAGTCCTTTGTTCTCATATTCTTCAAAATTCATTCCACCCAGATGTTTACAACCACTGAATTAGTTCCCAATGTTCACTCTTTAGAGTATACCTAGACAAACATTATTTCTGATTGGCTGTTTCTGTAAATAGCAGTGGGAAAAAGCTACTTAAAGGGATAGTTCACCCAAAAATGGAAATTTGACATTTATCTGCTTACCCCTAGAGAATCCAAGATGTAGGTGACTTTGTTTCTTTAAACACAAACCATTGCAGGTCCTTAGGTCTTCTTTGTCATATCTTCCTCTTTATGATGCACCAAATGTTTACTATGGGTGAAAGATCTGGACTGCAGGCTGGCCATTTCAGTATCCGGATCCTCCTTCTACGCAGCCATAATTTTGTGATTGATGCAGTATGTGGTCTGGCATTGTCATGTTGGAAAATGCAAGCTCTTCCCTGAAAGAGACGACGTCTGGATGGGAGCATATGTTGTTCTAGAACTTGGATATACCTTTCAGCATGGATGGTGCCTTTCCAGATGTGTAAGCTGCCCATGCCACACGCACTCATGCAGCTCCATTTCATCAGAGATGCAGGCTTCTGAACTGAGTGCTGATAACAACTTGGGTTGTCCTTTTCTTCTTTAGTCCGGATGACATGGCGTCCCAGTTTTCCAAAAAGAACTTTACATTTTGATTCGTCTGACCACAGAACAGTTTTTCACTTTGCCACAGTCCATTTTAAATGAGCCTTGGCCCAGAGAAAACGCCTGTGCTTCTGGATCATGTTTAGATATGGCTTCTTTTTTGACCTATAGAGTTTTAGCCGACAACGGCGAATGGCACGGTGGGTTGTGTTCACCAAAAATGTTTTCTGGAATTATTCCTGAGTCCATGTAGTGATTTCCATTACAGTAGCATTCCTGTATGTGATGCAGTGCTGTCTAAGGACCCGAAGATCACAGACATCCAGTATGGTTTTCCGGCCTTGACCCTTATGCACAGAGATTGTTCCAGATTCTCTGAATCTTTGGATGATATTATTCACTGTAGATGATGATAACATCAAACTCTTTGCAATTTTTCTCTGAGAAACTCCTTTCTAAGATTTCCTTTCTAATTTAACTTTTCCGGCCTCTTATTGCTACCTGTCCCAACCAATATTTGGCATGACATTTCAAAATGTCTCAGTATCAACATTTCATATGTTATCTATATTCTTTTGTGAATAAAATATAAGTTTATGAGGTTGTAAATTATTCCATTCCTTTTTTACTCACAATTTGTACAGTGTCCCAATGGGTTTGTACGATAAAAAAAAAAAAAAAAAAAAAATAAATAAATAAATACTGTGGCTTGTGACGATACATTAATGTGTAAAGACACAAAACGATCGGTCTTTTTACCTCCGATTTACGCAATATGCAAACTGTTAGAACTCTCCTGAGCACGTTCTCAGCAGCAGGCGTGAGGCTTCTTCTTCTTGCTTGCGTTATGAAGGATCACAGACTTATAAGTGCATTTCTGCCATCGATCTCTGAAGTGGACCATTGACACTCCTAATTGAGATGGTTCAGAATGAAACAAAGCAGAAGCAAACCACCTCTGTTCTCCCAGTGTGTCCCAAATCATTTGAACCGAACTGGGATGCAGTCTCCACTCCCTGTGAGAAATTCTGTTTCTCAAAAGCATGTCAGCTCCGTGGTTTAAAAGACCAGGGATAAGCGTCACTCTAATGGAGAGTAGATGACGATCCGCCCATAATAGGAGGCTTGCAGCCTGCTCGCAAATGACTCTGGAGTACATGCCTCCTTGGCGATTTATGTATGAAACATGTTATCGGTGTAAATCAGCACACAGCAGAAAAGCCACTAGGGCTAAGGATACCTCTTTTAGATCCAAGCGGTTTATGTGCAAAAGACCCAGGTGACAAACTGATTTATAAGGCCGATGCAATAAATCCCAGAAGCCTCTGAAATTCCCTCAAGGGAATAGACCAGCCCGGTCTGAAGTTGTGCAGAGCTGATGAATGGTTGCTATGCACTCTTGAGAGAGACAGGCTCGCAAAGCGCATAGCCTCAAAATTATATCACAATATTTCAAGAATATTTGCAATAACGAGATTTATGATAGAAAAAAATATGGAACGTTTTATTGGTGATTGCACATTGTGTAAATCTTATTGTCATAAGTTGGCAGCAGCAGCTATGAGTGACCGTCAAAATACTGCAAGAGTGACATAACCCTTATTTACACTAGGGGTGTGCACGGATAGTCGAACATTCGAATATTCGTTCTGCTCTAATTATTCAATAAATAAAAATGATATTCGAATTTCGCAAAAATAAAAAAACAAGTTCACAATAAAACCTAATTTGGTCACTTTCTGTGATTCTTCACGCCATATTTGAAGATGTATGCAAGCAAAAAATAATGAATGAATGAATAAGGGGCCGTTCACATATCGCGCCTAAAAACGCGTGGAAAACGCTAGGCGCGCCGTTTTCTCCTTCTTTCCAAAGCGCTTGGGCAGAAGCGCTCCTGAGGCGTCTGCCATTGTGAAGCAACAATGACGCGCTTTCTCCATGAAGACGCGAAAATTTCAGGGATAAATGGATTTGCAGCACAAAACATTGCTTGCAGTAGCTCTGCTACTAAATGTATTTCAAAATGGCAATCCATATACAGCTATGATCAGCTGTTCCTTCATCTTGGCTGAGCTTTCAACGTTGTTACATGACCTGCAGTGCGCTTGCGGCATTCTGAAAGTTGAGATGTTTTTAACTCGATGCAGTGCGGACGCGCCTGGAAAAAACGGGCGCGTCGCACGCGTCGCTTCCATTATGAGCGCGCATACCGCGCGCCTACATTGGAAATAATGAACTTGAGCGCGCCAAAGACGCGATATGTGAACGGCCCCTAAGAACTGCGGTCTTCTACAGTACTTCAAATATGCCGTGGATAATCACAGAAAGTGACCGAATTCAAGAACATTGCTGCGGCATCTCTCATGACACGAATAAACACAGCTAACTTGGAGAATGCAGTGAAAACTCCTCTTCTCGCATCTGCCCTAGACCCTCGGCACAAACATCTCAGGTTTCTCGATGAAAACATGATAGAAGTAAGAAAAAAAAACTTTTTTTGAACATTATCAGAACATTTTCCTTGATGCGAGTGGTGCGGATGTAGCCGCTGTCACCAACGATGAAGAGGATGCAATGCCCACTCGTCGGAAAAGGCAGTAGATATAAGTCAGTCAGTCAGTCAACTGACTGAGTCAGTTCTTCAGCGATGATTACAGAGAGTCCAGCCGAGACGAGTGGGAACAGTTCTTGTTGGAGCCATGTATTCCACCAGATGAGGATCCCATTCAGTGGTGAAACGAAAACACAAAGCTCTTCACAAAATAAATTCGCTTAGCACACCATTATTTGTGAGTCCCGCCAACGTCTGTACCGTCAGAGCGCGTTTTCTCTGCGGCCGGCCTTATTGTTAACAGACTAAGGAGCCGACTTTCCCCCGATCATGTTAACATCCCCGTATTTCTTAACAAGAACATGTAAAACAATAGAAAAAAAAAGCAAAAAAGATGTGCGGACAGTTTAAAAGTTTCAAAGTTAAGTGTAGGCTACGTTCTACAATAGCCTAATTGCTGCAGGCTGCTTTACGTTTTTTCTTTGTTCACTTTTTTTTTTTCAACGTTGTTACATGACCTGCAGTGCGCTTGCGGCATTCTGAAAAGTTGAGATGTTTTGAAAAAACGGGCGCGTCGCACGCGTCGCTTCCATTATGAATATGTATTCCATACATGCGGACCGCCCCAGGAAAGGAAGACCAAGAGTCACCTCTGCTGCAGAGGATAAGTTCATCCAAGTCACCAGCCTCAGAAATCGCAGGTTAACAGCAGCTCAGATTAGAGACCAGGTAAATGGCACACGGAGTTCTAGCAGCAGACACATCTCTAGAACAACTGTTAAGAGGAGACTGTGTGAATCAGGCCTTCATGGTAGAATATCTGCTAGGAAACCACTGCTAAAGAAAGGCAACAAGCAGAAGAGACTTGTTTGAGCTAAAGAACACAAGGAATGGACATTAGACCAGTGGAAATCTGTGCTTTGGTCTGATGAGTCCAAATTTGAGATCTTTGGTTCCAACCACCTTGTCCTTGTGCGACGCAGAAAAGGTGAACGGATGGACTCTACATGCCTGGTTCCCACCGTGAAGCATGGAGGAGGAGGTGTGATGGTGTGGGGGTGCTTTGCTGGTGACACTGTTGGGGATTTATTCAAAATTTAAGGCATACTGAACCAGTTTGGCTACCACAGCATCTTGCAGCGGCATGCTATTCCATCCGGTTTGCGTTTAGTTGGACCATCATTTATTTTTCAACAGGACAATGACCCCAAACACACCTCCAGGCTGTGTAAGGGCTATTTGACCAAGAAGGAGAGTGATGGGGTGCTGCGCTAGATGACCTGGCCTCCACAGTCACTGGACCTGAACCCAATCGAGATGGTTTAGGGGTGAGCTGGACTGCAGACAGAAGGCAAAAGGGCCAACAAGTGCTAAGCATCTCTCTGGGAACTCCTTCAAGACTGTTGGAAGACCATTTCCGGTGACTACCTCTTGAAGCTCATCAAGAGAATGCCAAGAGTGTGCAAAGCAGTAATCAAAGCAAAAGGTGGCTACTTTGAAGAACCTAGAATATGACATATTTTCAGATGTTTCACACTTTTTTTGTTATGTATATAATTCCACATGTGTTAATTCATAGGTTTGATGCCTTCAGTGTGAATCTACAATTTTCATAGTCATGAAAATAAAGAAAACTCTTTGAATGAGAAGGTGTGGCCAAACTTTTGGTCTGTACTGTATAGGCCTATAAATTGGAGATTACAGTTCTCTAATGGTGTGTTCACACCAGACGCGAATAGAGCGCGAGTGATTAACTGAATAAAGACCAAAAGATTAGATTTACAAATGAATTATATTTTATCTTGAACCACTAAAGAGACATCAGAGTCAGCGGCACATATCAGAAGGTCTAGCCGAGTTGAGAGTGCTCTTGACGGATACATGATCACTGAGCTCCCACTGATTGCATGGAGCTCATCTCCGAAAATCGGCTAAACACATTTTTAAATAGGCACTGTCTTTATTAATAAACCGCATATTTGAGTTTAAACAATTTATAAGAGACATGCCACTTCCTCAATCCTCAATACAACTATATAAGGAAAACCCGTAACGACAAAGATGGCGGTTGTATGCACAAGTCCCGCCCCTCCCGCTGGAAAGCCAATCATCTGCTTTTAACAGTCAAGCCGGGAAACATTTAAGCCTATCGTCTGGTTCCACTGACGCATGCGCACAGTTGAGGTTTTGGGCCAGCGGAGATGATTTGGTGACAGCGAGTTGTGGTGTGTGCAAGATCAGATGGAATCCACATACTGTAGTAGAGGGTGATAACAACGCGAAGACACCGGACTACCAAGGCAGTTTTATATCGACCACAAATATGCATTTGTTTAAGTGCTTGGCACAACACCGGCATTCTGGATAGAGATGTAAATGAAGTTGGTGTCGTGAACCCTTGCGCATGCGTAGTAAAAGTATAACCTGTGGGGGAAAAGGCGTTTTAAACCTTATTTTGGGACAAAGTCATCAAACTTTTTCAGGGAATTTTATCATATTTTACTGCTGTTTCTATACATGCAGTTTTTATGTCCCGGTGACCAGTGAAAGTGCAGTTCTGGCTCTCTGTCCATTTATTTAGATAGGAGCCTGGTCTTGTTAGTCTGAAATAGCTGCCTGGAGGCATTGCCAAGATGGAGGCCGAGTGGCACGACTTGCCTAAAAGGACTTTGGTTTAAAACAACTACATTCTCTCCTGAAATACTTTTAAAACTACATTTCAAGAGACGATAACAGTAATATTTTGAAAATTATCCAAATAAAAATGGTGGTTGAAATCACAATGCTTCGTGAACTCAACTGGCAGAAGCCCCTCCCATGACGTGAATTAGCTTCTGTTGTGAAGTTAATTTCATGCGCGAATGAAGCGAATTTCATGCTCAAAATGAACTCAAAATGTTCAAGCGTCCAACTACACGCTAATTGCGCAATTAATTCGCGCAAGTCGCGTCTGGGGTTAACACACAGTAACTAATCTAAAGAAAAAAAAGATTAGAAAACTAGACAAAATAACATAATTTACTAGTGGTTCTGACAAAATGTTTATTGTTTAAGTCTTTTTTTAATATATTAATTTGAACAAAATAAAAAGAATTAAATGGAGTCTGTCTCAATTAATAAAGAACTGTTTCTCAATTAGAATCTTTTGAATGAACGATTCAATGACAAAATTTTTTAAATGGGCAGTGGTCACCACCTTGTGGCGGAAGAGGATATTGTTTTACAATACATACCTACACATGTCAAGATACTTTCATTTTGATCGCTACTGTACAGAGAATAAGTGTATATACCCATACTATAAACATTTATCCCAGTACTTATCTAAATTATAAGTTATCTAAATGTCTGTGTAACGATAAAACCTTCATATTCATCCGGAAGAAGGAGGCGGGAACCGGCGGACAATCAAAAACATTTTAATAACAAAATAAACACAAAACAGCGCACCAGCCCCTCACGGACGACTGGTGCGCATAAAATAAAAACCAAAACACAACTAAAAGCCCAGGCCTGGTCCTCTCTCGTCCTTCACTGTCGTCGCTCCAGTTTTATATCCTTCCATCTCCTCCATGGGCCTCGAGACCGGTGGGACGAACAGGTGTAGTTCATCTCCAATCACTCCCCCGGCCTCGCTCCCATGTCCCTCGGCCCCGCCCCACTCGTCACAGTCTGTAATACAGAAATAATGACGTGTGGTTGAAAAGAATGTTTGTGTTGCTCTTTCTTGATCACTTGCAGCATGAATGATTAATTAACACAGACAGCAACAAAACGTGCTTCCCATGCTCCACTGACACTCGGGATGTGAAACAATCATAATTGTAGCCGCACTGGGTTGTACATTATAATTAACTCAAATGATATATAGGGAATTTTAATAATTAATCAGGAATATGATTAATATATATCTCATATAACAGTTACATTAAAATTATTGAAGATGAAAAATAGGTCAATTGTATATATCAATAACTCATTATAGGGCAATGTAATTTACTCATTAATATGTCAATATGCCATTCTTCATATCAACTATAGTGATATCTCTTACTGTAAATTACCGCAAATCAAACAGTGTTTTTTCCAGCACACGGCTGTAAGATTAACTTATCAACTTTCAATAAAGTTATCACTTCTAAAAATATTCTCTGGCCATGAAAACATTATCCTATCATTATGACATTTTGTATACTAAAAAGTAAAGAGCTTGTAGCTAAAGATCAGACATTTCATTGACTCGTGTTGTGAGCGCTTAGACAGAGGCAATCATGAATATATATTGGTTTTTAATAATTGAACTAATAATACATCAAACTACAAATCACAGAGTAAATACGCGTACGACAATACAGACAGTAAACTTTGTACAAGACATAATGGAATCCAAATGAGGGAGAGAGAGAGAGAGAGAGAGAATGAGTGAGAGAGGATGAGAGAGAGAGGTGAGAGAATTAGGCGCGAACACAGAATTACACGCTCAGTTATGCAAACTCACAGACAGTAACCCTTGAAAGACAACAACAAATCAAATCACCTTGAAAAGGTAATAGACAAACTTTAAGCAGCATTTAAATCTCCATAGAGAAGGGTACTTGTATGTGGTCTCTTTATGACTTGCCAGACCAGCGCGCGTGTGAGCGTGGTCCTTTGTAGCTAGGCGTGTTCTTTCGTGTCTTCCGGGGCTGCTGCGGAATCGCGCGATATTTGAAAGGTCCAACAAACGTAATGATTCCAGAATTCCTCTTCCTCGTGTAGAGAGGAACTTAGTAAGTAAAAGAAATGAAAACAACGGAGATGAAAGCTCCCGAAGGAGCCATGAGAACGGTTGTTCTCTCAGCCGCCGTGCTGAGAGGGACCAGACAGGGACAAGAGAGCGAAGAAAGAGCAAGAACAACAGAAGAAAGGGAGGAACTTCCTGGGTCAGTTCTTATGGCTTGACTGGTTCACGCCTCTGTTTGCGTGAACAACCAATGAACGTCCGCGATCTGAAGCGGGAAAAACGTTCCTTTGTCTCTGGGGAACCACCCACTCTAATAAGTTATGGTTTATCAGATTTCAGCAGTGATATTCTAGCAAGTTCGTAATTCCAGATTAATACATTTTTCATTAATTTCCTTTATATAAGTGATTCCGTCAAAGCATGACGATTAAACAGATATCAAATATAACATATATGACTGATTCATATGCAGAATTACACACATTTAAAGTTTGATTAACACACGATAAAATTGTAGATACTCCAATTTTTGATTATGGAAAACATCTAATGCACCAAAAAGCAATACTCAATACATTTAGAATACATTGAGAAAAGGTACCAGTTTAGAATACATTGAGAAAAGGTACCAGTGATCTGGCTTTGCTGTTCTGTCAGTTAGGTCATAAAGTTTTACGACCTGGTCAGGGGAGTAGGTTTACAGAATCATGACTCTTTGTGAGAACATTCATTCCAAAAACATTTCCCATTTACAAGTCAGCAATTTATAAACCTCGCATAACAGGATTAACCACTTTATGCAACACACAAACCTATTCAAAATACATATTATTAAGGACTTACATAAAGAGCATAAAGAAAAGTTTGTTTGTGTGTGTGTGCTTATGTGTGTGTGTGTTGTGGAATGTGTTTCGTTTCTCCTTTGAGGCTGCTCACGTGACAGTGGAATTTCTCGTCCAGAGTGTTCGTAAATAATTTAAATCCAGCCAGGCTGGCGCCAGGCATTTAGTTTAGAGAGAGTTGGGTTTATATGCCTGAATTCAAAATCTACAAGCTTTGGGTTTGCATTGTTTTAGATTCAACGAACTGTGATTCATTAGTTCAGAACCAATGAATCGATGAACTGCATATCCGTTACATAATAGACAAAGCTGAATCATTATCATTCAGGAATAAGATCGAGTGGGTGTTTGAATTGAGATCGCAATCTTTAAACGATTAATCTTGCAGCTCTTATGTAAACACTGCAAATTGTTTTGCAAGGATTATCATCATGTTCTCGCGAGACCAGTAGGATCTTGTCACATCCCTAATATATATAGATATAGATATAGATATAGATAGATTAGGTCTGCCCCCTAATAGTCGGCTAATCATTAGTCGACGAGAAGAAGCTTAGTCAGCCAAAATTTTAGTAGTCAGTTAGTCACCAAAAAAAAAAAAAAAGATCAAAGTTTGTTTCAAGATCAAAGACTGCAATAGGTAAGCACATGGCATCAGTACTGGAAAGATAAGTTTGTCTTAGTACTTTCAATGAAGATGATTGTGTGTTGACTAGGGCTGCATGATGTGTCGTTTAAGAATCGATATCGCGATGTACGAATCCACGATAGTCACATCGCAGGATGTGCGATGTAGGCTGTCGTAGTTGATCCGTTATTCATTAACTGTACGGGCCAGCTACTTCCCTGCCCTTGACGAATGTGATTAGCGGATTAATTGCACAGCTTAACCATCATAGAGTGAAAGTTTATAATTGACAGGACTGAAAACCACATGCAAGTTTAACAGGGCAGAGAGAGAGGGAGCGCGAGAGAGACAGAGAGAGCGAGAGAGAGAGAGAGCGCGAGAGAGACAGAGAGAGAGAGAGAGAGAGCGCGAGACAGAGAGAGAGCACGCAAGAGAGACAGAGAGAGCGCGCGCGCGCGAGAGAGACAGAGACAGACAGAGAGAGAGAGAGAGAGAGAGAGAGAGCGCGCGCGCGCGAGAGAGACAGAGAGAGAGAGAGAGAGAGAGAGAGAGCGCGCGCGAGAGAGAGAGAGAGAGCGAGAGAGAGAGAGAGAGAGAGAGCGCGAGAGAGAGAGAGAGAGAGAGAGAGAGAGAGAGAGAGAGAGATTTGAGATTTTATTTTCATAAACTTGAAAATAAAAGAGAAATTACAATCATAAACATTTATCAATCAGATCATAACAAAGTTCACAAAAAGAAAAATACTACTTCATTTTCAAACAGACAACACAGGGCACTATTGCAACACCAAATATTAACAAAGGTATCGAGATCATCAACAAATTTATAATAATTAAAATCAATCAAGATTCTTGCCTGTACCATATTAAAAAGAAGCTCAACTACATTTTGTTCTACATTATCTTCAATTTTTTTCTTTCTACTCAGATAAATTGCTAGTTTAGCCTTGCCTATGATAAAATTCAACAACTGACATTGAAATCTTTTCTCTCTAGCATATTTAAAACCAAAAATAAACAATTCCACAGAAAAGGTTTCACCACATCTTTCAAAAATATTGCTTAATGACAAAAATAGAGGTTTTAACCTGTGACACTTTGCAAAAGCATGGAAAACAGTTTCTCTTTCATTACAAAACGGACATTTGTCACTACTTTCAGGGTTTATAATAGATACAAAGGAATTAACCGCAATGGCTCCATAAAGGATTTTCCATTGCAAATCTCCTGTTTTCATTATCAATGGTGGTTTATAGAGTGACCTCCACTGAGGTTTTATATCTGCACTCAAATTGAAAACAGTACGCCACGGGGTGTCAACTTTCCCATCCAACATCTTTTTGTTAAAACTAAACACACAGTATTTATATAATTTTTTTCCAACACAGGATAAAAAATCAATATACACAGTACTGCAAGACTCCAAAAAAAAACCAGAATAATTTTCCACATTCACAGCAAAAACTAAATTTGGAAAAGGATCCGCTGGATTGGGTTCGATAAGCCCATCTCGGAACCTAGACAACAGAGTTAATTCAGCTGGTTCAAGTGTAGATTTCCATTTTGATAAAAGCTTTGTGATGATGCGAACAGACTTGAAGCCCAACTTTTGAGCAATTGTACCATTGTTCTTTAGGTCACAGTCTGTTTCCTTCAATAAAAGGCCCAAGGTTAGGATTCTGTTATCAATAAGGGCTTTGTTAAGTCCTGGAAATAAACCATTTCTAGACAAATCCATTCGTGTACCATATATTAAGGGCTCCTCCAACAACCAATGAAGTGATTGTAGATCCTCTGTTCGCTTGAAGTGAAAAAGATTCCAGATTTTAAAAATGTTCCTATAGAAAATTGGTAGTCCAGAAACGTCTATGTCCGAAGAATTCACGAGGAAAAGATTTTTGTCCAATCCTAGACCTTTGAACTTGCGTAGAATGACATGGGCAACAGCACACCACTTCACATCAGAAGAACTAACCAACAGTTTCTGAATACGCTGAAGCCGAAAAGTTGCCACTCTGCTCTGCAGATGTACCAAACCTTGACCCCCTTCTTTAGATAGAAAGAGCAAACTTTGAGGAATCCAATGTATATTGTCCCAAAAAAATTCAACTAAGATGGCTTGAACTTTCTTCAATAAAAGAGAGGGGGGATCAATACATGCAAACTTATGCCATAAAGAGGACGCAACCAAGTTATTAATTATTAGGATACGACCCCTATATGACATTGCTGGAGTCAGAAATTTCCATCTTTCTAAGCGACCTTTAATTTTTTCCACAACATTTTCCCAATTCATTTGTAAAGTAGAATCGTCTCCCAAAAATACACCTAAGTATTTAAGACCTGTTCTTCCCCAAAAAAGACCTTCTGGTAACTTTGGCTTTCCTCTCAACCATTTACCTAATAAAAGAGTTTCACTTTTTCCCCAGTTTACATTTGCAGATGATAGCTTCTTAAAATCGGATAATATCTTCAATAATTTTTCAATGTCATCTTGATCATTAATCATTATGAGGACATCATCAGCATAGGCTGATAAAATAAAATTATCTTTGCAATTTGGCAAACATACACCTTTTAACTGAGCTCTAAATTGCTGTAAAAGGGGCTCAATTGCTAAGGAATAGAGCATTCCAGATAATGAGCATCCCTGTCGAACACCTCTATTCACTTTAACAGGAGCACATAAACCACCATTGATTTTAATAAGACTCTCAATATCACAATAAAGAACCTTTATGAGATCGATAAACTTTGGGCAAAAGCCGAATGATTTTAAAACTTTCCAAAGGTAACAATGTTCCACACGATCAAAAGCTTTTTCTTGATCTAAAGAGATTAAGCCACAATCCAAATTAAGCATCTTGGAGACCTCTAAAATATCACGAACCAACGAAATATTATCAATTATCGTTCTGCCAGGGACACAATAAGTTTGATCAGAATGGATGACAATATCCATTACTTCTGCTAATCGATTTGCCAGAATTTTAGAGAGCAATTTATACTCACTACAAAGCAGAGATATGGGACGCCAGCATCTTATATCAGTGAGGTCGCCTTTCTTGGGCAAGAGGGTTAATACTGCTCTCCGGCAGCTTTGAGGTAGCCGGCCCTCAGCCAGGCTTTCATTCAACACCTCTAACACATCCTCTTCCAGGACAGCCCAGAAGGTCTTATACCACTCAATTGGTAGACCATCAACTCCTGGAGCTTTTCCTGACTCCATTCCTTGAAGTGCTTTAAACAACTCAGCTCTTCCAAGAGCACCTGAGATCTTTGCATTGTCTTCTTCTGATAATTGAGGTAGATCATCGAAAAAGGCATCCTCCCTCTCATATTCTGCTCCGAGTTCGTTCGTGTACAGTTTTTCATAAAAACTGATTGCTCTCTTTCTAATTTCTTTAGGATTAGACAAAAGCTTACCAGACTCTGAACGTAGAGCATGGATAACTCTGCTCTGTCCATTTTTCCTTTCCAAGCCGAAAAAGAAACTGGAGGGAGCATCCATATGATTTAATTTTTGGAATCGTGATCTGACCAAAGCTCCTTGTGTTTTAACCTGCAGTAAATCATTCAGCTGTGTCTTCTTTTTTGCTAGAATATCAAAATAGTTTTGGGTTCTAGTTGATTCAGCCAATTCTTGTAGTTTTAGGATATCAGCCTCCAAGATACTTACATTTAAAAAGGTCTCAGCAGTGATATTAAGAGTATATTGTGTACAGAATTGCTTTATTTGGACTTTTCCATAGTCCCACCATTGCCTTACAGAGTTAAACGTTTCCTTCTTTGTCTTAAAATCATCCCAAAAATTTTTTAACATTTTTCTAAAATATTTATCATTTAATAAATTAGCGTTTAATTGCCAATAGGCACTCTTTGGTTTAATTGAATTAACAAACACATGACACTGTACCATACAATGGTCAGAGAAACCTACAGGAGTGATTATACATTTTTTAATGATGTTGCAATGATGATTAAAAATATAAAACCTATCAAGCCTAGCTAAAGAAATCGTATTGTCACGAACATGTGTCCAAGTATACTGTCTTTGGGTTCCTTCTAAATGCCTCCACACATCACATAACTCATAGGTTTTAACAAGTTGAATAAGGCGTTTACGAGAAGGTGCGTGCGGTTCGATGTGATTTCTATCCAAGTTCGATACAGTACAATTGAAATCACCACCCAAAAAAAGATATTCTTCTCCGTGACAATTTTGTATAATAGAACTAAGTATGTCTAGAAAAACCATTCTTTCAACAGCAGAGGTAGGGACGTATACACAAATCAGAACAAAAGTACACTTTTCAAAAGTAACCCTTACTTTCAAGAGTGTTCCTTTAATGACTTCGTCAATCTGATATGTATGGGGAGACATTTTTTTTGTAAAAAGGATAGCAACTCCTCCACTGAGTGAGGTATTATGACTCAAGATTGAGAGCCCACTCCACTCTACTGCCCATTCAGGGGCATTTCTAATATCACTATGCGTCTCTTGTAGCATAGCAATATCTATTTTCTTTAGTTTAATTTCTTCAAACAAGCCAGCTCTTTTTCTTATATCTCTCAATCCATTAACATTGATTGTTGCTATGTTTACCTCACAAATAATTAAAGAAAAAAAGAGAAAAAATAAACAAAAAAACAGAGGTGAACACACATACTCTTTCATGGTTTTAAAGTTAGATCTTTCCACTGTCAACATTGTTATCCCCTAATGAAAGCTTTCTCACAATTTTTTTCAACCGGTAAACCTCCTTGTTTGTGAACAAACTCTCAGACATAGAAAACCTGACCTTGTCAGCAAATTTTCTTGTGTCTGGGGAAAAATCAGCTACACACACACCTCTTCTATTTTTTGTTGCTCTTAAAAAGAGTTTAATATCCTCAACTTCATAGCCGCTGCTAGTAAAGTCACTTTGAGACAAACAAATGCTGGAATCAGAGGATTCACTATCACTTTCTATGTCTTCATCAATATGTGTATTTCCAATGTCTATCTTTATGGCCTTTGCAATTTGAGGAGAATCAATATTTTTCCTTTTATTCGGGACTTTAAAATGAATTTGCTCTGTTTCTGTCTCGTTTTTATCCAGATGTTGATGAGACTGTGGCATATTAGACTCATCATCACCTTCTTGCATTTCTGTCTGTACACTAGGATCATATGTTTCAGTGTTAACAAGATCATTTTTACCAGCCATAGTAACAGAGCCAACTCCCTGAGATTCTAAACTCACTCTCTCAGATACAGCGTCTTCGATCCTCTTATCAGTATTCACGGTTTCACTCGCAGCAATACCCGATGATCCCGCTTTAACAGTCTCATTCACATCTTTCTCACTATCATCATTGACTTTGTTAGGACAAGAACGAATTAAATGTGTTGTTTCTCCACACCTAAAACACTTCATTTTCTCTGTTGTGACATAAATAATATAATCACAATCCTCTACTTTGAGGCGAAGTGATAAATCAATCTCTTCATCATCTTTTAAGATCATGAACAGATAGCGTCTAAAAGACACCACATGTTTCAACAACGGAGACTTGCATCCAACTGGAATCATCTTAATCGGTGATACAACTTTACCGTACCGTGACATAATATTAACTAGAGTTTCATCACTGACAAACGGAGGAACGTTCGATAATAACACTTTCTTGGACGGCATAGAAAGCGGGAGTACCGGAATAAAATTCTCACCCACAACAATGCCGGTTTCAACTAGCTCATTAGCTTTTTCAACTGAACTAAGAAAGATTACTACGGCACTGTTCATTCTAGAGGCCGACAATACATGCTCATGTCCCACCATTTCACCTGCAGCCAAACAACATTCCTCTACAGTCACCGCGGACGCCACTTTCACTCCGTGACGCCGTGTGAGGGAGCTTAAAATTTGCGATCGCGGGGCCGCCATGCTGCCTACAGCAACAGCAGCACACACGGCCCAACTCAATAATAACAACACGAAAAAAAACTCCAATTACTAAACTAATCCTACAAGCAGAGAAAAAAGGAAGGAAAAGTACTCACATTCACTTCTCACACTCAAGCCACTCAGCCTCACACACCTGTCCACTCGCACCGGAAACGGAAACGAGACAGAGAGAGAGAGAGAGAGAGAGAGAGAGAGAGCTCGCGAGAGACAGAGAGAGAGAGAGAGAGAGAGAGAGCGCGAGAGAGAGAGAGAGAGAGAGAGAGAGAGAGAGCGCGCGAGAGAGAGAGAGAGCGCGCGCGAGAGAGAGAGAGAGAGAGAGCGCGCGCGCGCGAGAGACAGGGAGAGAGAGAGACAGACACATTAGAAGTACCATCAATGTTAATAGAAATGTATATGGATTTATTTTGCATGTAATTTTTTTTTCTTATAAATATATATGTATTTTTGTTTTGTTTGTTTCTATTCTGCTATGTACAATGCTTTGGCAATATGTACCTTTGTATGTCATGCCAATAAAGCAATATGAATTGAATTGAGAGAGAGAGAGAGAGAGAGACAGAGAGAGAGCGAGCCGTTTTCAAACAACACGAGCGCTGTCTTGCTCTCTCTCCCTCGCGCATATGGTGGTGTCGATGTTTAAATCATTTAAAATGAGAATGTGCTCACCCCATTTTTGTTTGTAAGAAAAAAATATCGCAATATATATCCCAGAAAAATAAAATATCGCAATGTCATTTTTTCCCAATATCGTGCAGCCCTAGTGTTGACCCTCTGCGTCTTACTTTGTTTCATTTGCGGCAGTTTGCTTCATTTGGGTTGCTGAAGAGAAACTCAACTACTCGTCCGCAACGATGCGCATTGCATTAGCACAGTCATCTATGACTAAAATGTCATATAGCATGCTCTCACACGTTTATTTTATTTTTTTTTACATTTTGAGAGGAGTAAAATTTACATGAAATTTGTGTTAGCTTTACTTTAGATCTGGCCAAGAATTGTCATACTAAAAGCCTTTATCTCCATGTATTATTGGGCAGTGGTTGCTTTTGAGGAGTTGGTGTGGGAGTAAAGACAATGACCACAATGCAGGCTGACCTAATAGTTTACAGTAGTTTAACCAAATCCCACAGTGCTGCGACTGTCTGCCAGATAGCAGTGCATATGTCTGCTGTCTGGTTAAACACTGTTATCAGGCTTGCATTTTGCACATTCAGTATAGTGTATGTAGTGGAAATGCTTATGGAGTGTAGTCATAAGATGTTTTTCAACACACATTGTCTGAAAGGGGAAAAAAATAGGACTGCTTTACCATACCAATGTGTCTGCCGGCAGGGTTTATAAAAACACTGTGACAGGATTTGGATGCAAGCCTTGTGTGTCACAGTGGAGGTATTACAGTGATATTAAATTTTGGCACTTTTCTGTTCTGCTGCTGTTTCAGTGACTTGAAGTGTGTCATCATGAGAACATTTGTATACTAGCTGTTGAACATGTGCTGTTTGATTGAATGATGTGGTGTGAGGAGAGCTGGCCTTCCTTATACAAATGGTAACTTATTGTCCAAATTGTGTAAAAACACCCAAAAAAGAAACTTGACTTCAAGTGATTTAATTTTGTTCTTATAAGAGTTTATTCATATTTTCATTTTATACAAATGTATTGTCTCATATAACATGGAGTGGAATATTTGTTTTAAAGGATAGTTAATTTTCAAATCTACTGTAGAAAAATCTAATATTTAATGGTTCATCACTACCCAATGTGTGGAGTGTTTTTGAAGCACCAACAGATCAAATCATCACTTGCGTGTGATTCTTATCCATCCTGCTTGAGTGTGACAGCAGAGCGATTGACCTAGACTCATCTTAGAGCTTGTATGAAGTGTTTTGCATCTCTTCCTGTGAGCCACATCCTTGAACTGTGTCATTTTCTGGCTCTATGGGCAGCAAAAGCACCTTTGATGGTTTTCTGTTGTTTTCAGGGGCCATTTTTGCAGGTCATGAATCCATTACGGTTAAAATGAATCATCATAGCCTGGTTTTCATGGCCAGTGACAGATAAAAGGGACAAACCTCTCTTAAAGCACCTTGACTTAAATCTTCAGTTTTTAAGTAGCTGTGACTAAGTCTGTTTTCATCTCATTCATAGACTTTCATTTCAGGTACAAATAATCGTATAATCATTATTTTAAAGATTATATCAGCATATTAAATGACATAATGTTGACTTAATCATATGCTGTGGCAGCTGAAGATTTTGGCTTGTGTAAATGAAAGCAGGGGCAGTCACAGAGGGTTTAATGGAGATCTGAACACAAAGATTGGCACAACAAAGACTGAAATCCCTTCCACATAATTCCCCTTCAGCAATCTGTCCCCATTCTTCTGCTGCATTGGATAGTCATACTCCGTCAGCATCTTGTTTATTGGAATAGACAGGAAAACAGGAAAAATAAGAGTCAGAAAAACCATTAAAAACTATATGTGATACCATCCGATGTATCTGATCTAGAGCTGGTCCTAGAGCTGGTCCACACAGCAGAACATTTATGTTTTGGAGCAGGGAGTGCAAAGTCTTTGAATACAACACAATGCAATATATATGCATGGCAGTGCTGAATTAAGACTGCTCAATTTTGAAATATAAAATTATATATATATATACAGTATTGATAGCAGGGTTTTGGATTTTTCACAATTAATTTGAATTTAGATTTTTATATACACATTTTAATTCAGTTACAAAATAGACAGAATGCAAGTTTTAATACAAATTAGATTTTTATTAAATAGTACTAAATGCTGTAGGCTTGTTTGTTTATATATATATATATATATATATATATATATATATATATATATATATATATATATATATATATATATATATATAAATTTAATTTTATCAGTATGAACTGCCCATATACTCTTAATTTGTCATTTTTATTGTAAATGTGTAATGCCACTTATAGAAATGTGTTAATTTCTACATTTAGATTAAATTAATTAAATATTTTTTTAATTAAATTTGAATTATTTAAATATATTTAAGCCACTATTTATTAGTTTTTATTAGCATCTTTTGTTTGTTTTGTTTCCTTGCTTAGCTTCAGTGGGCAACCGGTTTTGGGCTACAGGGTGACATGGCTGCCGGCAAATGCAGGGCCCACACTCATGACAGGACCCCTCCTCTAAGGAATGGCTTCCAGAAGTTCCCGAGCGGCCAACCAGGGGAACGGCAAAACAGGGACAGAGCAGGGGGAGGAGCGAGGGGCCAAGTCCGTGTGCTGTAGTGTAGTAGTCCTTCTCTTAAAGACTGATCACTTAACTTATAAGGCACACTATATGGTGATGACTTAGAAGGACTACGTGAGAACCACTATGAATGATAAGTTCGCTCTGCCGTCTTGTTATTATTTTCAAGCACACCGCACTATAATGTGCATGCAAAATACATAGTTTTGGCCGTTACAAGTCTCCATCCACAAACAGAAGTACATCGTCTGCAGATATAAGGTGTTTCATTAGTGATGCACCGAAATGAAAATTCTGCGCCGAAAAACGAAACTGAAAATTTAGGATGCACTTGGCCGAAAACGAAAATGGCTTCTTTTAAAAACGTATATTTATATTGCTTGGATTTAATAGATCTGAATTGAAAAATCACAATATAATAATCAAACTTTTATTAACAGTTACATAACAAAACATAAAATATTTTTTACAATAAATATAAATAATAATTATTCTTCAAGTTTTATGTTCCATCAAATAGTTTTTTAAAAATTGTGCAAAAAAATCCACAATTTTGGAGATTTTTGCAGAACAAATGTTACATATTGCAACTTTGGTGTCCTCTCGTATAGGGCTGTCACTTTTGTGAAAAAAAAAATCCTGTTCGATTTTTGAGACATAGGCAAAGTAAAGGTAAATTGCCTATATTTGGCGTTGATCCGTTTTTCAACGCCAAATATAGGCAAATCCACCGACAACTAAACAGGCATTAGGGCGAACGTAAAGAGGGCACTTGAGACGCGCACAAGTCAGCAATGTGGACTGCCATAACATCAATGAAAAACATTACTGAAGGCTACATTGATATTATGCACTAATAGGCTCTGTGTGTGTGTGTGTGTGTGTGTGTGTGTCAGAACCTGCAGTTGCTGTGTGACGCGCGTTCACTGCGAGCGTATAGTGACGAGCTGGACGCGCTCCGAGAGAAGGCCGTTAAAATCGATTCCCTGTTTTCGTTTTCGAAACTTGTGTTGGTTGGTGCGATCGATTGTGCAGCTTTTGTGACAAGCTTTTTTTGATTGTGACAGCCCTTTGACATGCTTAATCTTTGATAGGCAGACGCGTGATAACAGCTCGACCGTGAGTGAAACCTCGCTTGCGCACGGATGGGAGGGGCGGGTGAAATTCATTTTCGGTTTACGTTTTCGGCTGTTTTTTTTATTTCGGCCCGAAACCGATAATGCCATTTCGGCCGAAAATTTTCGGCGGCAGAAATTTCGGTGCATCCCTATATTTCATTGCACTTCAACAAGTAATCTGAACGGCCTATATATGTGCATTATTTTAAACGAGCCCTCACTAACTGAGTTTAATGGCACAGTTATGTTAGAATGCATCTCAATATTGTTTCTGTGGCGGTGCGTCGGTCTCGTCATGAGGCGCGTGGTCCGGAGTGCTGTATGACTGATGCAGCAGTTCAATTCAACTTTACTCAAAATATATGAACTTACCTGTTATGAATACTTTATATTTAACATGTTATGTCATTTATGTCCAATATTAGTGTTAAACTGTTGGACTTTAAATGAAATCTATGTGTTTGAAAGTATATTTTTCTGATTATTGGTGATTCCATAGGCTCTCTCTCGGGCACCTGCACGGTTTAAAACACCATTTTTATGCTAGGATTAGAACAAATAGTCTCTCTCTTGCTCCACCCATACACGATAATATCGTGTATCGTCGATCTCACAAGCTGACGATATGACGATCTGAAAAATGGCCATATCGCCCAACACTAGTGCCGTGCTCATTTTTATTCATTGAAGTCAAAGCCTTTTGGAAAATCTACCCTGGGCCTCTGATCATCGTGACCTCGTAACAATCCCCATATCTACTGATTGGCTTCATCACTCTGTCTCCTCTCCACCAGTAAGCTGGTGTGTGGTGGGCATTCTGGCGCACTATGGCTCCAGTCGCATCATCAAGGTAGATGCTGCACACTGGTGGTGGATGAAGAGATACCCTTTCATGTAAAGCACTTTGAGTGCTTAGAAAATCACTATTTAAATGTAAGGAATTATTATTATTATTTCTCAAAGTCAATGAGGACCATCAACTGTTTGGTTACCCGCATTCTTCAAAATATCTTCTTTTGTGTTCAGCAAAAAAAGGAAGTTAATACTGTTTTGGGACAACTTGAGAGAGTAAATAATGATAGAATAGTAATTTAATTAAGATTTTTGTATTAACTACCCCTTTTAATGACAAGCGGCAGCACGCTTAAAGGGATAGTTCACCCAAAAATGAAAATTCTGTCATCATTTACTCATGGTAATCAAACAGTTAATGGTTCCCATTGACTTCCATCGTAGGAAAATAAATACTATGGAAGTCAATGGGAAACACCAACTGTTTGATTACCAATAATCTTCAAAATATCTTCTTTTTATCTTCAATATATAAAGCAACTCATACAGGTTTGGAATGACATAAGAATGAGTAAATGATGACAGGATTTTCATTTTTGGGTGAACTATCCTTTTGGATGTTATAAGCTGCATTAAGTAAATACAACTGGATAAAATAAAAATCTTCTGTGTTTATTTCAGGCTGCAAAGCAACAAAAAGGTTATTTTACGCTAAATGTATTTTAAAATTAACATTTATTTTCTTACATTTGGTAATATATTTGGCATTTGAAGATTTAATGAAATATATTTTCAATTTAAAAAATTGTCACGCTGGTAGCAACTCATTTATTTAGCATATTTGTGAAATATATTTTACGTTTAATTCCAAAATATATTAGTTTAATTTTGAATCAAATCTAATGTTGTTAATGTTAAATAAGACACAAACAAAGTAGCAGAAATAATTAACATTTTATTCAGTATTTATTAAAAAAAACTTTTTTGAGAAAAAAAAAATATTTTCCACTTGACAATGGCATTACGTTTGTTAAAGACCAGTAAAATGGCCATTTCTGTTATTCCGCAATAATGCAAAATCTCTCAAAATGAGTCTTGAGAAATTAAAAATATATTAATCTATCTCTCCCTGTTCCTCCCACTTTTCATTGTCCATTTTGCTTCAGTCTGCAGTGAGGTCTAAAGGCTCTATTCATGAGCCATGGAGAAGTAATGGTGTGAAGTTGTGTGTATGATTGCAGCTCTAGCCCTTTGTCCTACAGCCTGGCCTCTTGCCCACGGTAGCTCTCTATTTCCTGGGTGCAGCCATGGCTGTGAGCGTTTGAACAAGCCCTGTTTGATATAATCTGAAAAGGCTTTATTCATGCTAGAGAACAGCAAGAAAGGACTGGTCAAGACATGACCTTCCAGCAATTGTCATCCAATCAGATGACTCTATGTGCATGGCATCAGAGGATGTGATCCGGGCAAGATGTCCGGGGGGCCCTGTCGGGATGGTGAACTATTATGCCTCAGTAATTGCCGAGATAGTTCCACAAGAATGAATCACAATGCATGACATTTATTCATAATTAAATCCATTATTTTCTGTTACACGCGACTTGATAGACATTTGTTTCTTGACATTTTTCTCATTTCTGTTTTGGACTATTGTGGAGAAACTGTTTCATCTCTCAGTAAGCTATCAATAGAATTCCCCCTTTCAAAAAATCAATATATGAAATTTTTACACCAAGAGCATGAATGTTGTTTAACTCCATGTGAGTTCATTACTGATTTACTGGGGTATGTGCTACTGTAATAATAGAGATAAGTAATAATCTTCACTACACATTGACATGAGACAGGCCTTATATTTAGGAGAATTTTGTGACCTCCAGCTAAATAAAATGTAACCGTCTGAGGTGCTGGAGTAATTAAACAATGATATCGTAGTGCTAAAGCCAGTAAAAATGTATAGCCTGAATACAATGTAAGTCGCTTTGGATAGAAGCGTCTGCCAAATGCATAAATGTAAATGTAAGCATTCAAATGATATTGACACAGTTCTTGCTGGCCTGTCAATCATTTTGAAAACCACAAGGCTGGCTAGCTATACTGGCATGTTTTGTTGATGATATTGGTTGTTGCTGCTGATCTGGTTAAGAGGATGTGGCATAATGAATCAAGCCTTCATGTACTGTAGTGCAAAAGGGCTATGTTTACCCAGAGTGTGCTGAAAGAGTAATAATAATGATTTATAACAGCTTCTCTTCCCAGTCAACTTGGCTTTTATGTTCAAATGATTTATCAATAAAATTCTGTTACTGTATTCAGCTATTCAGACTGGGTATTCTGTGTGTGCAGTATCAGGAATGGACTTTTTTTTTTAATGGAATGCCACTCTAAATAAGACTCTAAAACTGCCAGTAGGTGGAAGTAAATGTCTTAATGAGTTGAGTGTATACTAGGGCTGTGACGGTTGCCGTGACAACCGCATCACCGCGGTGGTCAGTTGCTACCGCGGTTGTCTACTGCCACCGGCGGTAGTGCACGTGACGTCACAAACTCTATAGCAAGCATAATACAAAGTTTTGTATATAAGTGTAATAACTGTAATAGTTGCAAATTCTAAATCTATGGTAATTAACAAATTACCTCAAACACAGAGTTTCCTTTAGATTGGAAAATACAGTTTATGCATTCAGCAAATTAATTAAGTGTTGGGCAATGGATCTTGTTGGGAAAGCAAATACCACATCGCCGATCTGGAGTCATCTGCATTCATGTCACCCATCAGCGTTTGCACAAGTTCTTGTGATCGCAAACGCTGGCTGGTCAGGTACGGTGAGGCTTTCTCCAAACTGGACAAATACAAACGAGACAGCGATACATGAAAGATGAACGATTCCTATTTCAAAGAGAGCGCGTGCAGATGAGGAGTTAGCTACTGAGCTTGCTTGGTGGCGGAAAAGTAAACCGGACGCAACACAACCGCGTTGCGACAGGTTTAGTGTCTATACAGGACATTTGAACTCTGTGTCAGTAGCCTCACAGACCGGACGGGGGATTTATCATGTCGTGTTGTGCTGCATCCAGTATAGCATCACTGATTATGAGGAGTATTTTCTCACGCTTCGTCGCTCGCGTCCGTTAGACAGGGTGTATTTAACTTTCTTATTTAGGCTACTTTCTTGTTTAACTGCATTATTTCTTTGATATTTATTTTAGTGTTTTGCAGGCGGCGTTCACTGACAGAAGTGCTCAAATATACACAAACTGACGAGTTAAATATGATGTGTTAGATGAGTGAGACAGTGCTGGGCTGATTTCATAGACATGTGCATACATATAAATATATCCTGTATATAATATATATAAAAAAATATTACATGCATGCAGAGTTTAAGTCAGCTTTAATCACCTTTTTTTTGGTAATTCCATGAATTAACTGACCACGACACTGCTTGCACATAGTTTATTTCGCAGTTTGATATGAAAGGATATGCACAAAGGAAGCGCGCACCGGCGACTTTGAGCACAGGACCGTCCACGCTCGCTTAACTTGCACCTGATAATAAAGTGAGTGGAGCGCGTGTCTGAAACGTCTCCTGTTCAGTCATTCTGCGACTGAATAAATTCACTTCTTGTCATGAGAAAAAGTGACAGAAGCAGCAGTTGTGAGTGGGTGGCCATCTGCGCCCCTATATGTTAAATATTTTGAATACGTTAAACTGAAAAAAATTATCGCCTTCGTTAACAAACAACTTTTGACACTCATATATATATATATATATATTTATAATATTATTATTATTATAATATTATTATTATTATTATTTTTTTTTTTTTTTAATCAACACCGCGCCACCGGCGGTTGTTGGTCCATGACTACCGCGGTGGTAAAAATCAGCCACCGTCACAGCCCTAGTGTATACATGACTTTCTTCTTTCATACGAATCCATTTAGAGTTATTAAAAAAATTGTCTTTTAATTTTTCTAGCTATTTGATGCCACTCAGCAGGTGTTGCACTGCATCGTTTCATGAGAAGTTTAATAAAAAGTGCAGTGTCTCATACTCAGTCGGGGGGTGAACAAATACCTGTAGTGAATCGATGCATTTTTGTAAAAAAAAAAAAAAACTATAGAAGTTTGTCTAATAATCAGAAAGAATGTTTTAACAAAGGAATTAAATTATGCAAAAAGTATTATAACGATTGCTTTTTATATTATTAGTAATAGAAAGGCAAACATTATAATACTTTATCGTTTGCTGTCAGCATTAAGCAAATACTCATTTATATAATTTAAAATAATCTTTTAATGACTAATGAACTTTTAATTCCACACATCTTGCAAATTAAGTCGAACCCAGCTGTGAGATCTTGTGAAGTGTGCATGTGTATCCTGCATGATCACGTGTTCTCTGTGTGACGGTCAGTCCGTGTGAATTGAATGCTTTAAACTCATTATTTCAATATATGCTGCACTTTTTGCATTTGCCCAATTTCATATTCATGTAATTTTCTCTGTGTGCTGTATTTAAAATGAGTGTTACTCTTGCTTTATTTGAAAAATATGAATGCCCTGTTGGTTACAGTGTTTACTTCCTTTTTAATTATATTTTTATTAAATATTTATTTATTTTCAAAAAAAATTAGTTGTCATCTAAAGTATCAGTTTATTTTACACATTTATTTTTTAATACATTGTCAAATGATTTCAAATTTCTTAAATATTAATTAAAAATGTAAAAAAATTATATCGGTTTTATATCGGCTTTATATCAGCTCCCCCTGCTTTCCAAGATATCGGCATTGGCTGTCAAAAAACTAATATCGGTCGACCTCTACCGGAGTCGTGAAAACCAACATTTGCTAACAGGAGCAAAGGAAGCAAAGTTTCCTTACTTTAGCAATGGAGGCAAAGTTTCCATACCAGTTTCCTCTTGGCTTATATCGAAATCCTCCGACATTATTCTTTACAAATCCTTGTTTTTTTACTTCTAATTAGTGACCATTATTTTGTTTTGATCTCTCCGCTGCATTTCCACGTGGGTCACTTCTGAGTGGTGCATGCGCAAAGCTGACCTCATACGTCATTCCCCCGGACTGCTTCGTTAACAACTGTGAGCGCAAGCTAGATTAAATTGATTATTACTTTTTGAATATGGATATTTTTTGCTTACAAAATGCATCAGTTTGCTACAGGAGGCATTTGTTCACCCCCTGGAGCCGTGTGAGACTCTTTTTTTTTTTTAATGGATGAGCTTTTTATTAAACTTCTCATGAACCAATGCATTGCAACACCCACTGAGTGGCTTCAAACAGCTTGAAAGATCAAAAACTCCAACTGAATTCGTCTGGAAGAAGAAAGTCATATACACCTAGGATGACTTCAGGGTGAGTAATATATGGCTTAATTTTTATTTTTGGATGAACTAACACTTTCAATTAATCAAATTAAAACCTCCGTAATATAAGTCTGCAATAGTGCACTGTTCTCTACAGCCTTGTAATTCATTGTATTTTTTAAAAATATCATTTCCAATTCCGTGCAAATACGGAAGCCTAAGTGTTGCTTCACAGTGAAGATTACTACAGTTAATAACAGTATTCTTTGCAACAACACAATGTAACAGTATCAGAATAATTTCAAAATTAGGTTCATAATTTCAAAAACATCAATTGTAAAAAAAACGATGGCTTTTCACCGTAAGTAGCAAACTGGACTAGAGGGTGCTGGCACGAGAAAAAGTTTGATACATCAACATGAACTGTGGTTTGCAGACAACCTTGTTTTGCACTGCTCCTAACTAGCTTAATGTTAGCTTACCGGCCGTCTCATCGTCATCATTTGTTGTACTCTTAACTGGTTTTAAGGAAAAGGGTACTCCGCTTAGTACATTAAGCCGTGTCAGTTTCAGGAGCTTTTTTTTAATTATTCAGGGAACTACACTAACCTTTTCCACTGGTGGCACTTGCGCTACTAACTTTTTCAGTTACTGGCGCAAAACATGATTTTGTCGCACAAATTATTTATAGTAAGCCGCTCTGATAATAATGAACAATAATGTAACTGTATTGCATACAGATGTGATTTTTATTTTACTTGCCATCTTTTAAACCACATGCCTTCTTGTTTTATTTCTTACAGTACACACAGTGCATTGCTCTGTCTTGGTACCTTAACCCAGGGCTGTAGCTGGGGTTAGAGGGGCCCTGGTGCAGGTTGTACAGTGGGCTCTGTCTTAAAGTTTGTCTTTGTTAATAGCACTGCATAGTCTTCACTGTAAAATAAAATACACAGTCAAACCAAAATGTATTCAGGCACATTCAACATTTCTCACATTATCACAGTTTATTTGCTGTAGTTTAGAAATTGATAATAAAATATGACAAGAACTCAGAGTTAAACTGTGTCAGAACAAATTCCTCTTGATAATATCAGATAACTTTGATAGAAAGATATGTAATGGAATCAACCAAAACTTCAGACAACTGTCAGTATGACAATATTTACACAAATATCCATACTTTGTTGAACAGTTACCAGGCAAGCAATGCTTAATTTTGTTCAATCTGTGGTGTGAAAAGGTTGCATTAGCAATTAAAGAAAGAAACACTTAAGCAAAAAATGGTCAGGTCCCTAATTACAATATATATATATTAGAGCCCGACCGATATATCGGCCGGCCGATATTATCGGCCGATATAAGCTAATTGCATTTAAATTGGCATCGGCATTTATAACGGCCGATGAAACATGAGAAACAGAGTCTCATGCTTCACTCATATTATGAGTGTTGCACAGTGTGCCCACCAGAGGGAGCGCTGGCAGCTCCAGAGTTAACAACAGCGCCAGAAGTCCACTACAGAAGAAAGCGATCAACTGTTTTAATGGTGAGTCTGTCGTTCGTCATGTGAAATGATTGTAGATTTAGTTCATACCCTGTATATAAAAACTGTTTGGTAGTTCTAGCTAACGGTCCTATCATTATCACTTCTAAATATTCTGTAACATCACTTACAGCCGCTAATGCATTGCTATATTAGATTAGCCTCAAAGCTAATACCATGTTTATCAGTAGAAGAGCGCGAACGTTAATAGGAGGTCAAACTATAACGTTAGCGTTTAACTTATTCTTATTCTATTGCGGTGTGTTTCCCACATAATGACCGCGTAATTGGGCCTTTCACACAGTACGCGGTATGCACGGCGCTTGCCGCTGGGCTCAGCGTTGCCCTTCAGATACAACGCGATTTGCGCTGCGCTATGGCATAGGCGGAGTTTTAAAAACGTTTAGCGGGAGCTCTTTCATAGTCTGTTCCTCCACCTTTCGGTCAGCAGCAAACATGTATCTGTCCCGTTGTAAGAAGCGAGCGATAGCGCTAGTCCTGCTGATGAGAATTAAGAGAGAAGCAAGGAAGAAGAGGCTACCCTCAGGTCCAGAGAACAATTTGGTGAATTCAGGCTGGTTACGTTACTCTAACGCTAATAGCTTCCTTTTTAGCAGGCCCCTTAAATGCTTGCTATTAACTTGTTTGAAGGTGGTTCTTCTCAAAATTGACAGCGGTGTGTTCATGACACTAACGTTAACCATTCAACTTCGAATTGATTCCGTAATCTTCCGGTAATAGTAGGCAAGACGATGTTTTGATTCAGACTGCACAAAGAGAAGAGGAGAAGATATACGGGTCTGTTGTGAATGTGTCTGTGAGAGCAAATATAGTGTAGTTACAGTAACTACAGTAGGTGCGTCAGAAATGATTAAACCAGAGGGGACATGTAAATAAATGTGAGCTGAACAAGCGCTTTTTTTTTTTACATATTGTTTCAAAGCAGCTTTACAGACATAACAGGAAAATGTTGAAATAATATTGTTAAATATAAGTAGGTAATACCTATTGCTTGACAAATAAAAAAAATATATATATATTTCTCATTTTTGCCTATGTAGGAGATCCCAGTTTATTATTATTATAATTCTAATGATGACATGAGTAATAATACATGGTGATATTATTAATACACATGCTTATTCTTTCTCTGTCTCTCTTTCTGCCTACAGATGGCTGAAAAAGGTGAATGCTGTAGCAGCAAAGTGTGGGACTACTTCTGCGAATACTTTAACTTTAGTATTATAATTTATTTACAGTAAACACACAGACTGTTAAAATCAGCTTCAACTGGAAGAAAGTAAAAGTGTTAAATGTTTAAAACCAGACTGTTTTTTGATCATTAAAAAATATATACTTTTGATGTGCAATTGTTTAGTCATTGAGACTGTAATCTAAGGCTTTTTTTTTTAACATAGTCCATTCTGGAAAATGGTTTATACAGCCCACATACATAGAACAGGCAGATATTTTGCTATTGAATGTTGTGTAAGTGCAGTTTATAGGAAATAAGTCTAATATCCAGATTATTTTTAAAATCAAAATATCGGCTTATAAATCGGCTCTTTTCGAGTTAATATCGGCATCGGCCCCCAAAAATCCATATCGGTCGGGCTCTAATATATATATATATATATATATATATATATATATATATATATATATATATATATATATATATATATATATTCTTTTTTTAATTTCACTGGTAGTCTACAGTATGAAGAATTTTTGGGTATAATATTTCACAGATCACTGTATTTTGCTATACTCACTTACTGTACATAAATTAACTAGTGTCCTGCACCCACCAGTAAAACAATATAATCAATTATATCTGATTTTTAGTTTGACTGTGGATAAATTCTTGTTAAAACTACAAAGTAATTCAGTCAAGAGCAGTGAGTTATTTTCTTTCATTTTCATACATTAAAGACACTGACAGCAGAGCTAGTAAATTAGGCGCGGTCACTTTAAGAGACGATGCATCCATTTTAATGATACACATCTGATTTCTTTCTCAACTCTTTGCTTTCACTTAAAACATAACCACAGACTTTTTTTTCGAACACACTTTCCAAGACGGGTATTTTGACATATTTTGTATGTATTTGTTGTCTGTACAAAAGCAAGAAGACTTTGAGACGCGTCTCTGCGTGCACCCTCATCACCGCGGTGCTGAATTAAGCTCTTTCACTTTTCGCTCTTTTTTTTTTTTGTTTGTTTAAACTGCGATTTGTATTTGTTCGTTCAGGTGCAGGAGGACGCGAACGTCCTGAAGGAGAGCTCGGTTCAGTGTTGCTGTCCGTGAGACGCGGCTCTCTCTCTCATGCACACCGAACACAGCGTGCGAGTAACCAGCTGCTCAGTTCAGCTTGACCGTATCTTGTGTTTGAATGCTTTAAACTCTTTTGAATGTTTAAATTGGCAAGCCAACTTGATGTGTTGAATGCTCGGAGCACGTTATAAAATGTATTCTTAAAATACACATTTCTGTTTTAATAAATGCTTATATTAAATTATAGCATAACACATAAGTAGGTACAAAAATAATCAGTGATACATTTGCGACCCCATAAAAATTAGGGTCGCAATGGCATTTCAAAAGGTCGCATATGCGACCATTTTGGTCGCAGTGTAGTTCCCTGATTATTATTCTGACCTTTTCAGCACTGCCTTTGTGCTTTCTATTATCCATTTTTTGCTCTCATATCTCCAACAACAGAAAAGTTGTTGTTTTTTTTGAGCAAGGTGCCGCTGTCGGGGAGTCAAAAGATAGTTGCACCAGGCTGTGAGAAAATAATAAATAAAAAAGTGGGGCTGCTGTGAGTGCAGGCAGCATTCAAATTTCAACCCAGTGACATGACAACACCTATTCTGGACACACACAGCACTTTATATTTTTGCATTATACTGTTTAACTATATCATATTATATAAATAAGAGACAAAAAACATTTTTGCCACAATCTATATTAATTAAATTAATGTGTTAAATCAACAGCCCTAATATATATATATATATATAGAGAGAGAGAGAGAGAGAGAGAGAGAGGGGATTCTGTTCATGTAATAATTTTGTGTATGCTACCAGTAAAAAGTTTGGATCGTCTCATTATTACTTTCTACTGTTCTCACATTTTAGAGTATCAGCCATCAAAATTATGAAAACAAAACGGAAAGTACGGGAATTACGTAGCGACCATTTAACCACTATCACACACAGAGGTAGTAGACCCCAGTTACGCTTCTTATGAATCTTGTTACAGAAGATTTCATTCCCATCCACGCAGAAGTCTAAAGACTAGGGCTGTCACTTTTGAGAAAAATCAAATTCGAATGGATATCGAATATCATGCAATATATTCGAATATATTCAAATATTTACGTGCACGCCCTCCTCCCCCCCGCGCATAAAAAAAAAGGAAAATCACCATAGCCTAATGGAGATTCAATGACAAATGTATTAACAGTGAGTCATAAACAGGACTTTCTGGATTTATTTTATTTTACTTAATGTTTGAAACAGCAGGTTATCAACTTAGAATATCAACATATATGAAGTGCCACCATGCATATCCCACAACATTAGGCTAAATAAAAAACAAAAACAAAAAAAAAATGATTCGGAACAGGCACAAACAATAACGTGACAAATTAGGGGCCGTTCACATATCGCGTCTTTTGCACGCTCAAGTTCGTTATTTCCAATGTAGACGAGCGTTATGCGATCATAATGGAAGCGACGCGGTCGCGACGTGCTCAAAACATCTCAGTTAAAAACATCTCAACTTTCAGAATGCCGCAAGCGCACCGCGGGTCATGTGACAGGAACTAACCAATCAGCTTCATCCTTTCCCGTAACAACGTTGAAAGCTCAGCCAAGATGAAGGAACTGCTGATCATAGCTGTATATAGATTGACATTTTGAAATAAATTTAGTAGCAGAGCTACTGCAAGCGATTTTTAGTGCTGCAAATCCATTTATCCTTTGTTGAAATTTCCGCGTCTTCATGGAGAGAGCGCGCGTCATGGTTGCTTAGCAACGGCAGACGCCTCAGGGGCGCAACTGCCCGAGCGCTTTGGAAAGAAGGAGAAAGCGGCGCGCCTAACGTTTTCCACGCGTTTTTAGACGCGACATGTGAACGATCCCTAAGATGGCAAAGATTAAAATAAAGAACAAACGGTCTAATCAAAGACTGTAAAAAATGCGCTACACATGGCATTTTAAAAACCGGATATTTTATTTATAGTTCGATTACGGATATTTCACGTCATTCTCGAATGCATATTCGAATATCGAATAGAAAGTGACAGCCCTAGTAAAGACACTGACACCCAGCACCGTTAGCCTAACTAAACAAAGCTATAACACACTTAGAGCACTCTTTACTATAGCATATGAGATTACTACTTTCCTTTTTTCAATTTGCCATTTTCCATTTCTGTTTTTATTTGGATAAGATGAAATGACTTTACTGCTGATATTTATTGCTTGTGAAGAGGATTAGCTGAACCTGCTGCTTGGCCTAATCAAAAGCCAAGTAAGAAATTTGATGCTTGCCAAAGGAAAAATAAGATCTGCGCAATGGAAGGGTTTATTTTTGATCGGAAAGAAAAATCTTTGCTCATCACACACTTCTAAATGTTTCATCTGTTAACCAGAAAGAAGTCTTAAAGTGAATATGGGTTGGAGAAAGTGTTTAACTTTCTTCTTGTTTAAGTCTAGTTGGTTCCTCGATGTGACAGGTTGAAGTTGCTCTGATGTCTGGCCAGGCATAAGAGAACTGAGGGAGAGAAAGTACTTATTCTGTCTGTGGGGTTTGCACAGATAAAATCCAACTCATTCACTGTCCTGCTCAGTTTTATGAAGTGTTGCCGCCCCTCTGAATCAGCATGAACCTCAAGGAGTCAACCACTTTGGCATTAATGCAGGATACCCAGCAGAATTTAATCTCACATAAATTAAACATTCAAATAATGATATGCCGATCAAAGCTGATCAAAAGGGGGTTGGGCCCCGGCCTTGGAGAGATATAGCCAGTCAAAGTTTCATGTTCGGGGGGCTCTATCCCCGGCTCCCGAGGGGCTATCAACTCGGGGACGGCATTGTCGGATAGGGGGTCTATCATCGACCCGAGTCCCTAGGCCTCGGCGAGATATAGATGGGCAAAATTTCAACGATGCTATCTCCGGTGCCCAGGGGTCTATCCCCCTCTGGATTGCCTCCAGGTGAGAGCAAATATAAAAATGTAATGTTCATCATTCTGTCAAATTTAGTTACAACTTTTCACACGTATGTATGTGTGTTAATATTATTATTATTAAACAGAATTTAATTGTTACATGCTCCAATACTTTGCGTTTTTAATTCAGTTCAAGTTTATTTGTATAGTGCTTTTCACCATGCAAATCGTTGTAAAGCAGCTTTACAGAAAATTACATTTCTACATAAAATTTAGTAATAGCTTATCAGTGGTGACTCTCAAGTTGATGTCCATATGGCAGAAATAAATAAAAAATCAAGCAGTTCGTTAATGTCATGTAATCAAACAGACGGTGAACAATATTAACAGCAATGATGTTGCGATCAAACTTATAGCAAAATTTGGTCGTTTTGTATGTTGTCTGAGGGTTGGCATCATTTGAGGTCTTCTGAGGGGTTGGCATCATCTCTTCTCAGGTGTTCAGTCATCTCAGGTGTTTGTAATTCCTAGTTACCACAGGATACCAGAGAAGGAAATAGAGAAAAATTAACATAGCTGCTGTTCCATCTAAGCAAAATACCTGAATTACAGGGTTATGAGATACATTATGTGAATTCCTGTCTAAAGAGATGTGTGTTTAATCTAGATTAAAATAGAGATAGTGTGTTTGAACCCCAAACATTTTCAGGAAGGCTATTCCAGAGTTTGGGAGCCAAATGTGAAAAAGCTTTAGTGGACTTTGCTATCCTAGGAACTACCAAGAGTGACATTTGTGACCTTAGGGAGCAGGATGGATTGTAGCGTGATAGAAGGCTTGTTAGGTACGCAGGAGCTAAACCATTTTGGGCCTTAAACGTAAGTAGTAATATTTTGTAACTGATACGGAACTTCATAGTTAGCCAGTGCAAAGAATGTAAAATTTGGGTAGTATGATCATATTTCTTGACCTGCTAAAGACTCTAGCAGCTGCATTTCAGACTACCTGTAGCTTGTTTATTGATGATGCAGGACAACCAGCTAGCAGTGCATTACAATAGTCCAGACTAGAGGTCATAAATGCATGAACTAGCTTTTCTGCATCAGAAACATGTAGCATATTCCGTAATTTGGCAATGTTTCTAAGATGAAAGAATGCAGTTTTTGTAACATGGGACAAGATGCTGTCTAATATAACACCCACATTTTTGACTGTAGAGGGATTAACAGTACATCCGTCTAGATGCAAATTTTTATCTAAGAGATTCTGTGTATTTTTTTGGTCTAATAAGTAATATCTTTGTCTTATCCAAATTTAATGGGAAGAAATTATTGGTCATCCAGTCTTTAATGTTTTTAACACACTCTGTTAGCTTATATAATTTAGAAGTTTTTATCAGGTCTTGTTGAAATATGTAGTAGAGTATCATCAGCATAACCAATCCCGTATTTTCTTATAATATCACCAAGGGGAAACATATATACTGAAAATATCAGAGGGCCTAGGTCAGATCCTTGTGGCACTCCATAATTTACTGCATTTAATTGAGATGTTTCACCATTTAAATAGACAAAGTGTTAGCAATTGCAAAGGTAGGATTCTAAACCATCTTAAAGCCTGCCCTTAAATTATCTGTTAAGTTTTGTAATCTATCTATTAATATGTGTCCCTTGACCACAAAACCAGTCCTAAGTCATTGGGGTATATTTGTAGCAATAGCCAAAAAAACATTGTATGGGTCAAAATTATAGATTTTTCTTTTATGCAAAAAATCAAGTAAAGTAAAGATCATGTTACATGAAGATATTTTGTAAATTTCCTACCGTAAAAATATCGAAACTTAATTTTTGATTAGTAATATGCATTGTTAAGTACTTAATTTGGAAAGTTTTATAGGCAATTTTCTCAGTATTTTATTTTTTCAGATTCCAGATTTTCAAATAGTTGTATCTCGGCCAAATATTGTCCTATCCTAACAAATATACATCTATGGAAAGCTTATTTATTCAGCTTTTAGTTTTCGTATAAATCTCAATTTCAAAAAATTGACAATTAAGGTTTTGTGGTCTATGGTCACATATGTCATGATCTATAGCAGCGGTTCTCAATTCCAGTCCTCATGCCCCCCTGCACTAAACATTTTGTATGTTTCTCTTATCGCTTCAGACGTCTGTTCTATTCGAACGTAAGTGCCCTGTAAAGTGGACATCACAGGATATTCCGCCATGATGCCAGTTAAAAGTGAACATATATGTTCCATTCAAAGTGCATTGAAGTTTGCGAGACGTAAATTTAAATTGTATTTATTTACAGAAGGATATGATGTAACACTTGGCCGTGTGTGAAGACAATACGCAGCGCAAATCCATTATCTGACAGTGTAATATTAAGCAGAAGTATTTTGAATGAGTTAAACCTGTACACTGTTTTCTGAGTAACATTGAGAATATCACTTTATATTGTTGCAAAACCGCCGCCACAACCAGTCTGACATGGCTCATGCTTATAACAGTAGCTTGGTGGAGTAGACTTATTTAGACCAATATAGTCATTTGGTTTGAGCCAAATTCAGACCACATTTGATGATCACTCATCACTTCCTTTCTATAATCATTCTGTCCTTGACAGCTCTCTGCGTTCATTCTCACCAGCTCTGGCCTGTAGGCAGAAGGGGTTATTTAACAGTCTCCAGCTCTGCTCCAAGCACAGTGTGGCTTTGTTCTGTCAGGCCTCCCACTGCCCTCCACACAATCAGCATTTGCACTGTGTGCACAGGGATTTTATCAGGATGGGCCTACCCTGAAATCCCTCACTCCAAGTGGCATTTTACTTGTACTTCTGCTGGTTTGTGGTGTTTTCTACTATTGGATAAACAACCTTTGATTTTTGATTGTGGTGCCAAAGCTTGGTTTAGTTGCTTCAGATCAGATGGCTACAACATTTAAAAGAGATAAAACAGCTTTCTCTGAATGAGGAGTAAAAGAGCATCCATTGCCAATACATCTCTTCAGAGAGAAACCAAATGAATTAATTATTTTGGTGCGGTATTATGTTTCTGGTGACACTGTGTGTATACTGTAGTTTATTAGTTTATTAGTTATCATTTCTAGTTGAGGCTCACACATATAGTTCCTTTATCAGAAACATGCCTAAATATCCCAGTGAATGAGGGCACATCAGACCACCCTAATTAAGCTAGATACTGTCATCCAGTGTTTTACTGTATGTCTGTTACTCTGGGTTATTATTTCTGGGAACTCAAAGTATTTTTGGAAGAGATTGTGGCAGGATAGTGACAATGGCATTCAGTGATGCAGTGAATAATTAGGAACAATACCACAGTCAATAACAGAGTCAATGAACAGCAATGACCATCTGCTTTACAGATTTAAAAAAAAAATCAAAACAGTAGTAGTAGTTAGTTCCTATGTGAAATATTAAAAGAGAGCTGACTGATTATTTTATAGTATTTCTCTGGCTATATTCTAGTGAAATTAGATAAGGAGATACCCAAATATTACACGAGCTCATTTCTGGCCTGCCTGTAATGACCCAGGGGAAGTGTGCCTATTTCACTCAGCTTGAGTAAACCCTGAAATAACAGAGTGAGAGAAAGACAGAAAGACTCAAATTCATGACATCTGCAGTAGATGCTGCTATTAGGAGTATTGCGTTGGTGGTGAATTTGCCCTCTTTCCATTTTTATATTCATTTATAAACAGTTATGGTGCTAAATGTATTTGTGGAAACTGATGCATTTATTTCAGGAAACTTTGACAAATAGAAAGTTCAAAAGAACAGCATTTATTAGAAATAGAAATCTTTTGTTACAGTGTGAAAGTCTTCACTGTCACATTTGATGAATTGGATGCATCCTTTAATGCATCCTTGCTGAATAGTATTTTTTTCTTTAAAAAATAAATCTTACTGACCTAAAACATTTGAACAGTGATTACACTTGAAGTCAATTTTAATAATTGCATGGATTTATGTAAATGCCAAACATGTAAGAGGCTTCCTTGAAAACACATGCAATAAGGCTAAAAAGCTTTTCTTACATGGGATGTCTGACAAGAATGGACTATGTATTCTTCAACTGAATATGACAGTCTACTTTAGCACCACTGAACCATATGAGGCCAAGAGCTTTCAGAAGGTTGTTTGACTGCTCTGAAGACCTTTTGGGTCTGACCATATAATTCAGAGATCAGCATAACCCACTACCGCAAAAAAACTGGGTTATACATTAGAGGTTCCAAACCACCTAGGCTTCAAACCGCACTGCCGTTAAATAGTCTGGAAGGAAGTTGATTGCCTTCACCTGTATCTCATTACCTCATCAGTCTCACCCTATTTAAATCCTATTTCAACACACTCACATTGCTCAGTATTGTTTGATTGTTGGTTTGTTGTCTGTAGTGTTCCCATGTTTCCTGATTTTTCTAGTTCCATCTTGCCTTGCCTTGTTTTTGCCTTGGACTGTTTCTCTGGTTTTCTCTGATTGTTTGATGCCTACTAGTAATGGGAGAAACAAAGCTTTGCAAAGCTTCGAATCAACTGAACCAATTGCTTCACAAAATGATTCACTGTTTTGAAGTGCTGGAAACACTACACGCTGGTGACGCCTGCTGGTCAAAAGGGTGTAAATACAGCAAAAAATCAGGCTTAAACATGCCTAAAAACAGCTTTTAAGGGTGCTTTCACACTAGCACTTTTGGTGCGCACCTGGGTTCGATTGACGTCAGAGTTCAGTTCGTTTGGATAATATGAACACTGTCTTACGAACTCGGGTGCGCACCCGCGATCCATACCCGAGTCTACATAAAAAGGGTGGTCTGGGGTATGGTTCATGTGAACTCTGGTACGGTTCGCTGCTGATGTGAACACAGTCATACCAAATCGGGAAGCGAACTGCTATTAATGACATATTATTTGATGAAAATGTGTGTTTGTGTGTGTTTCACTCACTTTCCTGACAAGCGTGATTGACGCCCTGCAAGCAGAGAGCTGTATATCTTATTTCTGTTCACCTTCAGCATTCTTTTAAACATATGCAGTACAGACACTAGTGCCGTTATGTACCGAAGCTTTGTAAACAAAACTAACGGTTCAAAAATGTAAATACATAAAAGTGCAAGAGAGTAATGTTATGCATTTGCCGCCTTCTCCTGCGCCGTCGTTACGAAGTAACGGGGTAAACAACTGCTGGCTTGATGACGCAAGTGAAACCGCAGTTTGGACCCATATAAAATAATATGAACACAGTCCAGTGGGGGCAGGGAGAGGGGGGAGTAATCGAACACTGGTTCAGACCAGGCAAGCGAACCAAGTAGAGCTGAAACAACGAATCGATTTAATCGATTAAAATCGATTATTAAAATAGTTGTCAACTAATTTAGTCATCGATTCGTTGCTAAATAATTTATTTGCCGTAGGCGGCTTATTTCGTGCATATTTCAGATCTGCGGTGACCAAAGTGTGGCAGTAATGAGCCACCGGAGGATTTACTCAGCCAGTACAACAGGAGAAGTAGCGAATAGCCAATAGCTGGCCTCGTTTTATGTCACGTGCTTCCCGAACGGCGTCTCTGCAGCATTCAGCAGGATGTGGGAGTACTTTATTTTGAGCCTTCAAAAAAGAAGATTAACCTGTAAACTCTGCACTACTGAACTGTTTAAGGGACCGTTCACATATCGCGTCTTTTGCGCGCTCATGTTCATTATTTCCAATGTAGGCGCGCAGTATGCGCGCTCATAATGGAAGCGACGCGGTCGCGACGCACCCGTTTTTCCAGGCGCGTGCACACCGCATCGAGTTAAAAACATTTCAACTTTTCAGAATGCAGCAAGCGCACCGCGGGTCATGTGACAAGAACTAAATAATCAGCTTCATCCTTTCCCGTAACAACGTTAAAAGGTCAGCCAAGATGAAGGAACAGCTGATCATAGCTGTATATGGATTCCCATTTTGAAATAAATTTAGTAGCAGAGCTACTGCAAGCGATTTTTAGAGCTGCAAATCCATTTATCCTTTGCTGAAATTTCCGCGTCTTCAAGGAGAGAGCACGTCATGGTTGCTTAGCAAAGGCAGACGCCTCAGGGGCGCTTCTGCACGAGCGCTTTGGAAAGGAGGAGAAAGCGGTGCGCACAGTCTATGGGTGCGCCTAGCGTTTTAGGCGCGATATGTGAACGGCCCCTAAGCCTTTTATTTGTGCAGATTCTCCAGTACAATGTTGTTTGCAAATGTTTAGTCGTAAAAGCTGATAACAGTTTGTCGTTTACCAGTTCATAATTCAGTCGTGCAGCCTAGTTATGACTGAATGAGAGAGGTAAATGTTTAAAGATATTTGAAATGCACTTTTTTTTTCCTAAGTATTCACTGCTCTTTTTCACACAGCAGGTTTTTTGTGTGTACGTTTTTTCTGGACAACCTTCTGATGGATTTTACTTTAAATTGTGAGTTCCATTCAGGTTTCATGCCATTGGCACTTTATTCGAAGGATTGTTTACAATTTCACAGCATAAGCTATAAAGCTGTTTCCCAGTAAATAATAAAATACAACGCACTGCAATCTTATTCTGTTTTATCCTTATTCTTCGTGAAAATATGTTCTGAAAGATTCCTTAATAAGCTTTGTTCGGGATGTTTAACTACTTTAGGAGCTCTAAGGACTGCCATGGTGAAAACATTATTTGAAATCTCCTCGTGAAATTTGCTAGAGTATGGGTCAGTGTTCTGATTGCAGAAGAGTTCAACAAAAGGATTACTAACACATAATAAAACAACTCCAGGTATATTTTTGATTAGGATATGACAATGCAAAATTATTAAAATCTCTTAAAAATCTATGCTGAATGATAAAGACCCTTTATTAATAATTTACTTTGGGGGAAAAATGGAAAAAACTAAAATATAAGTACATAAACCGATTAATCGATTAATCGTAAAAATAATCGACCGATTAATCGATTATCAAAATAATCGTTAGTTGCAGCCCTAGAACCAAGTGTGAAAGCACCCTTAAGGGATACTCCACCCCAAAATAAACTTTTTGTCATTAATCAGTTATCCCCATTTTGTTCCAAACCCATAAAAGCTTTGTTCATCTTTGTAACACAATTTAAGATATTTCGGATAAATGGAGGCTTCAGACTGTCCCATAGACTGCCAAGTTACACTGTCAAGGTCCAAATAAAATATGAAAAGCATCGTCAGAATAGTCCATCTGCCATCAGTAGTTCAACCATAATGTTATGAAGCGACGAGGATACTTTTTGTACACTAATAAAACTAAAATAATGACTTTATTCAACAATTCCTTTGTCAACAGTCTCCTCTGTCTCTCTCCACATCACTCAAAATTAAATTGTGTTTCGAAGACGAACAAAGCTTTTACGGGTTTGGAACAACATGGGGGTTAAGTTAAGTTAATAAGTGATTTATGACAATATTTCCATTTTGGGGTGGAGTATCCCTTTAAAGCCCATTGCAAATGTTTTATTGAAAGTATACTACATTAAATGCAATAAAAATAATTAAATACCATTAAATATGAAGTGTCTGTATGATATGTGGTTTTTAAAATAGTTTATATTAATTTGCTGGCTTTATTGGTTTTATGGGCAGCTTCTATACTATTCTACTGTACACTATTCTATCTAGACACTATTACCTACTTCTCATTCTTTTAATTACACAAATATCTCAATAAATATGTCTACAAATTGATGAAACTGATCTAAAATCATGTAAAAACTATACATGCTGGTTCAGTGTTTCACCACTAGGCGAATTCCCAATGATTCACGGGTTTACAGAGATCGCCCCCCCCTGCGGCGAACATTACAATTTTGAAACAGACATGATGTAACAAAGCCTCGTTTGCTGAAATCACGTTATTTGCCCAGTTTGATATTCACTCCGAACCACTGATTCGAAACAAAATATTCATAAGAGTTTCGAAGCTTCATGAAGCAGTGTTTCAAAAGCAGCCATCACTACTACCTACTCTGACCATCGCCTGTTTTTGGATTACGTTTTTGTCTCATGCTGCATTTTTACAGTTTAACGTGGAATGTCAAGGAATTTGTCATTTTAAATGAATTATCAAAAGTATGCGATATGGACTAATATCTACAAATATTAAGCCGGAAAAGTCTATTTAAATATGAATCCTGCATGTCTGTGTTAATGAATGGTGCAGAAGCGCTGCTTTGTTTTATTTCACACACTGAAGCGCGTGTGATGCTCCGGTGATTTCAGCTTCTGTCCTCTCACTAAATAAAGATGTGAACACATGAACAACATCTCCAGAACTGCACTGAGAGTCACTTCATGAGCATTTGACCGTTTGATTTGAGTAAAACTAGCGTCATATCACATCATAGACTGTAGTATCACATACACATACACAGAACTGTAAAGGTAAACCCGTCAAAATAAAAGTATTTGCCAGAAATCTATTACTAGCCTATTGTTCAGCAGAATGTAGAAAGCCTATTACTACTACTATTCAAATGAAACGAACATAATTTAAGGAATAATCACACAACATTTCTTCCATGTATTATTTTTAATAGTAAATCCCCTTTGTTTACCAAAAAATAAAGTTTGCTTAATTTTCTATAATTAAAAGATAAATTAAATGAATGTTTTATGCCTTCATTTGATAACCAGAAAAATGTGAATACACAGAATTTCAGAGGGGAAAAAACATTTCACATAAGGCTATTTTAAGAAAAAAATTACACTTGCTTGAACACAGAATTAAATAACAATAAAACATATGGTGAAGAAAAAAATAAAACATTTCATAGGGCCCTAAACGTAATATTTGGCATATTTTTTTTTACAGTAGTTTTGGGGGGTTATTTTTCCTGTAAAGATATCGAGATATATATCGTATATCGAGATATAGCAAAATATATCAAGATTTTTTTTTTTTGCTCCATATCGCCCAGCCCTACAATAACATTGAGCATGTCAGCATTCACAAATAATTGCTCTGCTACTTTTTAAAAGTTAATATATTCTGGCCCTTATGAGTGGGTATGAACTGTGCTGTGCTGTGCCATCAGCATTTCCACAGTTTGCTAAAACGATTAATTCATTAATCTTGACAAGTGCAAAAGCTGCATGATTTACAAAAGGTTGTAAATTTGCTTCCACAGCTTATTTAATGCTTGTCTTTTGTGAGGGATTTTTGCCCTGGTGATTATACTGTAATATAGTTTCAGTTTAATCACAGCGGGTACTTTCTGGTGATCTGAGGTGTTATTGCCATGGAAACCTCAACATTCTTACACCCTCAGGGCTAAGTCGCTAGTGTATTCTCACAAGTTTTTAAGAGCTAAAGATTTGCATCCAGTGCAGATCTGGATTAGGTGATTCTGCATTTTTTATGTTTTATTTTTTTTTCTTCAGTAGGAACATTTCATTTATGTTCATTTTGAGGCTTAAAGCTGCAGTGTGCATGTAATGCTACTTTTTAAAAATGAAAGCTGGCTGAGAGCTACCAATGTTATACAGTACTTAAATCTCTTAATGTATCAATCCAAGCTGTTATACAAGGCATTGTTAAAATGTGCTGGAAATGTGCTGGGAAAATGTGCTGAAAAAGTACTGATACACACTGAAATAACCAAGTTTTATGACAAAAGCCAACAAATAAAATTAGTAGCACAATACACTTTTGGGAAGTCGTGGCCTAGTGGTTAGAGAGTTTAACTCATAAACCTAGGTTTGTGGGTTTGAGTCTCTGGCCGGCAATACCACGACTGAGGTGCCCTTGAGCAAGGCACTGAACCCCCAACTGCTTCCCAGGTGCCGCAGCATAAATGGCTGCCCACTGCTCTGGGTGTGTGTTCACGGTGTGTGTGTGTGTGTGTTCACTGCTGTATGTGTGCACTTTGGATAAGTTAAATGCAGAGCACGAATTCTGAGTATGGGTCACCATACTTGGCTGTATGTCATGTCACTTTTATTTACTTTTACTTTTATTAAGATGGAAAGCAAATGAAAACAAAACTTTTCTGAAGACATTCTGTTTCCTATTATGCATTCACACAAATAATGAAATCATATATTCTTTCATTTAATTTCCCTCAGCAGTCTGCCTTAATTTTTTCACACAAACAAAACTACCCTATTATGTGTTGCGCCTGCGTGAGACTCTTAATAACTTTGATTAAAGCTGAACTGTATTTACTGTGAGTTTTTTTTTTATCGCGATAATTTTATCGGTTTAATGAATTAAAATACATAACTACTGGTAGCTTGCGGGCGACGTGTTGGAAACCCCTGCTTTTGAGTATAGGCAAAGGCAGAGAGCTTCTGATTGTACATGTGAAGAGTAAATTCACTCTGAGAGTTAGTGTGTGTGTTTGTGTGTATGTGTGTGTTAGGGTTGTGAAGAAAATGGAAATTTTCCCACCAGTTAATCGACGTGTGACAACACTGGTAATTTCCTCTTTTCCTGGCTTTTCTTCGATCTTAAATAGCTTGTAAAAGCGAAGTGTGCGTTTTACTTTCACTTTCAAATAGCGACAATTGTAAAGCAATTGTTTGTTTTTAGTTTGTTTGAATCTTCCCTCTTTCCCACACTTTCCTTCACTTTTAAATAGCTTAAAAGTGCCGTAGGCATTTTACTTCCACTTTCGAATTAGCGGCAGTTCTGTGACAATTGCTTGAATGCAACAACAAAATAAAACGTCAAACTCAATTTAGCATATTTATAAAACTAAGTATTTTTATTAACAAAAAAATAAATAAAAATGCCCTATTCTATAGGGCAGGCTTTGTATAATATAAAATAACAAATAACTTGCATGAAGTTTAAATAGGTATACAAAACTGGAAATAGACTAAGTAAACATGTATAATAACTTATATAACCAAATAAATAAGAAAAGTAGAACGCTTATTAGCAAAAAGAATAAGAAAGCTTGGAGGAACAGCATAAACCTTGATGTCAAATAAAGTAAAAATCAGCTATTGGGAACCAATTAAATAAGAAACTAATGTTTAAAGAAACTTCCAAAATCACCTTAGATAAACTGCAAAAGTAAACAAGCTTTTCAAAATCCAAAATATTGCCAAACTTTTGCATTTCGTTACGAAACTAAATCATCAGCCTTTGTCTTGTCTGTCTCACCTCACTCTTGTCTGTCAGCTGGACTCACTCTCCTCACTGGATAAATGAAATCTGATCTGTGATGTGGCTGTCGTTGGGCATGTTTCATTGAGCAGCCGTGTTCAGTGTTTAATTGAAGTGTCTGCTTTTTTACTGTACTAAATAATTTTTATTACTATAAAAAAAATATAAACGACGTTGCCGCAGTAAGCAAGTGACGTGTTGTGCCTTAACACCGTTATCACCGTAAACACCTTCTATCGCGGCAAGCATAGTGTGTGTGTGTGTGTGTGTTTGTGTCTTTGTGTGTGTGGTTGTGTTTGTGTGTGCCTGTGCTTGAAATAAATAATTGCAGATATTTTTCATAGATTTCACAAGCCTCTCAGAAGAAATCATACTTCTGCATTTCTCATTCAAAGACTGAAGTGTGTAATCAGAAGTTTTTTAATCTCTGGGAATTTCTGTTCCTTTTTATTTTAAATGCTCTGATATTGTTTATTGTTGTTTGATATTGTTACACTTTAATTTCTCATGTAAAGCATTTACCCTGCTCTGTTTCTGTTCTAAGCAGTACAAAGAGATTTTATTACACGCACAGGCACTAATGACTAATCTACCGGTGTATAATCATTTCTCATGTAACCCAGGGCAGGAAAAGTTCTGGTGTATCCTACCTGCTGTTAAAGGGGACCTTTTATGCCCCTTTTCACAAGATGTAACATAAGTCTTTGATGTCCCCAGAGTGTGTATGTGAAGTTTTAAGGGTATAAGGGTGGTTATGTACACACACTGCCAACACACATTTATGTCCAAGCAACATGTGAAAGTGAATTTTGCATAATAGGTCCCCTTTAAATCCAATGCAATCAAATACGTTTAGGTATTTGTTGTCCACAAACCTTAGTCATTTCATATTTTTTATGCCTGAATTTGATAAATTGATCAATTTGGATTTCCATCAAAGATAAATTGTTTTTATGCCTTTAGTTTAACAGCATTATTTCTAACAGATGTTGCTTCGGCTTTCATAGAGCGGTTCTATTAACTTGTGATGGATAGGAAGGATCAGCTATTCTGGCAGTTCAGAGGAAACCTGGTGTTTGATGTGGACAGAGGTTTTAACCTCTCTGTGTCTGGCTTTTGAAAGATAATGTATGCTTCTGTATTAACCAGTGTGCTTTCTAACTCCATTACTGTTACTCTGTATTTTTCTGGCAGTTCAGGCATGTGCATCTGCAAGATTGGAGTGCACGGGGACAAGTGTGATGACTGCCGCCCAGGCTTCTCGAACTTCAGCAGCACAGGGTGCCAACCTTGCCAATGCAATAATCATAGCAGCTACTGCCACCCACAGTCAGGTGAGCCACCCACATGTATACAACATAAAGAACCTCAATCTCTAGAAACGTAATGTAATCTATCTAATTAGTCCTTTAACTGATGCTTTTACCCAAGTACATTTATTACAGTGACAAACCCCCAAACTCCTGGAGCTAATTGAGATTAAATGTTAGATTAATAATGATAGTTCACGGTTAGCCCCTTGCTGGGATTGAATCTGTATATGTATAGATCAGCGTTATCAGCTGCTTTAACGTTCACTGTATACCTAAAAGTGCCAGCGGGTAAATTTTACTGTAGCACATACCAGCTGTTTTTATATGGCTAAAGAACCTATTATTTCACTGTATTATGCTACTGTCTTCACAAAGAAGTGTCTAGAGTCATGAAATGATTATGTCTAGTCATCAACTATATTTTTGTCCTGTTGTTTTATGTTCAAGGCTTTTTTTTTTATGCAGGCTACA